>NC_135628.1:57232290-57538378 GCF_053574225.1 Canis aureus | reverse complement strand
ATTCATAGGAGTAAGTCATCGGCACATCAGGAAGAGGCTCCCCCAACACTGTGTAATTGTTCATGCTGAGTGTAACTACTATCTGTGCCTTTTGTATATAAAGATTTTCTGGGTAAAAGTGCAAAATAAGCTCATCATTGCTGAGCCCAATCATGTCCTCAGCCCATACCCCTAGGAGACAATTTGCTGAACTAATGAAATAAAAAGGGATTTGGGTGCTCTTATTTGTAATGAGTAAAATTCATGCCTAGCACTAGAGGGAAAAAAAGAGGTAAAAATCATTAAGTAAAGGGAGAAAAGAATATTATCTACAAAATTTGAACTCTGCAAGCTTGTAAACAAATATAACTTAAAAAAAAATCTTACCACGAGTATACTGCAAGTGATTTGTACCTGCATTTAAGTGTTCCCTCCAGACTGAAAAGCACTTTAGGTAAAATGAAGTAAGCTTCTTTAAAATGACAGCTGTTTAAATTTTTTAAGCATATAATTTGAAAATTGAAGCAATCCAAACTCTAACCCTTAATATCAAGCAATCTTCTTTTTTAATGAAAAAAAAAAGGCAAATAAATAAATAAGGGCCACTGATTTAAAACTCCAAGGCAAAATGATAACCCTGCTTTTCCAATAGACCTGGAATTCTTTTTTTTTTTTAATTCCTTCCACTTATTTATAGTTAAGAAACCTCTCTCTCTCTCTCTCTCTCTCTCTCTCTCTCTCTCTTTTTATTTTTTACAAAAGATAAGGCTGTTTGAAAAATTTTCAAGAAAAATAGCAACTTATTACAAAATGTCTACCATGTCATCTGGGAGCTTACATTGTAATGTTTAAACATTTTATATTTTAGGGGTTCTGCGTCAGTTTGGCCTTAGATATTCTAATGCAAGACACAGGGAGCTGGCCAATCTTTTACCTGTTGCTGTCAGGAGCAGCTCTATTAAGAATTGCTTACATCTGGGCAGCCCGGGTGGCTCAGCCCAGGGTGTGATCCTGAAGACCCGGGATCGAGTCCCACATCAGGTTCCCTGCATGGAGCCTGCTTCTCCCTCTGTGTCTCTGCCTCTCTCTCTCTGTGTCTCTCATGAATAAATAAATAAATTTTTAAAAAAATTCAGCTCTTACCATGTCCTGATTGAAGAGCTTTATATGGATTCTTTTATGTAATTCTCACAATAACTCGATGAGGTCTGCACTATTGCTGTCTGCATTTTATGTACAATGAAACCGAGCAAGTGAAAAAATATTATTAGTTGATAGTTACATTGTGCTTATAATATGCCCAAAATGTTTGAAGCAACCACCCCATGCTTTGCTTCACTTTTTCCTTAAAACACACCAAAGAATACTTTTATAAATGCTATTTGGAAGAAGAAATGAAGGCATAGAAAGATTAAGTACCTTTCCAAGGTACTTACAGCTACTAAGCAATGGAGCAAAGATTTGAACTTGGGTGGTTTGGCTAGACTTCACCACCACTCTAGACAGTGGACTCTTCTAACAGTGCTGCCTCCCAAATGTTCACCCTTAGGGGTAGGACTCGGAAGGGGGCTGGTAGGAGGAGGACAATCAACATTAGTCCATGTGAAAAGCCCTAGAGTTTGCTGACACAGTGGAAGCTTGCATGGAATGAGAGAACTTTCACATTGCTAAATACAAATATCTGGATATACATACCGGAGACTGCATTATTTCTCTCAGGATACAGTAAGTTTTATTTCCAGCCCTGACTTCTTCCCCTAAGACCCTGATCTGTATTTGTAATCTGTTAGCTATTTCAACTGGATGTCCTTTTGACAATTCAAATTATCTCAAAAATGGAAGTCTTCATAGCTGCCCTCCCACTATTATTACTTCATTTCTCTCCCTCTACGCTCTCTATTTTTGTACCATCCTTGTTCCAGTTACCAGGGCTCAAACACAATCATTTTTCACTTCTTCCTCTCTTATCTTCAGCCTTGCTGCTCATGAAAGTAGCTTCCAGACTTAGAGGCATTCTCTTTATGCGTCCTCTTAGTTCATGCATTTATTCATGGGTTCATTTCTTCATTCATTTAAGCAAGCACTTGTGGAGTGCCTACCTTATGCCATGTACTGGTCCAGGTTCTGGAGCATCCATGGTGAGAGAATCATGCCCCAGGGACTATCACTGACAGCTATGATAGGAATGGCGCCACTTCAACTCGCTTCGTGCCAGTGCCTGGACGGACATTCCCGTTTCCATTTGTTAACATCCAGCACCATAATCCAGGCTTTTATTAAATCAGATGACGTAGGGGTGCCTGAGTGACTCAGTGGTTGGGCATCTGCCTTTGGCTCAGGGTATGATCCTGGGGTCCTGGGGTTGAGTCCTGTATTGGGCTCCCTGTGAGGAGCCTGCTTCTATCTCTGCCTATGTCTCTGCCTCTCTCTGTGTGTCTCTCATGAATAAATACATAA
Organism: Canis aureus; assembly: GCF_053574225.1. Lineage (NCBI taxonomy): Eukaryota > Metazoa > Chordata > Mammalia > Carnivora > Canidae > Canis > Canis aureus. The sequence continues at coordinate 57,535,942 of NC_135628.1, read as the reverse complement.
AATCTTAAAACAAAAATCAGATGATGTAGATGGATGGACAGAACTTAATATAAGGTGATATCTTTTCCAGGCCTTCCTAAAACAATTTCCCAGTTGCTGTTTCTCCTAATTCTTATGTTACACCTATATAGTAGGGGGGTTTTACCCTTATTTTACAAATGGGGAAAGTGAAGCTCAAAATGGTCAACTAATTCAGACCCCAAGGCATTACCGAGCAAAGAATTGGCATAACAAAGTTTGGACCAGGTCTCCTGAATTCTAAAGCCTGAGCTTAAAAAAAAAAATTACTGGAATTGATTTTCTTAATCATTTGTGAGAACAACAGTAGTATATGAGCATTGCAGATAATTATGGGGAAAAAAGAGAATAAGCAAAAACAAGAAAATAAAAAGTTCATATTTCCACCATTCAAAAAAAAAAAAAAAGCAAACAAAACCATATAACAACTTTAGTCTCTTCCTCCTCCAATTTCTCTAATGTATAGTTGTTATATTAGTCTCACCAAGGCACAGATTAAGTAATTGCAGCTTCCTCAGGGCATCCTATGTGCTCTTGCCTCCAGGTCTTTGCACCTGCCAGTGCACCTGCTAGGATACTCCCCTCCAGACCCTTTCCCCAGCAGTCCCTGGTCCTTCAGCCACTAGCTTACATACAACTTCTTCCAGGAGGCCTTGTCCTGTGAGTCTAGGTGGAATGCTCTTTGCACTTTGCGCCCATAATACTGTGGAGTCCACAGAATATTCCTGTTGACGTGTCTGTATTCCCTGCTAGTTTCTAGACATCTTGAGGATAGGGAATGTGTCTTTTTTATTGTAGTCAGCGTTTGGTACCCAGCAGGTATCAAGAGATAAGTCTAGTATATTCTCACTGCTACTCACCAACAAATTTGGCTTTCTGTGTACTCCTTGCATTAAAAAAAAAAAAATCCCATGCCTTTTCTCATCATGTCTATATGGTCTACTTCTAGGGTATCCATTTTCCAAACTGTGGTATATAAGCTAGAGTAGAGGCTTGAGAAGCTCCCATTTTCACTACAGCCTTCCTTCAAGGGCCAATTCAAAGCTCGTTCACTCATAAAGTTTTCCTGAATCTCTTTATTTATTATTTTTGTAATAATAATTACGCCCAGTGTGGGGCTTTAACTCACAATCCTGAGATTCAGAGTCACATGCTCTACCAACTGAACCAACCAGGTCCTCCCCAGCCTCTGATCTCTTTCAGCTACTTTACCAATTTGAAATAGTTTACTTCATTCCATACCGCTAGTGCCTTTCTCCCTATTTATTTTCTCTCTCCTATTAGAATTAAGCTCCTTCAGAGTACAAATGTGCTTTAGGACATCTTTGAATCATACGCGAACCACTTAACACTGTCAAGTACTGTGGACACAGTTAATGTTTTAAGAAATGGTAATATTATGTTTCTATTACTACTTACTTAGGCTTGTCTTGAAAGGCTAATGCTTTTTTCCCCCCCACTAAGATTTTATTTATTTTGAGAGAGAGAGAGAGAGAGAGAGAACACGCGCACGTGAGAGCGCGAGCAAGTAGGGGGAGGGGCAGAGGGCAAGGAAGAGAGACATTCTCAAGCAAGACTCAACGCTGAGCCTGGAATCCAAAGCAGGGCTGGATTCCACGACTCTGACATCAAGACCTTAGCTGAAATCAAGAGTCCGATCCTTAACCAACTGAGCCACCCAGGTGTCCCTAAAGGCCAGTGCTTCTTAAAAGGATTACAGTGCATAGATTATTATAAGGTTATGTGTTGGGGAATAAATATGGCTGGCCAAAAAAAGGTGAAAAAAAAACCCCAAAAGAATAGAGACAAAGTGAAAGAAAAAAAAAAAAAAGATTGTGAAGATAAATGATGTACACATCATGTTAAACTGTCATTTTTAAAGGCATTTTAAGGCAAACCGTTGGCAAATCAACACCTGCTCACAGTCCTGGTAACATGGAATTTAGTGTATCTGGCCTAATTTAGTGCATACTGCTTGGACATAAATGACCAAAGTCAGAGACTGAAATTTCATGTGTCAAAAACAAAAATGTGAGCCTGCTGGGATACAATTACACTCTAAGTTTGCTAGGAGAGACAGGCTGGCCACTTGGTTCTCTCCTTCACTGTTTCTGAAAAGGATGATTTCATTACATTTAATAAATGAATGCTTTGGAAAACTCAGTTTGAATTATCTCTAATGAGCCTATTTGGCAGCTAAGCTTGTTCCTGAACTTAGCTTATGATGATTTCTTATCCCACTCTTGTGTTTATTATCACTTGATTAACTGCCACCCTGAATGCAAAGTGCTCTAAGAAAATGTACCTGGAAAATAGAGAATGATCCCCTAGTCAACGATTTGGATATCCATGAGTTATAGACACCTCTTGTTCCCTAAGCTTTTTTACTTTTATCTGCTTTGTTCATGTATTTGATTATTTCAAATATGGTCTTCTCATTGGTTCCTTTCTCTGCATCCACACTTTCCCAGACCGGCATCTATAATGATCTTGCAACAGTATAGAAATTATTATCCATAATGGCTCAAAGTCTTCCTCAAATTTACCTCCTACAGAGATCTTTTCTATTCGGAAGAGGTCTTCTGCTTTCTGGAGTCTCCTCTTGGCCATCTATTGTCCTATCACACTCATGAGGGGGTTTCAACATCACACAATGGGTTGTTAACACTGATTGCTTTTAAGCCATCTCAGCTGACATTCTATTATGGTCCTACTTTCCTTTCTAGGGCCTCAGACTCATGTCCTTCTTTATAGTTAATTTCATAGGGATCCCTGGGTGGCGCAGCGGTTTAGCGCCTGCCTTTGGACCAGGGCGCGATCCTGGAGACCCAGGATCGAATCCCACGTCGGGCTCCCGGTGCATGGAGCCTGCTTCTCCCTCTGCCTATGTCTCTGCCTCTCTCTCTCTCTCTGTGTGACTATCATAAATAAATTTGAAAAAATAAAAAAAAGAATATTTCTTAATTTCATAAATAGGTCCACTTACAAGATAGGATTTAAAGACTATAATTCCTACCACTCTGTTTCATTCAAGTTTTTATATCCTCTGCAAGGCTAAATCAGTATTAAAAATTCTGCTAACAGGGCAGCCTGGGTGGCTCAGCAGTTTAGCACCGCCTTCAGCCCAGGGCCTGATCCTGGAGACTCGGGATCATGTCCCACGTCGGGCTCCCTGCATGGAGTCTGCTTCTCCCTCTGCCTGTGTCTCTGCCTCTGTCTCTCATGAATAAATAAATAAAATCTTTAAAAAAAAAATTCTGCTAACAAATCCGAGCAGCAGAAAAGTATATAGATAATTACATTTGTACATGGAATAATACAGAAAAAAATAGTCTCCTGTCTAGCTGATTACCTGTAGGGAAATATCCATCAATCACACAGGCATGCAAATGATTAATACACAACAATTCCAAAGAAAAACTAGACCTTATTGAAGAATTTTGATTACAACATAACTGATATTCCTCTGGATTCTGTTGACGACAAATACCTAAAACACAAAGAAGACCAAACAACTGTCTACCAGTCAGTGTCTGCAATCACTCTGCTCAGTGAGTTTACACTCTTGCTGACTGTTGCTACTAATTAATTATAGCTGAATATGCACAAGATAGGAAAAGCCTATGGAAGTACTTCAAACATAAAAAAAGAAAAATCCAATGCAATCCTGGTTTCACCTGAGAAGTGTTTCCTATTTTCAAAACAATGGGTAAAAAAAGGTAAGGAATATATGCTCCATCACAGCACACATCGGAAGTACATCTTAAGGAAAAAACATTATTTCAAAAAACTATTTGGTCTTGTAAAACCTACGGAAAAATGTCTCGCTCATCAGACTGATGGCTAGTTTTTTCTGACAGTTTATTTTCAATATGGTAGTATACATAAAATTGTCCATTTTTATAGGTCAACAATGAAAAGTTATGGCCACAGGCATGAGAGCCACAGGCACAAGAGTTAGTTTTGTATTTAGCAACTATATATTCAGGTTGTTACTATGTACCTTCATACTTATTAATATCTTTAAATGTTTTTATATCATTTTCCCCATATGCATATTTTGTTTGATTACACCTCTTGCACAGGAGGTATTTGTTGATAAAATCCTTAAAAAAGTGTGTGTGTGTGTGGGGGGGTGACACTTGGGTGGCTCAGTGGTTGAGCATTTGCCTTTGGCTCAGGTTGTGATACTGGGGTCCCAGGACTGAGTCCAACATTGGGGTCCCCTTGAGGAGCCTGCTTCTCCCTCTGCCTATGTCTCTGCCTCTTTCTGTGTCTCTCATGAATAAATAAATAAAATCTAAAAAAAAAAAAAAAGAAAGAAATTCAGAAGAAAGCAAAATAAATGGTCACAGATACAATGATCACAGAAAATTTCCCAATGTGCTCATTTCCAAAGATGGAAAGGCCTATTTTTCATAACTAAGTTTTAGATATTCTGGTTAAAAAACATCGGGAAAGTCCAATGCATATGACCGTGTTGGAAAAATGAGGAGGCAAAAATGCATGCATGAAAAACAGTGACATGACATCCCCTCCTTACTGGTGCATCTGCTTCTACAAGAAGGATCACAGGGTGTGTTAAGACATGACACCAAGGTCACACAGGCCTAGGCAGCTGAGAGGGATCTGGAATTTTCTAAGACTCAAGCAGAACATTGGGCCAAGCACAAAATCCACATCTTTTGCCTCTAGTTCGACATTCTACTCTTCAATGACAAAAGTGAAAGAATAATTAGACTATGTGGGTTTCTCTTTAACCTGGTTGGCCATTTCTTCTAACAGCACAATTACCCTGCTAATGAGATTACACTTGGTTTAACTAGAGGATTATTTCACAGCAAAACCCTGCTGACTCCTGTTCCCAGAGGCCCCATTTTCCTATAGATGCACCCATCTAAATTCGTTTGTCTTCATGAAAGCCAGACGTAAAAGCTAGGCCTGCACAGTTGTGAAAACACAAGGGCTTTTGTTTATATTGAAAAAAAGCCTCATTTAGTTCATCTGAATCTCTCTAATACCCAGTGAAATATTTATTAATGAGTATCAGCACTGCAAACCAGAAAGTCTTATTTGCATTAATTTAAACCATAAATAGTTGAAGGTAGATTTCATTCCTGAAGTCATGGATTCAGGAAAAAAAAAAAACCTGAATTGTGGGTTGAATTAAAGGAGACCATTAGCAAAGTAAAATGTATGAGACATTGAGGGTGGTAGATATTTTTCCCACCCTTGGGCTACATGGATCATTTCTCAATATATAATTTATTACCCTGCTTCTAGTCACTTCAGTGGAGGTGACAGGATGGGGCAGTGATTTTTTTTTTCTAATTTCTGTCTGTTAGGGTTGTAGAGAATATATCTGTGCTAATCATCAGGTTGGACCAAAAATTAGTTGAGTACATCTGGGTATCCATTCATTCACTCACCCAACAAACCTTTAGTGTGCTAACTGTACGTCAGGCACCACTAGATGATAAGACTAAAAAACAGACAAAACATACTGCTTGCTCTTAAAGGGTACTTGGGCTAAAGTAATGCTGGATCCAAACCACAATCCACACTCTCTTCGTTAGTGGTCATGAAATAACATTAGAAAATTGCAATCAGCATCGAGAGACAGGGAGGTAGACAGGGACCGAATAGGATAGAACTATCAGATGTATTGCATATATTAGTGGCAAAGATTTATTTGTGTAATTGTCATATGTATGTATACGTATGTGTGTGTGTATATATACATGTATGTATATATATGTCTGTGTGTATGTATGTATCTATTTGATTTTTAAAAAATATATACATGCAGAATGTGCTAGATCATGGTATCAAATATAATTTTTACTGAGAAAAGAATATGCAAGTGACGGATCCTAAAAGAAAAGAATTAAACTCTAGACAGGCTGACAGCACTAATGGTATAGACTGTTTGGTAATTTGTTTACAAACCTTATCCGGCAACATGACTTCAATTCTTTGAGGGTAGGATACTGGTCAGCTGTGTCAGTGTCTCCCCGCCACCCCATTCCTAGCATGGTACACTGGTGGAAGTGCAATGTAAGTCTCCTTGCATAAAGTGGGAAATTGAGGCAGCTTTGAAATTGGTCATAATGTAAACCAGCTACCTGAGGGCTATGTTTCACTGAGCACATGTGAGAAAAATATATATCCACTTCCTGCTGGCCAGTGTTTATGGTCCTTTTATACTTTCATCTTCTCTATCCATGACAATTCGAGCTAACTTCACTTGTGCAAGCTCTAAGCAACGCAAATTCCAAGTCTCTACCTTTAGGAAGTATGGAGAAACTACAATGAATATTGCTGCTAAGACAAATCGTGCCTCTTATTGGCTGGGTATACGCTGCTGTAGGGGGAGGGAAGTAGGCCTGCTGATTATTCATAAAGAACGAATATAACACACTCAAGCAACAAGAGAACATCAGCATGAGGAGGCGCTAGTAAATAATGCCTAGCTCACAGCTAACAAGAAGAAAATCACTGCCAAATACAGTCCATGCTTCTCATCTCAGTGCTCCTTTGGAAACAAGCACAGGAGTAAACAGCATGGTTAAGAAAGTGATAATGCATGAAAAGTCACCCTGGCCCCACGTGCCAAGTCCTCCTCCTCTTCCCTCACTGTGTGACGGTATCTGGTGCATATCTGCCACGCAGGTCGTGGCTCTTGGCCAATTGTCAGGCAGCAATTCTTGTTTTCATCTGAAGAAAGATGGGCTTGATCAACTTTGACCACAAGGCCAAGCCATGCTATTTCCCAAGGTAATTTATGTAAGTTTCACTACTGGAAAGGAACAAAAGCCTATGATGCTCTTAGAATTTGTGTATCTTGCTCTCTAACTACTCATGCTTGCCACTTCATAGTGCTGTTATCAGGGAACAGAAGACACCTGCCTGTTAGGTCTCTACTCTGGGAAAGTTTAATCAGATGTCAATATTGTTCAGTTATTTGGGTCACCTTAAATCTGGAAAGCAAGGATCAGAGGATGTTGGTGAAATGTTTTCATGAACAAACTTGTTTTGAGTATTGTTCCAGGTCTGTCAGAACTTTGGAAACAAAAGATAGAAACCTGTACCATCAGCGGATTGAAAAATTCAGGGCAGGAATATTATTTCATACTATGATTACTACTTAATACTGTCTTATGAGGAAAATAAAAGGGATGTTATTAAAACAGATCAACACAACTTTTATTCTTGGAGTGGTGACTTTTTTGTTCATGGCATCAAAAAGACAATCAAAGGGATTCTTTCAGGTCTTGTGAGGCAGCAGGAAGAGTCCCCTCCTCTTGGGTCAATTCCCTAGGAGGAGGGGCTGTCATGAAAATGCAGAAGGAATGGTAATCACTGGAAACTGGGTCATGGAAGGATATATTTATGTTCAGATGTCCAAGCTATGTATCTAAATTCGATTTTAAGAGAACCCCAAAGGGACAAAAACAAAATAACAATGATCATAATGTGGCAAATTTGTCTTCAGAATGAGTCCCTTTCATATCCATTACTTAATTTAATGCCACCACCATCTTCCTAGTGCTGCACTGGGACTGTTACCTGGGGAGGTAATGTGTTTGTAAATTTAGAGAGGGTGGAAAGAATATAGGATGCATGGATGGATGATAAAGCACATTGCAAAAAGCTATAGCTAGCCAATTCACCAATCGATTTCTTGATACTTAATCTGTTCCTTTGGATGTGCATTATTCCCTTTAAATTACTTTAATGAGATCAAGAGAGGTGAAAAGTCAATAGAATCATCTCCAAACAATCCCATCTCTATGACTGGTCTAAACCCTCTTCTAGATTAATCTGTCTCTGGACTGGTCTTTTCCATTCTCACCTGTCACTTCACCACCAGATTCATCTACAGCAAACATCTCTTCTGGAGTGATAATTCCATTTCTCAAAAACCTACAATGGCTTCTAATTTCATCACATGAATCTAAAATTCCCTTTCCCATGATTTGGCCCCATTACTTTTCCATACCTCTGAAGGATGCTCATTTGGCTTCTTGTATCATAAGAATGCAAAATTATTCCTGCCCTGGACCATTCCGTTCGGTTTTTCCACTTTTTCAGAACATACCTCATTTCGGCGAAGTTTCAGAACGCCCATATTTTATATATGTATATATGAAATCAGTGATTCATGGGCTGAGAGAGAGAGGGCAACATAAATACAGCAAGGCATCCAGCCTGCCGTTCTACTTGACGAGAATGTGTCCCATGGTAAGCAGGCCAGGGAGAGAGATGCAGATCCAAGTCCCTCCATCAGACTCACCTCCTGGCTACCCTTTGTGGTGTCAGCATCTGGTTACTCTGAGTGGGACTATGTAACCTGGTACTTTAAAATATGTATTTAGTGCAATATAATGCCTATTATTCACAGGGCAAATACTTCTTTTAAAATATACCTAGGGAGGAAAACTTGAGGGAAAATGTAGCTGCACTGTATTCACCACAATGAGAGAAGGTGGCTCACTTCCCACTTGCTAAGTGATTTTCACAGGTAGTCCCAATGATACTCAGTTTTCACCTTAGGTACAGGAGTAGGTTCTAACACCCATACATGATCAGAACTCTATAATACAGCCTACTGAAATTCCACCTGTCTTTGAAAAGCTTGGCTTCCAGCCTCTTGTCCCTAGCCCACTTTAGCCTCCCTACCTTTCCTCGCTTTCATAGCCCACGGAACACAATTATGTGTTTCTACCTTCTCTTTCACTGTCCTCTGTTATTTCTCATGGTATCATTTCTGCCAACCAAATTTTCATTTCTCTGAGTACAGAGCCTGTGCCTTTTTTTCTTTTTAAGATTTTATTTACTTATTCATGAGAGACACAGACAGAGAGAGAGAGAGAGGAGAGAGAGAGAGAGAGGCAGAGACAGGCAGAGGGAAAAGCAGGACCCATGCAGGGAGCCAATGTGGGACTTGATCCCAGGTCTCCAGGATCAGGCCCTGGGCTGAAGGCGGCGCTAAACCACCAAGCCACCCGGGCTGCCCGAACCTGTGCTTTTATTATGGTTTTTCTATTTCCCATGGTTCCTAGCACAATGGGCCACTCAAATTTTAAGAGCTCCTCAACGTGATCTTCTGGACAATGTGGCATATGGAAGAGGAGGTTAGAAAGTCCTGGGTTGGAATCTCCGGGATCTCAGATACTGAACTATAGGATTTTGCTGACCCCCAGGCCTGTAATCTCCAAAACAGGGCTAATACTTCCCTTCGAGGGTTACTGTAAGGTTGGCAGTGATGTTGGTCCTACACTAATGCCTTCTATTCACCTGATGTCTATAAGCCAAGTGCCAGGAATATGGTAGCACTCATTATGTGGTAGTGACACTCCTAACAAGCAATTCATTTGTTCACTTATTTGCAAATGTGCCAACCAAATAAATGACAGAGTGTCCGTATAATAATTGTTCTGTCACAGCCAAGTCTCTTTCAGTAGGAAATCCATTGGAAATTTTCACACCCCACTTTACAACAATGGAGGTCTGCAGAGCTCACCTGGAGCTTATTAGCAATATCTTAGGTCTGCGTATCATTCGGAATTTCCAACAGCCATTCAAACGCATTGTTGGACTTTCCCAACTGGCAAATAAGAAATGCTGGGGACCATTCTCAGGCAAAGGAACCTGGTGATGCTGACAGAAATACATCAATTGTGCCCTGGGTCTCTGGGTGTGCCAGTGCCCCGGCCTGGGCTGCTCTTGCTCCAGTCATGCAACTCATCCTATCCCTTCCACCAGGTCTCTGCACACATGTATGCGATCCCATCCATCTTCCGAAGATGTTTGAGGAGGCCCTGACAATGAAAATAGCTCTCCAATCATTATCTCCTTTCATTGCTTCTTCCTCTTTGTAGAACTTATAACCTAGCGCCATATTTACTAGCTTTTTTTCCACATTTAAGCCCATGAGGGCCAGGCCATAAGCTGGCTCACAGCTGTACACCTAGAACTCACAAAAGTGCCTAACATGTGGCAGGGGCTCTAGAGATACTTGTTGAATAAACGTGAACTTGGTGGATCCCTGTCAGCTTCTCTCTGTGGACTCCAAGGATTGGAAACTCCAGGAGGTTACAATCTTCACTGAACCAATTAGTAATAAATGGAAGTAATGTCTGTCTTTACAACTTTTACCCCATCGCCTTCATCCCAGGTCACATTTAACCCATCCAAGGCACCCCCTGACTTCCAGGGATGCCAAGCGGTGACACTGGAATTAGTGAAAGGAAAAAAAAAAAGTGCTTATGCAACACACCCTCAGACCTTGTCCCATTCCTTTGATGCCTCATTAAGACTATCATTTAATGATCGCACCTGAAAAATAAGAAACAGGTATGAGTCTAATGATATTACTTGGGTAGAATAGCTTAAATTATTTTTTGAATTATCACCAGTAGCACATTCTTGCCTGTTCAAATCCTGCAGCTCTCAATCTGGCCCCCTGTAAAAAGTAACATATGCTCATAATAAATCTTTAAAATGGCTCTATTAATAGAGTGGCTGCAGTGACAGTTTTATAAATGGGCCCCATCTTTATGCAAACTGTGTTTTATTAGATTGCATTATAATGATTTGTAATAAGAACACAGAGATGGATTCCGAGAGAAGGAACTCCAAACGTTCCTAAGCCGGTCAGGGGTTTCAGAGCCCATGAATTCTGTGTGGCAGACTGTGCATTCCGGGAACAACAGACATCATCAGATTAGTTTTTGCTACAGTTGTACGCTTCTCCGCCTGCTTTTTCCAATCAGATAATAACAGTCTAATAACTGGCTTTGTGTCTGTCAATCCAATTACTTCCTATTTGGGATGTGCTGACACTCCATTAAATCGGCAGACAGATGGCAGAGTCTTTCATTACCCTCCGACTGAATAATTAGCTTCCTGGGCACATAACTAAAGAAGGAGTCCATCTATAAAGTCAGGTGTCTTCCAAATAGAACCAAAGACACAGATCACTAAAAATAATCTTGTTAGCCTAATGTTATGTCAATGCCATGCTTGTAATAGGCAAAGCCATCTAGTTATCCTTCCGTCAACTCAGAAGCCTTTCCGGGCAGTCTTATTCAGGAGGAGTGGCCCTCGGGCTTCATTTGCACAGGTCCTCTCCCCCATAAATCTGATTGGTAGCTGCTCCAGGAAAAACACAATCTGGGAACCAAATCATGTCTCCTTGGGGAAGTGAAACTGTTCTTTCATCTGACCTGACCTCACTGAGAAATTAAAGGCACACAACACTCACAAAAATAAACTGCCTGTAGAGAAGGTTACATAGCATTTAACCAGAAACTTGTAAGACTAGAGGACTAGATGCCTACAATAAATTAAAACACAATCATAAGAATCTTAATGAAGTTATCTTACAACTGTACTGTTAAGGAAAGAGAATTTAAGAGACGGCACCATCGTGTCTTCCGTATTTCCTGCTCTATTTACCATGATGATGTGCCTTTAACAGGTGTTCCATTGACTCTCTGCGCATCAACTTGGAAATGCTTTTACAGAAGTTTTTAATATCATGATGCCAATTGTTAAAGGGAGAAACTGTGATATAGTTGGTGAAATCTGTGCCCCCAAGTGTAATGAGAGTTTACTTCTAAGAAACCACATGGGTGACAAGAGATCCTTTTCTATTTCTCTGCCCCACTTGAGCAGCTTTGTCATAAATGTCTCAACATCATGGCTCAACCGTAGTAAGAGATTTGGCATTTCATGCTTTCAATCAGCTAGAATCTCAGATGAAAAGGTTAATTAATATGGAGACAGCATGGAGCCACGAAACGAATATGGCCTGAGAAGGCAAAGACCTAGATTCCAACCTGGCTGCCCGTGGGCCTCAGTTTACTCACTAGATGGACTTCACAGATTGTTTGGTTACAGCCCTCACATTTCATGATTTACTATGGGGTGCTGGCATAAAAAACAAAATGAAACAAAACAAATGGGGCCCATTAACCATTGTTCTCTCTTTTCTAAGTGTCTTTGTTCCTTATTTATTGAGGGTACAAGTTATAATTCAACCCTAGTTATATGTGAACTTGGTTGTTTAAAACTTGATTCTTTTGACTGCACAGTCTCTTGATTCAACAATTAAAGCACTCGCAGGGAGTAGTTGCTTTGAAAACCAGAGTGATTAACTGGGAGATGCTCAGTCAATGGAGCCAGAGAATGCTGCTTCAGGTGAAGAACAAGTGATCAGTGGCAGTGGTCTGGGGCACATTCAGGCTTATTACCCACCGCCTGGACAGCTTCCAAGGAAACTGATATAATAATGAAGGGAACTCTTGGGCCAAAAGAATGGAAACTTGAATGACTCTCAGGTGCGATGAGAAGAGATGGGGTAGCCCAGTAACTGAAGTTCAAAATCGGAAAAACTTGATTTAATTTTGAGATTTTACAGTCACTAAAAATTAAGGAAGAATTCCAAAGCAGAAGAGGTAGGCTCTATTACCAGGCTTGCTAAGGAGACCAGGCAGTAGCTGTGCCACTAGCACAGATGACAAGGTGCTAGGCTGCCAGTGGCTTTTTGACTTAAAATGGGAGGAAGACACACAGTCCATGACTTGTCTGGATGGCAAGATGAAAATACTGCTCTAATTACTGACGTCATCTGAACGTGCATGATGTTGGATTTCTACAGACTCATTATTCCAACAAAGAGCCCACACATTAGAGGCCCTCAAGAATAAGTCAAAGTCAATTACAGACACTGGAAAACAGAAAGAAAAAAAAAAAAACCACTCAGTAGCCAAGGGTGGGCCAGATAACGAGAAGAAACTGGTTTCCCATGCTCAAGGACCTCAAATCTAATTTCTCAACCAGTCTCCTGCTAGATCAGGAGAGCCAAGAGAGGCAACTATGTATAAAATGCAAAGGGGAGATTTTCACAGTAGTTAGGAGGGCTGAGCTGTACAAATCCTCTTGCAGTTGGGTGTTTGCAACTCCCCGTTCAAGAGTTATCTAACGTACCTGAGAAATCCAGGGATGATCACTCGAGTACTACTGCCTCTGTTAGAGTCTCTTTAAATCACTAGAATTAAAATAATCAATGAAGATGGTGAAAGGGGGGAGCAGGCTTCCCCCTCAAGCTCCTCTTTAAGGATTTCCAAGCCCCACTTTCATGAAACACCTTCATTTGTCAATTGAACGTGTTGTGGTTGCTTTCCTAGTTATTGAAGTATTTTCACAGGTCAAGAAGATTAAGGGTGGGATAATTTGGGGGTGGGGGGAATGCCTCCAAAAAGGAAAATGAATGTCCACCTTCTCCTTTCTTACACTGGCACTGCTGATGCTCCAAAGTCAACAAGAACACACAAAATCCATTCACACCACCTGAAGTTGAGTTCCTTATGGTACCTCCTCTTGAAGAACTAAAAATGCATACTATTTGTAGACACTTTTTTTCAGGACATCAAAATTGTCTCAGTTTTTACAGTTCCATTTCCATTTCGGAATAAAAATGCATATTCTACAATAGCTCCATTTACAGCTTCATCATAGCACACTAATTTAGAATTTTGTTCCTGTGAACAATTTTCTTCTACAGCATTTTTTTTATCATTTTCCATATTTTTAAAAAATGAAAATGCCTTAGTTGTAAATAATCACTTTCAATGGACAATGCGGAAAGTATCTTTTGGGGGGTTTTTAAACGACGAAATATTATGGGCTGTTTAATTCTGATCTGAGTGGAAGCAAATGTGAAAGTGCTCAAGAGAACATCCCAAACCATAAGAGAAACAAAAGGAACAGCAACGCAGTCCCTAAACCAGTGTCCTCATCCTGGGCTCCATGAATCACTCAATTCTATGCGTACACCTCCATGGGTCTGCGCGTCCCAGGATTTCTCACGGTCCCCGGGTGTCATCGGATCCTCAAAGGTAGTGATACACCCTCCACCCCCACAAAATACCCTAAACCACACAAATTTCCCTAAATAACATCTGCACGTGAAAAAACAATGTTCACTTCAGTTTCTGTACATCATACATAATAAAAGTAAGGAGGCAACTATAGAGGCTAAGTTTTATGTGGAGCCACAGATGTTTGATTTTTAAAGCTCAGAATAAAGCTCTTTATTTCACAAAGATTAAAAATATACAGAAACATGATCTGTTTTAGATAATAAAGTTTGTAGTAGGAACACCGAACCAATAGCTCTAGATCCTAATCCATATCCTGCCACTGCCCTGTTGCTCAGGCTGGAGCAAGCTAATTAACTTCTCTGGCCCCTAGTTCAGAACTGTTGAAAGCAGTTTACACATCTAGAACTTACTTTACTAATTTGCTCTCACTGAGATTTTGTTTTGAAATGTTTTTACTAACCCGACTACATTTCTTAAAGAATCAATTTCTCCTTTTAAAAATCAGTTCAAGTTTATGTAACTGCCAAGAGAACATCTAGTCATTTCTTCTTCCTATTTGTCCAACTAGCAAACCAATAAATATTAAGTCCCTAGCCATTTGTGAGGCTATATCCAGGGAGCCAAAAAGCATGACTGAATTAGGCAGACCCAGCCCGACAGTGGGTTCTATATCTTGACCTGATAGAACTCCAGCCAGAATACAAATAAACCTATTTGTAATTTTGTGACCAGATCATATGTGCATCCATACTCTCCAGTCTACCAAAAACTAATTGTGAAGCTTATCACCAACTTCACAAATTCTAGGAAGTGGGAATCCTGGACTATCAGCTGCTAAATGAGATCAGCTGTTATATTTCTTCTAGTTCGAAAACAGGATCTCACCTCTCCAAGTGGAGAAGACGGATCCACAGTTCAATACAAGTCCCTGATACCCAGCCCTAATAAAAATACTTCAATGATTACAACACTCCCACAACTCCCCAATCTACATAAATGTCTTCTTTCACTAAAACCTAATTATGTCTATAACTAAAGTAGATATTTATACTGATAATTCAATTTCTGTAATGTACCTCTTCCTCCATGCTTCAGAGAGTTGAGTTTAAATGCCTTTTTTGATTACTAATTATTTTCTAAGTGAGTTTAATGCTTGTGAAAGCTATTGGGACCATACGCCTGAGGATGAATGTTCTGTCTGACAAGCAGGTTCCACAAAGCCCTCAGTGGTGTACGACGTGAACCTCTACCCGCAAATCTCACTCTAGAAAGGCTTGTTCTGTGAAGCTGAAGAATGTTTCAGTTGTGAGATCTTCCCTTCTGCTACTGGCAAGTTGTAAATGTTAAAGAAAAGGATAACCTAGCTGCAGTAATAGCAGATGCATTATATGAAGAATGTGCCTAACCATTTATTTCAGGTGGAATGTGTGTTGCCACTTGTGAAATAAAAATTATGTGGAATAGGGCTAATATGTGAACTTGTGATGAAAGCGAATAGCTTCCGTGTATTTTCTACCAGTCATGTTTAAGTTCTTTTGCTTTGGTGCAATTTGAAGTTTTGCAGTTATCCCCCTCATAGTTCCAGGAAATTGAGTCATGGTTTTGAATCATTTGCCTCAGCCCACTCAGTGCTTAGCAACATGTAAGTGCCCCCAGTGGGGTGGGCAAAGACTCATTAGCAGCTTAAAGCTTTAGGACTATTAAGCAGTCGCAGGTAAAGACATCTCTCAGATTTTTCCAGTGAAAATCAATTCATCAAATTCCTTTCCTTGTCTACATTCTATTGCATGCTCTGCTGCTCCTAAAAAAGCTGGTCTCTCTTCCAGCTGGGGTGATTGCAGTTCACTCAGCAACCACTGATTCATTGACCATACTGTGGACTGTAAAGTAGGCTGACTGTCATTTCCACTGGGAAGATCAGGTTGTGTTGGTTATGTGCTCATTATTTACCAGGCTGGAGGCAGCTTCTTACTCCCTTAGGAGTTGCCTAACATCAGTGGCGTCAGGTTTGTTACATGAGAATCATATATTTCTTCTAATTATGTGGTCAAGGGGCTGGTGATCTTGCTCTCCAGGAAAAAAATGGCAAGTCCTTGGACATTTTACACTAGGTGATCAATACGATGGCTACACCTAAGAGGAAGAGTTAGGAACTAAATCAGTATAATACGGCTGGGATGGTTAAAACACACAACGAACACACAGAGTCATTCACTATGTTAAACAACAGTGTGTTCTTAGAGAATGAAATGTAAAGGACAAAGTCTTTTTCTGTCATCCCTCACCATCGACAACGCAGTAACATTTTGCCTTTGAAATAAAGAAGACTTAGACTGATTAGCAAACCTGCAATTGTTATAATGGTACCACAGTCTTATAAGCAGCCCAAATAACTAAGGTATGGAGTTTCACAATTTGACCAAAGCTATATATCTAGGTCAGCACTAGGCCTAGAACCTACGACTTACAAATTCCATTTTGATCTTATTTCCAGTACACTTCATTGTTTTGTTTTATCATCAAATGGTAATCTTATATCGTTAGTGTAGTAGACTATAAAATTACATTAGAAAGCTTCCTGGAAGTTACCAATTGAATAAGTTAAGTGCGGCCAAAGGAAGTAAGTGCCAGTGTGTGTGTGTGTGGGGGGAGGGTGGTGGTGAAGAGGCACAGAACTGAATAAAGGGGCAGCAAAATACAAGGTAGCACAAAATGGAGAGTTCCTGTATAGCCTTGAGTCAGAGGAAAATTCCTAAGTTTTCCAGAACTTTTCGGATACAGAATTTCCTTCCTTCCTTCCTTCCTCCCTTCTTATATTCTAGCTTCATTAAGATATGATTCACATACAATTCACCCATCGAAAGTGATTTTTAGTGCAGTCACTGAGTTGTGTAGCCATCACCATGATCCACTTTAGGACATTTTCATCACCCCTCAAAAGAAACTTTATACCCATTAGCAGTGACTCCATTTCCCCCACAACTCCATCCCACCTTTGACCCTAGGGCACCAATAATCTACTTGCTACTTCTACACATTTGTCAGTTCTGATCTTTTTCATATAGATGGAATCATATAATAGGTGGCCTTCGTGACTGGCTTCTTTCATTCAGTGTAACATGTTCAGGGTTCATCATGTTATGGCATGTACGTGTGCTTTGTCCCCTTTTATGGAAGAGTAACAAGTCACTGCATGGATTTACCACATTTTATTTATCCATTCATCAGCTGGCAGATGACCTTTCCTTTTGAAATGCTAAAATCCCTCCTCAGGTCTCTTCCTTAACTTACAATCCACTGCTATTACTACTTTTATTTTTCATTCACAATCACTGATAGAGTAGTGTTTTTTTTCCTCTGAGGAAACCAACATCATCCAAATATGAATGGAAAACCAGCTTAAAGATAACTGAAAGGTCATGGATTAGTAGGAATGATAATCACATTCATGTAAACCGTTAGTGAATACTAAAAGAAAGCAGCGTGGATCTTAGGAACCAGGTGATGTGTTACATAGGAAGACACAGGATGTAGCTACAACAGCATCACCACAGTGTAGTGACTCAGCAGAGATGGTGGCTTTCCTTGTGCCTTCCTTGTGACTTCTCAGTACTTCACTAGAATAAGGCAATGCCACTGCCAGAGTTAACCACCTGCCAGTTCCATGTCTTACACATCTCTGAACCTCCCCAAAAGCCTAGAATAGCAGGTGGCTGAACTACAGTCAACAAATACTTATTAAATAATCATATATTCCAGCTTCAGGGTTCCCTGTCCTCGCACTGGGATCTCACAGCAGACTTTGTAAGGGACCAGCAATTTGAGGTCATTGCTGAGTATGAATATATTTAATTTTTGGAATTGTACTTAAAATGAGTGAATTGGTTAATACTGAATAAACATCTTAACACAACTGCTAATCAGTTTACAGGAATTTGTTGAGGATCCACTGCGTGGAAGGCCCTGCTCTAGACACTGGTGACCTAACAGACAAAGCTGCTTAAAATGTGGCTTATGTTCTAGTTAGGGGAGACGGACATGAAACAGACATGTATCCAGCAGTGACAGATGCTATGAAGCAAAATAAGGGAGACTGGGAAATGGCAAGTGCAGAATGGTTGGTCTTCAGAAGGAAAAGAAAAAGCCAGGAAAAAGCCTCTGGAGAAGGTGACATTTGACCAAAGACCAGAATAAAGTCAAGAGTGATATGGATTTTTGGAGCAGCAGTGTTCCAACATGGGGGAACAGCAACTGTGAAGTTCCTGAGGAAGAATAAAATTTTAGCATTCAAAAAACTTCCATGAAGCTAGTGTGGGTGAAGCAGGAGGGTGGGGAGAGCAATGAGAGACAACACCTGATAAATCACTAGGGGGCGGGGTGGGGAGCAGGTCATGAAAATTTTATATACCATGGTAAAGAATCTGAATTTACCCTGATTGTCATGATCTACTCTGTGTTTTAATGGAATCACTTGGACTGCCATGTGGACAACAGAGTAAATGACTAAAGCGGTAAGAGCTTCAGAGAAAAGTCTACATCAACAGTGCCAATGAGAGATTATGGTGGCCTGGGCCAGGGCGGGAGCAGTGTGGACGGTGCCAAGTAGTTAGATTCTCTATACAAGTCTGAAGGAGGCACACACAAGATTTGTCAAAGACCTATCATGTGCACGGTATAAAAAAAAGAGGTGGCAAGCATGACATGGAGAGTTTTGGTCTGAGCAAACAGATGCATTGACTGAGATGAACAAGACAACAGGAAGAACAGGTTTTAAAAGAAATCAAGAGTTTTCTTTTGGACAAATTTAGAGGAAGACGCTAATTAGACAGCTAAATGGAGAGATCAACTGAGCAGTTGGATAGATGAGTCTAGAGCTGAGAGGAGAGATTGGCAGTACAGATAAAAATTTTGAAAATATTAGTGCACAGTTGGTACTTCAAAGTCATAAGATCAGGAAGTGCATCTCCTAGAAAAGAAGAGGGGTCTAAAGATTGAATCCTAAATCTCTTAATTTAGAAATAGAAAGACAAGGAGATGCCAGCAAAGGAGAAGCCACAGCAGCAGGGTGAATCAACCAAGAACTTAGTAATTCTAGTGTTCTGAATATATATGAACTTTATTCCCTTTCCTCTTGGCAATTCCCTAGAAAATATCGCGTAATGGTTAAGAAGATGAGCGTTAGGAAGGAGTATCTAGGTTATGTTCCTACTACCTGCCTGGAACAAGGTGTTAACCTCCATGAGCCTGTCGGTTTATCTATAAAACAATACCACTTTCATGTGGAGAGATTAAATGACACAACCCATAGAAAGTGCTGCTCAATGTGGTATATGACAGAAAATGCTCAATAAATGTTACTTATCATCATGGTTATTCAGGAATCCTTCCTCTTTTCTGTCTAAAGTACTTTCTGCCTATACTGGATCATTTAGGATTATTTACAACCCTGAAGTATAATAGTAACTACGTCCGTATTTGTATCTTATGTTATCAACTCGAGTGGAATTTCTTCTCTGTCTGCCTGATGTGTAGAAGGGGAAATTTAAATTTAACTTAATAGGTTGCATACTGTATGTTCCCTGAAGATGCAGAAGCCCAAGTGTTCTGAGAGCCAGGACAATGACTTTATCACTGCTGGAGCTCAGGCAGCCTTCTGTTGGATTTTTGGGAGGCAGGGAAAGGAAGTGGCAAACTGCTGAATAAAGGTCAGCAAAATATAAAATAACACAGAGTGTAGACCTTCTATGTGGTCTTAAGCCTTTTCTAGACCTAGGGTTCCAAACTTCTCAGGTACTAAATACACTTTGAAAACTTTCACTGCATTTCTAGAATGTGCTCATCTAGAAAGCTTTCTGATATCTTTTTGATGAACTAAAAGGAAGCCCCTGGGACCTTACCAACATGGACACTTTTTGGATGGCCTACCCAGTCTCCTCAGAAAGAATCCATAAAGAAAGAAGGGTTTTTTGGCTGCATGGCCCTGTCTTTGCACTACTTGGCCAAAGTGGGAGCCCTGGTCATGTAATAGGAGCATTACAGAATATTCACAGATTCTTCCTGCTGACGTTCCCAGAGCTGCCCTGGTTTCGTTCCTTCCAAAGGTCTGGATTCTTGAGACACTCTATTATCTTT
Organism: Canis aureus; assembly: GCF_053574225.1. Classification (NCBI taxonomy): domain Eukaryota; kingdom Metazoa; phylum Chordata; class Mammalia; order Carnivora; family Canidae; genus Canis; species Canis aureus. Next base: position 57,515,900 of record NC_135628.1, on the reverse strand, counting down.
CCAAATTTTCCTTTTGTGTGTATGTGTGTACTGGTTTCTTTTACTTACAGAAAACCCCAAACCAACCAACCAAAAAAAAACTTCTTCACTGATTTATCTAGCATATTGGACAGAATCTGAGCTTTGAAGCAGACTTTTTTTTTTTTTAAGTGTTTCTAAAATAAAACCAAGAACACAGAACACAGGCCTGTTTTTTTCCTCTGTCTCTTCCTCGGCCTCTTGGTTTGGTGCCTGGAGAAACTGGCATTCTCAGGTGCTGGGCATGGGAGGAGCCAGCTAGTTTTGAGAAAGTAAATACACGCCTAGGGAAGAAGGAAGGAAATAAATGGGGTAGCTTTTGCTCAAGTCACCTGGGTTCCTCCCTCTGCTACCATTCTACCCTACTATTACTCAGTAAACAAGAGACCAAAGTCCTCAACCATGATACAATGTCCTAAACCAGATACACAGGGGAAGGAATAAAATCTAGTGGGAAAATATCATTTCTGTAGAAGGGCCGAAGAAAACAGTTTATGAAAAAGCTAAGACTTGATCAAGTGCTGGCATTGTTTTTTGTATCTCACAACAGATCACCAGAAAAAAGTATGAGCTGGTTTTAAGTCACAACACTCTGACACCCAGTGCATAAATATTTTCCACACCCACAACCAATTCTCCGAAACTCTCATCACCAATGAGATGTCCAATGACTCGATTCAGTTCTGATACTAACTACCTGGAGGGTTAGCATGAGACACTACAAGTCAAAGACTGCGGCCCACAAGACTGCCTCCACTTCAAACACCAGCCATGAGCCCTGGGGCTCTCTGACATCTGACTGACTAGCTATAAATCAGGGTTCCCACAACTTCATCCTCAGGTTTGATCATCTGCTAGGATAAGCTCACAAAACTCAGGGAAAATAGTTAGCTTAAGATCACCAGCTTGTTATAAAGAAACAAAGAAACAGCCAAATGAAGGGTACATCGAGTGAGGGCCAGAAAGGTCCCAGGCACAGGAGCTTCTGTTCCAGTGGAGTCCAGGTAATCACTTTTCTGACAGGTGGATGCCTTCGCCAATCTGGAGAGGCTCTTGGATCCTGCTGTGTAGGGGGTTTTATGGAAGTCTCATTATGTAGGCATGACTGATTATATCACTGGCCATGGGTGATTGATTAAATTCATTTCCAGTGTCTCTCCCCTCCTAGGAGTCTTGGGGGTGGGGGGCCGGGAGTGAAAGTTCCAATCTCTACTCCTGCCTTGGTCTTTCTGGTGACCAGCCCCCACCCTGAAGCTACCCAGGGGTACCCAGTCACTAGTCATCTCATTAGTCACTCTATCACTCCACAGGTTCCAAGTGTTTTAGGAGCTGTGTGGCAGGAAACAGGGACAAAGGTCCAAATAAATATTTCCTATTGTACTGCAACAAGTAATAATACTTTAATTCTAAAAATTGTGTTCTTACCCAAGGAGGCACAGACATCACAGTCTTAAGGTATCACTTCCATAGTGGTGGTACTTTGGGGCTGGTCAATAAAGGTTCTTTCCATGGATCCCCTTTTGTTATAAGCAGCGAGATGGCAGACGGCTAACTAGGTCTGGAAATAGGGTAACTGGTGATTTAATTTAGAGAAGTTAGTTGCTCCTGTGGGAAATAAACTCATGGCATTGGGCTCAGTGAATCTGTGCTCCAATTAACAACGATACACTATTCCAGGGTCATGGAGTAGCTGCTAGCTGCCTGGGTTAGCACAGTGGTTCAGAGGAAAAACCAGCAGCTCAGCAGTTAACCGCATTTGGGAAAGAAAAAAAGAAACATTTAAAAAAAATGCCTTCTTTTTTTAAAAGTTAGCCTGATTGCAGCTGTGATTCTTGAACAGCTTGTTCTGAACCACATGGCCTTACCAGCCTCCCAATCTTCCCACTATGTTCCATGCTCAACTGGCTTTCAACAGCTTTCCCGAAGCAACTCTTCAGCATACTAAACTGGGGATTCTTTAACACCAAGTAACACTTTTCTCTCTTTAATGGGATAATTTAGCCTTCTGACTTTCACAGCAGATGCATTTAAGACTTAGTGATGTCATTTAATTACAGACTCTGAAGAAATCTGAAAGCATCATTATAACTAGCCTGTGCTGTCAGCCCTCTGATGGAGCCCACCAGCAATGCCATGTACAAGAACAGATTCCAGGCAGGAAGAATGAAGAGAGAAAGGCACACAGGTCAAGGCCTGTGCTCCATCACCTGAATATTGATGTCCAACCTTCTCCATCTATCATCCACTTAAATGCAGATAAAACCCAGAAAGGCAAAGACCGAGGATCCAAATTAGCAGGCAAATGAATGATCAGGTCAATATACCTACAGAACAATCATTAAGGTGTATTTTCTCAGTTAGAGTGATCAAATTAAGATATCAAAGGTACATTTTTCTGTCCTCTTAATGGCCTCTTGAAGTCTTAACCACTGGAGTTCAATAGCTACTATGTGCCATTACAAGCACTTGCACATGACCTCTTTGCCTAGTCAGGGAAAGATGATGAAGATTAAGAGAAAAAAATATGGGCATAGGAGAGCTTACGTGTTAATCAAACAAGAAAATGCTTTAAGGAAAAAGATTAAAAGGCATAATTTAAAATTTTATTGATTTGAATTATTAACATAATAATTATTAATATTACCATTGAAAATGGAAAGATAGATAAAATGAATGTTTGAATGTTTTAAGCTGATGATTACTATTCTTTAAGAACCGAAGAATGGGGGTGTGAAGAATTTATCACATTTGTAAGTTGTGCCGAAAAAGCAATTCAAAACAATGAAAAAACAAATATGCATTTCATCTACTGTGTAAAAAATGTTCTCTTAGTACTCACTGCCATCAACTATGGGTCAGAACAATTAAATTGTATAGAAGAGTTTAGCAAAATGTGAAAGCATCCACAATCACAGATCTGTACTACCTCCTATTACTGAGAACATGTATTACTGGTACATCCTAAGCAAAAGAACTAAGTTATTTTTGTTTGTCAAAATCTGAACTTCCTCCCTTGAAAATAATTGACAGTTTTTAGAACTGCCTATAAGCAATGATCCCATCCACTAACTTTCCACACAGTTCAATGAATGCATACTTTATTAACCTACTTAAATGCAAGAGTTCAAGAGCACAAACATGGATGAGTAATTTGGTGTGGTGAATGAGATGAACATTCTGGCCTTCTGCCACTAGGAATCATATAAAATCCACTGTTCGTAAAAGCAGCTATGTCCCAGGGGACCTGCAAGTAGGATGGCAGCTGGGGCCACGGCTTGATATGATGTCACACATAGCAGTGCTTCACCTGCAAGCATCAAAGGCCACCTGGGTATATAATCATGATCCACTCTTCCAACAATCAACCATAGACAAGCCCTGGTCTCTAGATATTTCCAGCCAGAGCTGGTCTTGGTAGCCTATACAGCCATGGAGACCGAAGGATGCCATGAAAACATGGATTCTCTAAGTCCCCTACCGCTGGGAAGTAGTAAAGTTTTACAAGGGATACAATGGCTCATATCCATAGTAGAGGACATGAGTTTCAGAAGGTTCTTTACAAAGTCATTTATTGAATACTATGAACCACATGAATTACTATGTATACTTTATTACTAACCTTCATCATCCTCCCATGAGATACATGTCCCTATTTTAAAGATGAAGCACAGATGTATAGAACTTGTCCACTGTCACGAGGGAGATAAAAATGGCATAGCTGTGCTTCTAATTCTATGTATACCTTCACTTGAGTCTTTCCACTCTGTCACCTTGCCTTACAATGGCTTGAGCCAGTGACCAGGGAAGATCAACCAACATGTAGCCTTAAAAGCAGAAGTCATGTCTGTGGAGACTTACCTTTTTGCAGACTTACCTCTACAAAACACTGCCATTCTTTGACATCATGCCCCTTTCCCTACCTGCACAGTATGACTATGGTTATGTACCCGGGTAGTGGCAACATTTAATGTAAGGGTAGTCATTCCTGGTATTCATTTAACCAGATTTTATCCACAAAAGAAAGTGTTTCAAGAGACCCATTAAAAGTGTGATTTGCCCCAGACTTCACTTCTGGTATAGATGATGCCATGAAGATGGTTCCCACGTTAGGATCATTTTTCTGCCCTGATTCGAGACTTATCCTTTGACAGCTTTCAGCCTGCCTGATCTGAGTCTCATCTGTTCAAGTAGATTATTGCAAAAGAGACTCCTTGCCTAGTGAGATCAATATGCAGGGAGCATCAGATAATTTCTAATTGAATTTTGCATCACTTTGATTAATGTTAATGCCCTCAAGGCCCCAAGGATGGGTGCATTCTTGTGATTTGAAATAATCCAACAATTTTATAAAACCAAGAAGGGATATTTGCTTACTTGTAAGCCCAGAGGCCCAGGTATCTATCTAGTTTGTATCCCAGAATGATTTCATGTCCTCAGAGGTTACATTTATTTTAATAAACCTAGGTATGTATAAATATAACATTTCCTAATGCAGCATTTTGACAAATGAGTAGCAATGTCTGCACTGATGACCTTCTCTGAGCTAAGGAAGCTAACATGTTCTCAACAAAGGCTTAAAATACACTGAACATAAACAATATTGTAACCCTTGGCAGCTCCTTGATACTGACACAACTTGGTTGAATTCCTCCCCAAAGACAAATTAGTAGAAAGACTCATACACATTAGGATCACAAAGAAATGATTTTTTGAAAAAATGAGAAGCCATAAGGGAATGATTAAAATTAGAAGAAGTACATTCCGACATGACAAAAGTTTTTTGTGTGTGTTGTCACTCTTGCAGTGGCACGTCTGGAAGAATATTATTTGTGTTCTGTAGCTGGCTAAACTAAAAATAAGTTAGACTATTTCCCCAAAGGAATAATAGCTGTGAATCAGTCAAGAACACAATTGGGAGCTGAGGGCCTGGCCCCTACCTCTCCTCTGATCACAGTGAGTTAGTGTGGAGCCCTTATGGGAGAAGGTGCAAAAGGCCCAACACAAGGCACGTTCTCTGGAAACGTCTCAAGCTCTCCCACACACTTCACGTACAGGGATGGCTGGGCTTCAATTACCTGGGAAAACCTCATACATTGGTTTTTAGGATCAGTGGATCTTAGAATTAGAAAGGGTCTCTGTATTCACCGACATTCCACCTCTTGAATTTTGCAGATAAAGAAACAAACCCAGAAAGACTAAGTTAAGATGCTGAAGAAAACACAATTAGTAAGTGGCAGACCCAGGCATCAAAACTCAGGTCTACCAACTCCTAACCCACTGTTCTGTTATCATCACTGCTGTGTGGACAAATCATCTTTAGGCTTCAGAACCGACAGAAAGCCAGTTTATTTTTACAGTGAATCCAGGAACCCCCAAAAGTCTAGTTTAATCGAATTTGATGACCTCTGTAGGCTACCAACAAATGATCCAGATCACCTAAAACAGCCTTCTCCACAGCCTGTTTTGAATTTTACATTTAGAGAGGTTTTTTCTTTTTGTTTTTTCTTTTTCTTCTTTAGAGTTTCTATTTCCCCTAGGAAAACATTCTAGCTAACATTTGTCATTTGCTCTTGAACCAAACAAAGTGTTGGAAGGAACATAGGAAGAATATTCCATTTTCATCAGTGTTGCTAATGCACTGGCCAGCATCTCATTCTCCCAAAGATTAATAAAAAACCATGTGGAGTCACCATGAAGCAGGCCTATTATAACCAGAGCAACTTCTAGCAGATCAAGTCATCACTCTGCATTTTAGGGGGCAAATTTTAGTAATTCTTAGTTTCAAAAAACACCAACATGCTAACAGGGACTATGGCGGCCATAGAAGTTCTCCATTTAGATCTCCCTTTAAAAGCCCGTGCTGTGGGGAACTAAGGTGATTGCCAGTCTAGAGGCACCACACCTTTGAAACTCCTCAGCGGTCATTCGGGCCACACTTTGTGGGGTTGCTCTAGCCAACAACAGAACATGGCAGGCATACTTTAACTGGGCCACTGCGGTCCAGTATGGGATTCATTATAACACTCTGATGCTCCAAAATGAAAAAAAGACACTGTTCCTTGAGAATTATTCACAATTCTGGTAGATTCCTGGTAAATCTGGGACAGTTGCTAGGTCCAAGCAAGATGTTGTCTCTATTAACATAAAAGGGCAGTTTAAAAATATATATACATAGGAAAAAAACCTGTTTAATGACAAGCTCTTAAAACCAGTTTTTGAGCTCCCAAACCCATTACATCCCTGAGGCTGCTAAATCATTAATGCTTCCCTTTCCTACATTTACACAGTATAGTTTTTTTTTTTTTTTTTAGATTCTTAAAAAGCAATTATAGGAAGGAGAAATTATTTCAAATACGAAGAAAATGAAGAATTTGGGAGGGAAGGCTGTTAACTGTGAATGTTAAGGCAGTTAGGGTACTGCTTGATGACTAGAAATAAGAACATTGCTAGTTTGCTAGTACTGCTAGTAATTGCTAGTAAAAAAAGATCAGTGACCATTAGTTCTGTGCTAATATCGCTTGTCAGAAGAAAAGCTATACCTTCGGCACCCAATGCCTGGTCTTCCAACCTGCCAGGACACATTGCTCTGCTCCCCGGTAAATCATCAGATAAATCCTCTGACCTGGACATCAAGAAATAACTAACTGAAATTTCTCCAATGATCCAAAGGCCTACTGAGTTCTGAAACATTTCAAGGAACATAGTTGCTAAGTTATTTGTTCCTTCTCTTTTCCCCCTCACTCTTTGCTTTATGTAGTATCATAAATCCATGCTTCCCATCTAGCAATACAGCAAAAATAAGAGTTAGTAGTACTGAGAAAGCCATTAAAAAAAGAAACCCTCATTTTTATAGACAGGGAAATAAAATGCACAGTATTTAAACCTCTTACTTATACAATGAAGATGGCAAGTAGATAGAATTTTACTTATTTAAAAGCAAACCTTGTGGCCTACCCAAACAAAATTATCTTTCTAATGCAACTTTGCAATGGAAATTTCAACTCCAAAGGTAATTTTGCCTCCAAGTACTTGCTGATATATGAATTACATTTACAAAGATGAATCAATAGAATTTGTTTGATAGCTTCATCATCCCCCTCCATCATATCAAATCTTCTAAGGCAGCAGGAAAGATCATAAGGATGTTTGAATTGCCTACTTGAAGATACAGAGGAGGCCAAATCCTATCATACCTATTACAGAATAGAGCCTGACCATGAAAGCTTAATTAACACTGTAACAATTTACTTAAAAGTCTCTGACACAGCCCAAGTGAGGCGAAATCAGAAGGGAAATGCTGTTAGCATTTTAGAAGAATTAAACTGAAAGAAAAAAAAATGACACGGCAGGGGCCACATTACAAACTAATAAGGGATTTGATAAGGCAATTATTGCTTGGGCAATGTTTCTGCTATGTGATGGAATTAAGGGGACACAGCTCTGAAACTCTGGTTAGATTATAACTTTCCAAATGAATAATGGTGGGAAGACAGTAAGAGGTCCACAACCTTCTGACTTTCTCCAAACTCTAAAAATAGTGAAGTTGTAAATGAGATAATATCTCAGACCAAGTCCTTTTTAAAGTTAATAAGGGAATCGTGAGGAACTTGTTTTACGTGTTTTTTTTTTTCCCTCATTAATTACCCCTCTTAAGTCAGAAACAAGAGATAGAACAGGATAAAAGGCAGCTTGGGTTAGAACTCTTATTCTCCACACTTACTACCCTTTGTCTTAATCACAGTAGAGTACCTACAATTCTCATCAACGCCTACAACTCTCATCAGTCAAGAATACTTTTATAAGTCTTTCAGGGATACTTCTATTTCTTTTTAAATGAAGGATAACAAAGGGTAATGTTAGTAGATACCTAGGCTGCAAAAGTGTGGAAGAGGTGGAGTTCCAGGGAGAAGAGAAAATCACTTGGTTAAGGTATGGCACTACGACAACCTTTATGATGAACCAAGATAACAGAAGGTGTTACATATGACATGTACTAGTCACATGCTAGAGACTAAGAACTTCACATATATTAGCGTGCTTAATCCTTATAATAACCCTTTCAAGTAGGTACTATTATTGTCATCTTCCTATACCAGATGAGGAAACTGAAGACAGGTTTAGTGACTTTCTCAAGATCATACAACTAAAAAATAACTAGACCAGGATGTGAACCTAGACAGGATGGTTTCCAAAGTGCACTCTCAACCACATGCCACCATCTCTCATCTACACTGCTCAAGTGCTTCTTACTGTAATTCCAAAGCAGGCCATCCCTGCTCAACAATACCACCTTGATCTTTAGAATGACATTTACTAAGAATGTAAAAGCATTTTTCAGCTCTAGAGTAGCAACTTCTCACATGACCCTCTATAGAAGGTATTTTTACTATATCCTGGGGTTCAAAAAGAGATCCTCAGGTTGTATGACTCAGACCTAAATATAGAATCCAGTAGTGAGGTACTCTGATAATACCTTCTGCAGATATATCTGTGAAAGCAAAGTCAATTGACAAAAAACAAACAAAAAAACCCCAACTACGTATGTATTCTCAACAGAACAAGCAGAGGCCTAGAAGAAAGAACAAAGTGTGTGTGGTTTTTAATCTTAGGAGAAATTCTGATAAATACTAAGTTCAAAGAATTCTCCTTGATAGGGAACAAGAATCATTTAAAATCCTAGTAAAAACATTTGAAGTCTATAATTTTAGCAGACTAAATATAAAGAAATCAATAAGAAAATATAATTATAAAATAATGTCTCAAAATTAAATTAATTATCTTGGCCCTTAAGTGGTCCTATATTGACAATAAAATTAGAGCTTGTATTCTTTTTTGTTTTCAATATAGTTCCTTTCCAGAAGGCTAAAAGGGCCGTCTTGTTTTTTTTTTTTTTAAAGATTTTATTTGTTTATTCATGAGAGACAGAGAGAGAGAGGCAGAGACACAGGCAGAGGGAGAAGCAGGCTCCATGCAGGGAGCCCGACATGGGATTCAATCCTGGGACTCCAGGACCATGCCCTGGGCCAAACTGCTGAGCCATCCAGGGATCCCCCAAGGGCCATCTTGTTAAAGACAACTTTGTTTCATATTTTTATTTATTTTTTAAATATTTTATTTATTTATTCATGAGATACACAGAGAGAGAGAGGCAGAGACATAGGCAGAGGGAGAAGCAGGCTTCCTGTGGGGAATCTGATGTGGGACTCGATCCCAGGCCTGAGCCAAAGGCTGAAGCTCAACCATTGAGCCACCCAGGTGCCCCTGTTTTATATTTTTAGTAAGGTAGTGAACTAAACATAAGTACTCTGACATTAAAAGCAATTAAGAGGACATCAGTAAAGCAGGGAACAAGTTTGTGGCCTGTAACTTGCAATAAAGAAATAGAGAAAATCATACTTTAAGAACACCCATCTGAAGACCCAAAGCAATGGGTTTCTGAACTTAATCCAAATTATCTGCCATGTGAACAGGCTTCTTCTGGGCCAAATGTTATTGCTTGAACATTTGATAACTCTTAAAAAATATTTCAAGGATTTAAGAAGATACAAATCAAATGTGATTTATATTTGTCATAATTTATGCATGATCTTAAAAATTAGAGACCAGGATAAATGAGTCCTGTCCACATTCACAATGGAACTCAACTCCTCTTTCATATTTTCTAGCCCATTATTCGCAAAGAGGTCAATGAGCCTTCTCTGGCGGTCCCTTTTTTCCACATAAAGACATTGGGCTTGGGGTAGCACATGCCTACGTGTCTGCAACAAAAGACAAGATATTCAATGAACTCCTGAGAGATGAGGGAATAAATTCATATAGGACTAAAACTGGTACAAATCAAGTCAGTGCAGTTAGCATTGGAAAAGAAGAGTACCCTGTAAGAAGGATACTGCACCGTTGCAGTATCCTTTGCTCAAATATCCTTTGCTCAAAATCTTTATTGAGCAATGATGTAAAGACATCACCATTCGCATTCCTTGCACTAGAGAGTGAAATTAGAAAACATACTGTAGAATCAGTAAACGGTCAGAGAACCAAAGAAACCAAAAGCTCAATTTCTTCAAGTGACTAATCTATTCCTTAAAATCATACTTGCAGTTTGAAATATCTACTTCTTGAGCTTTATAGCCTGGCCAGAATTAAATCTCTACTTTATTTCACCTTATTTCTTTAAGAGTGCTTTTAAAAAAAATTTGAGAAAAAGAGAGAGTGCACATGTGTGCACACAAGTGCAGCAGAAGGGGCAGAGGGAGAGGCAGAGAATCTTATGCTGATTCCGTGCTGAGCAAAGAGCCCCATGTGGGGCTTAATCTCACGACCCTGGGATGATGACCTGAGCTGAAATCAAGGGTTGGACACTCAATTGACTGAGCTACCTAGGCATCCCAAGAGTGCTTTTTATCCACAGAATACCCATAAATGTCTTAAAAACAACTAAAGTCCATGGAGACTAGAAGCAAGGAGAAGATGTATTTCCTTCAAGGGAACTGATGATGTGGTTTTCTTCTAGCATTAAGTCTAATTTTATACTTCCTAGGAATCCTTTCTCTGAAGTGCCAGGAATGCCAAACTTGAGTTGCTCTTTTAGCAAAGACACTTCAACATCCCAAATGTCCACAGCAGTGACTTACCTGTACTGAGGGTCCTATACAAAAACTACTATCTCCCATGTCTACAGACTTAGGACACTCAACAGAAAAATAAATGAACAAGTTTGTGGAATGACAGGTGCCTCATAGGAGATATGGACAGGGAAAAAGATCTCATATTTTCTTGGCTGTTTTGATGCCTTAACTGTGTTATAGTCCTCCCTGCTGTATTAGATCCACAGAAAAGTATGGGGAGAATATGTCTCAGATAACATTAGTGTAGCTGTGCATATATTCATCCAGGTGCATCTGCTGAATGTTTCATAGAGAAAATTAGTCTTCCTGTCCAACTTTATTAAAGATGATAAACAAAGACAGGAGTGCCAGGACAGTGCTACAGTGTGTGCACAGATTAAGAAAGCCATGTGTGTGCAGATCACATTGTGGGTCTGTCTACTTGACTACATCAATGAATGGCCTGAGGTCATTTTGCCATGGTGTAGGCTAAGAAAGCCATGTGTGTGCAGATCACATTGTGGGTCTGTCTACTTGACTACATCACGAGTGGCTTGAGGTCATTTTGCCATGGTGTAGGCTAAGAATGATCAATGTATACTCTTCCAATTTACATGAAAGCTTCACACAAGGAGGTTGCAGAGAAAATTGATTTCTCTTCCTTTTCCCCCAAAGGTAGGCATATTGCAGATTAAAGAGACAAACTCTGGCACATGGCACTACATAGTAAAGGGTTGAGAAGAAAAATGGAATTCCTCACTTGGGACATGACAAACTAAGGGAAAGAACCATGTAAGAGATTGTCTACCTTGTTCAAAAATTGCCACAATTACAACTCTATGAAGAGTTAAATCCTCTTAAGACCTGCAGATCTGGAGCCCTGACATGAAGGCAATGAGCCACTTTATTCCATGTGTCTGAGTCACCATTGGAGGTGAAAGACTTCAGTTTGGTTAACTATATTTTCATCATTATGCATTATTTATTCAGTTAATGGGGGAGGGGCCAGTTGAGTGGAGTATTAGAATCTTCAGGGAAAAATTATTACAAACTTTGAATTGACATTGTGAGGCAGCCATAAGCCTCAGTCATTCTTGAAATTGGTCCCGGGAAGAGCTTCATACAGCCCATTTAACGCACCTAAAAACATCCAATTCAGTAAACCCAATGGAAATATGAACTCAGGACTAATGTCTGTAAGTTAAGGACCATATACTATAATATGCACAAATAGAGCAAGAAGTTAGGCTTGAACTAAGGGGATTTATAAAATTTCTTTTTTATAAGAAATCAAGTTTAAATGCCTTCAAGTTACTAGGCTTAATATCCATGGACAATGTGCCACTGACATCAGTAATGACCTGAGTTAAACAGCAAAGATAAAGAATAATAGTAATAAGCTCAACTGGAGCTAACATTCACTGAACGCTTACTATGTGCTTGCTGCACTCTGTCTAAGCTAACTGTATGTATGTATTTTCATTATCTTTGTCTTCTTTTTTCAATGTCTTTATTCGATGTCATTCAACTTCCTACTGGAACATCTTGAAACCTTTACAAACTTTAGGAGTCCACAGCTGGTAGGGAGGCTGTGTTCATTTAGAAAGCAAGTGAACCATTACAGTAACAATATGGAATGGACTAAGCATACGCTTTCTGCTCATGCCTGAGAATAAGTTAAGGTTATCAGTCTGGATCTTCAGGGATGCTGATGGCCTGCACTCCTGTACCCTTTCCAACTCTGCCCTGGGGCTGGTTAGCTCACTGGATAGAGAATCCTACAATGAAGTCCACAATATGACTCAATCAGCTTTCTGATACCAGTTTATTTCGCACAAAGAATAAATCGCTCAGCATCACACATAGTACCCTTAATCCCAGCTACGTGTTTTGAAAATATATCTTTAATTGTAAGAGGGCGGGGCTTCATATAAACTTAGCCCTATTATTAGGATGATGGGTGAGGGGAGCTTAAAAATCACCACAACGGGGGAGCCCAGGTGGCTCAGCAGTTTAGCTCCACCTTCAGCCCAGGGCATGATCCTGGAGACCTGGGATCAAGTCCCACGACAGGTTCCCTGCATGGAGCCTGCTTCTCCATCTGCCTGTGTCTCTGCCTCTCTTTCTCTCTGTCTCTCAGGAATAAATAAATAAAAATCTTAAAACAAAACAAAACACCACAACCACAACACAAAACAAATCTTAGACATGTTCCCTACTGGTAGTTCACAGCATACCTATGTTCACAGACACCGGCTATCTATGTGAGTCCATCCAGGTTGGAAGGGCTGAAGATGCTGTGGTGGTGGAGGTGGGGTGTGGGGGAGCAAATAGCAGGGGCAGTAGCTTTGTGTGTGTCTGAGTACAGAAGAGCAAGGAAAGCCAGTACCCCCAAGAATTTATCTGATTAGCTTGCTGCTGACATTTCCACTTTTTTTAAAAAAATTTTTATTTATTTATGATAGTCACAGAGAGAGAGAGAGAGAGAGGCAGAGACACAGGCAGAGGGAGAAGCAGGCTCCATGCACCGGGAGCCCGATGTGGGATTCGATCCTGGGTCTCCAGGATCGCACCCTGGGCCAAAGGCAGGCGCCAAACCGCTGCGCCACCCAGGGATCCCACATTTCCACTTTCAAAATGTAAAAGTTAATTAGAACCCACAAGAAAGTATCCAGAGATTTTAGCTACTGTGGAAGGTTTGTATTTTGGGATATGATCTGCTCTGGTAAGTAGCATCTCCCAGGCAGTCAGCTAGGGAACTCAAAAAGCAAAAAACAAAGAAAATCTAGCGATCGTATCAAGGCTCCGCTCCAAACCTACTTATTGCATTAGATTTCCTGGGGGGGGGGGGGTTAGGGAGAGGGACTATATGCTGACAGGAGGATAGAAGTAGGACAGGAACAGGAATCTATACTTTTAAGAAAATCTCTAGCGAGTTTCCACTTTGCTATGCTTGGAAACCATCACCGTAGAGACATTATTATGAGGACTTGGGAGCTGAGAAAGATTGGATTTCTCCACATGACTTGCCATGGTTCTAAACAGGAAACAGAAGCTGAGTGGATCACCTGTTAAAGAGTTTAGTTTTCAACCAGAAAGCTCCAGTGAGCCTTCTTATGCCCCTCATTGGGTGTTGATGAGGGCTAGGTATGCACTGGGCAAAGATGCCATGTGATAAAAGCAAACAGAGGGCAGGGGTCCTGGGTGATGCAGTCGGTTGAGTGACCAACTCTTGGTTTCAGCTCACGTCAAGATCTCAGGTTCATGGGATCGAGCCTAGCATTGGGCTCCAGGCTTGGCGGGGACTCAATGATTCGGATTCTTTGTTTCCCTCTCCCTCTGCCCCTCCCATGCATGTTCTCTCCCTCTCCCTAAAATAAATAAATCTAAAAAAACAAAACAAAACCCAAGCAGAGGGCAACAGAAGACTGCCCAGAGTTCTACAGATGACTATGGAGTAGCTTCCCCATTTACACTCACTGCAACCCTACAAGGAAAGTATTATTTCTATGCCCATTTTACGGTTGGGAAAACTCAAGGATGGAAAAGTCTTAATGATTTGCACAAAGCCACTCAGACAATAAAGTGGGAAGCAAGGATCTAGAGGGAAAGGAGGCAAAGCCCAAAGTCAGGACAAGGGGCTCTAGCTCAGCCTTAATCTAGCACTCTGGTCCTCAAATGTCTTTGCACATATCGGGCGCCTGGGTGGCTCAGTGGTTGAGCCTTTGCCTTCTGCTCAGGTCGTGATCCCAGGGTCCTGGGATCGAGTTCTGCATTGAGCTCCCCACAGGGAGCCTGCTTTTCCCTCTGCCTGTGTCTCTGCTTCATTCTTTCTCATGAATAAAGAAATAAAATCTTCCAAAAAAAAGTCTTTGCACATAAAGGGATTGAATTAGACCACTCATAATTTTAATAATTTTAACAATTTATGATTGTAAGCTATCACAAGGAGGGTTTCTGCTTAGTTCCCTTCATGTTACACTTTACTGCCATGTGATAATGATGTTCACCAAAAGGGGGCATTGAAATTTTAGGTTAGATGCTACTGCAAGAGTTATCCAAATTTAAGGTTTGTATGTATGAGAATAAATAATTTTAATCAATGCACTGCAGTTTCTGCTTTAGGAAAAATTGTAGTGGGAGCAGAGTTGGGGGTTTGAGTTCAACAGCGTGAAGGATTGTGTTCAAATGCATAAGGTGCAATGGTAAGTGGCATCTTCCATGAGACCAGGTGTTAGAGGCTGCTGTGTAAGATGTTCCGAAATATTGCCAGGGCTGCAGTAACAACTCTGTCTGGGAAATGCATGCCCGGCATAGCTGGGATGCAGAGCACATACCAAGTAGGAAACATAAATGTGCAGAACGGCTGCATAATTGTTGAACTCGTGCCTCATATATTCATAGTTAATTTTGGCAAACGATTTCAGTTACGGGAAAGGGGAAGATGGGGAGGGGGTGACTTCTCCTGTCCTTCAACTTCCCAGAAATGTATTAGAAATGACAGCCTATGATTGCTGCAGACAGTATCTAATTAACTGTCATTATAAAACACATGTCAGAG
The DNA here is from genome assembly GCF_053574225.1 of Canis aureus. Taxonomy (NCBI): domain Eukaryota; kingdom Metazoa; phylum Chordata; class Mammalia; order Carnivora; family Canidae; genus Canis; species Canis aureus. The sequence goes on along the minus strand of NC_135628.1, from coordinate 57,500,717 downwards.
CCTGGGGCCTATGAGGGATCTGATGTCTAATTTCTCTCCAGAATAATAAGAGTCTCCTTTGAAACAAGCTGCTGAATGAATTTTGTTGTCTTATTAATCAACTGATTTCAATCTGACCCCCTATTTCCCCTCCCATACCTTACTCTTTCCTGTCACAGCCCCCTCCCCTAACTACTTTGGGACTTGTATCTTAGACAAGTGATGGATTGAAAACAGAGTCCTGTCATCTTCTGCTGAGGCAATCTCAATAAAGAGCTACTGTAGAAATATGATATGGAAATGGGAGCTGTTTGTAAAACCTATTAACTCAATAATGAAACAATTATTCCTAAACAACCATGAAAATTACTTACAAGCCTTATTTTCTCTCATTTTGCCCTACCATGGATTGCAATTCTATTTCCATTCCTATTAATTAGAACAAAGAATTTAATCCTTTTCTCCTTCTATTATGCAAAAACAAGCATGGTTATTAGGGAGCTATCTAGTTTCCAATTAATTTTATTTAGCGATGAGTTGCAGAGACAGAATCATTACTGATGTCTCCTAACTAGGGAGTTAAGACGAAATGCGGCCTGAGTCAACACAGAAAGTAAGTAATTTCCCTCAGTTCCCTTTCCAATCACAGGATTACTCATCAGCTTCCCCCCAAACAGATCCATGACAGTTTGCAACTATGCAAGAAACATTTGCAAATGAGGCTGAACGAAGCAAGAAAAAGAGACTGTCAGTTGACTGAAGTTGTGTTAGGATGCTGCATATAATACATCCATGTAACTCCCACTCAGCCTCTCCAGGAGTGGTCTAATGCACATCCACGTAGGGTTTTCTGGGACTGGAGGCCACATTCTGTACTCGGTTAAGTCTGTGTTACTGATAATGACTAAAGCCATGTTTTTCAACCCAAGCATCATAACCAATACAGGATGTACTGACATACAATGGAATAGGACAGAACAGAAAATATCAGATATTACAACATACGGTATACTATATACAGGTATACCGTATGTTGTAATATCTGCTTCTATACGTCTCTACATACTTGCACACTGTGGGTCACAGCAACATTTCTGAAAATCCTTGGTCTAAGACGAAGGAATGGTCAACAAATATTCATTAAACACACATATGACCCCAAAGCAAACAGAATTAGCATACTGCTTGTCAGCTACTTAATGTACCTCACACTCTACCCATTAGACCTCCTGCCATCTTTCCTCTGTGAGAAGTAATAAGACAGTGTGAGAATGATCCTACTGCCAAAGGTCTAAAGAGAACCCTATGACTGACTGGTAAAGTCAGCTGCAACCTCTGCTGAAGAATTAGCTGAGATCTGGGATGCTGGTAAATGTTGAAAAAAGCTCCATTATGTGCATTATGGAAATGTAAAATAAGTCATAATATTTTATCTAAGTGATCAGGGCAGATAATTACATTCAATTTTTAGAATAGTATGATCTTGACTCCACAGTCAGAAGTAGTCATTAATTATGACATATTCAAGAGCCAATAAAATCCAGTAATCTGTGCATACATGAAATGATATTTACATCTGCCCATGAGAGTACTGATAAACAATTATCACATTGAAAATCACATTCTGGGTTTTCCTACATTAGCTCTGCTTGGAATACCTTGTCCAGTTTTATGCGGCCCAGGCTTTAGACAGTAAAACTGGCCCACAGGTTTAAGTAAGCTGATGGACTTTGTGAACTCGGTAGCCATACACAGGGTCAGCTCAGGACAAAACTGTTCATTTGTCTATACATTTATTTATGGATCCAGCTAGTATTTACTGAATGATAACTACATATCAGGCATAGTGCTATTACTGGGGAGATGTACATAAAAGCATGTTTTTCTTCCCCAAAACTGTACCATTTAGTAAGAGGAAAACACACGAGTGCATTAAACTAGAGATTGGGTGACAAATATATTTAGCATCCAGTGGGAAGGGAAGGAAGGAGAAACCAGTTCTCAGGAAAGGCTCGTCAGAGGAGAGCAGATACTGAAGCTGGACAATGGCTGGAGGAGGAGAGGACATGAAACATTTGGGGATGAGACGGGGACAGATGCAAAGCAGAGCAAAATGAAAGAAGAACCTGCAGATGCAGGGCCAGATCTTCATGAAGAGTTCAGACTACAGACCCAGGATGGGAGGAAGGGCTGTAGGTTAAGGTTAACAACGTAACTGGCCAGGTGTTTTACAAACACCACTCTGAGGAGAAAGGCGATACTCAAGAAGTCCATTTATAAGTTACTGACTCTAAATCACTCAATTTAGGGGTTTATCTCCTCAAAATTACACAATCTAGCTTTCTCAACACTTAATTATTTAATACCCTCATGCCGCTTCATCCTAAGCGCCTTAGCTTCCCACCTAGACTTCATTCTTTTAAAAGTGCCTTTTTAGGGATCCCTGGGTGGCGCAGCGGTTTGGCGCCTGCCTTTGGCCCAGGGCGCGATCCTGGAGACCCGGGATCGATTCCCACGTCGGGCTCCTGGTGCATGGAGCCTGCTTCTCTCTGCCTGTGTCTCTGCCTCTCTTTCTCTCTCTGTGACTATCATAAATAAATAAAAATTAAAAAAAAAATAAAAGTGCCTTTTTAAAAGGAAAAAAAAGTGTGCCTCAAGATCTCCCCTCATTCCCTTTATGCTGGGGTAAAATATATTTGATTGGGGAATATTTATTTCCAACGTCCACTACACTTTTATATAATTGAAGCACTATATAAGATATCCATAAGTAAGATGCCTACTTTGTAGATGAAAGAAATTTAAATTTGGTGCATGGGTGGTATTTCTCATCCCTGACACCCAGCCTAAATGTCAACCACTCCAGGCAGTATACCCTCAATCTCTTGGCTTAGAAGCATTTCTATCCCTCTTTGAACTGCCACAGCATTTTATTTAAACTTCTTAATGTATGTGTTACAGCTCCTTTCATTCCCATGTCTCTTCTACAGTGTTATTAGATCCTCAAGGAAGCACTAACAGAGAATAGGCTTTTGAGGAAGGCAAATCTTAGTAGGAACTTCAATTCAGCCCTAGGTAGCTATGTAAACTTGGGTAAGTAACTTCTCTGAGCCTCAAATTCCTCACCTATAGAATATATGTAACTACCAACCACCTTTCAAGGTTGTTTGGAAGGTTAACTGAAGTACCTGTGACAGTGCTTTGTACACAGTTTGGGCTTAGAAATTGCTACTTTGGTCTCTTCTTCTCCTGACAAAGGATCACACATATCTTTATCTCTTAGAATTGCCTACAGAGAAGGGAAACACATCGAAGATATGCAACAGATAATTGATGGTTGAGTAGATAAATGAGTGAAAACAATAAATCCTCAGGAGCAGAGTTCAGTTCCAGTAGTAGACTCAAGGGAGAAAGACTTTTGGACATGGAAGTGTCCATGGAACCCCTCACATGAAGTCATGAAGACGACAGTCTCATGACTTTAAGGAACTCCTCCTGTTATTTATACAAAGAGTCAGTCATGTAATTTTGTAGATTTCTTGGGGGCAGTAAAGTATGTTGCTGATTAGATGTAGAGTCACTCTGAATTATTATGGTACAACTGCCTCCTGGAGTTGATTTATGAATTCTAGGCATTTCATTGGTCCCACCCCAACTACCACTGTAGTTCTGAAAGCTGCCAAAAGCAACTTTTATACCTTTGGCTGAGACTTGGTTCTTTAGAGTCAGGCAGTTTCCCACAGGGGCCAGGCATGATGCTTTTATACATAAAAGGTGCTAATCATTTAGGATTTTCATCAGTAATTAATCAAAATAAGACCTCTTGTTTACAAGTTGCTAGAGAAGATACATTTGGGCTGTCTTCTTTAGCAATACAGACATGCCATAGGACAGAATTTTCTATTAGGATACAACAAAGAAAAATTTTAAAAGAACTGCTTCCCATAATACCTTCTAAATATAATGATATACTATTCCATAAAAGGCAGAGTAAAATATGTCAATGGAAAGAAGACAAGCATTATTTTTGAGATATGAAGTTACTGGGCTCCTGTGTTCTTCTACAGTTTGGAAGTTTCATTCAAGATCCTCCTCCTACCATCAAGCTTCCATGCCTCCCCTAAAAATACTAAAGTTGCAATTGATATATTTTATCACCAAATTGCTTGAATCATAGTTAAATTCTTAAAACATGTATAATTTTACAAAGAGAACTTTTAAAAATGAAAGTTCTTGGGGTGTCTGGGTGGCTCTGGTATCAGCTCAGGTTTTGATCTCAGGGTCATGAGTTCAAGTCCCAAACTAGGCTCCATGCTGGGCGCAGAGCCTACTTTACTTTAAAAAAAAAAAAAAAAAAAAAGTTCTAACTGCGGCTTTACTTACAGATTATTTTTGCTTTTAGCCCTAGTCCTAGATTAGAATCCCCCTTAAAACTCATCCTGAATTCATTTCTTCAAATCAAATTCATGTGGAAGCTTATCAATGGCAGCAAAACTTATTTCATGGCAGCTTAAAATAAAAATCTGTTCAATTATTCTCAAGTTGTGCTGGAAAAACATTCCATGGCTATTCTTTAATTCATGCTGTTGGAGACAATGTCCAATAGGCTTTAGCTGGTAGGGTTCTCTCCTTTGTTTACGCAGGATAGAGCAGACTTACAGGCTACAGATATGCTGAGAATAGTTTAAATTGCCTTTAACATGTTACCCCAATCAGCCATTGCCTTTACAAATTATTTTGGAAAAAAGAGCTCTCTCTCTCTCTCTTGTCCACTCTGAGTCTTTTTTTTTTAGAGGAGTCTACACTAGTGGTGGGTACTACCTCAGCTACCTGAATGGCTCTCACAGAACATGCTTGCCTGAACATGACAGGCGACCTCTTGGTATGCTCTTCCTCTCTCGGTCTCTACATTATCTGATCCTAGCACCAGCATTCGCCCCCTCACGCGAGAGGGAAACACATGGACAAGAATGTTCCATTCCTTGTACACTTCCTTTTTTTTTCTCCACTGACCGCTCCTCTTTGATCACTTCAGCTGTATTTTTTCCATCTAACCTGAAATGCCAGTCACCTACTTGTATTTTTTTACTTCGTATGCCCACATTCAAGATTACTATGGTAGTAGCTTCAAGTCATCTTATACACCAATGATTAAAAATTCATGACCAGTGTTTCAGACACAAAAATTCAACTACATGCCGTGCATCACCACAAGCATGACATAGAGGAAGCTCTGGTTCAAAATGTTCAGCTTGACCACTAGCCCCTTTCTCGATCCAAACCCTTGCTCTCCCCACTGTATTCCATATACTCTGGCTAATGGCATTCCTATTTGCTCAGTTTAAGTGTCATGGCCTCTGATATGATATTTTCTTTTCTGTGTTCCTGTAACTTGCTCTTTATTATTTTTCCATAGCACGTGTTACAATATTTTGAGATGATCCATTTACAGATCTGACTTCTTTACTGGTCCGTGGCTCCCTAAGAAAAGGGGCCTTGCCTTTGTCCTATTGTACACAGTTCAGTGCCTGGTAAATGGCAGTCACTCAAAAAGTGTTTGTTGGATTCAACTGAACATCTGCCATAAGTTCTGGCATCAAATTTTAGGGAATTCATTAGTGTTAACATGTAGCTAATAGACATTACCTTCCTGTGAGCCTAGTACAAATTTCCAATGGTAACAAGGAATCCTCAAAAAAACACTGCAGTATCTCCATTTTGCCAATTACAGTTCACTAGCCAACCTAAGTAGTAGTTTAAACTGGATGCTTTATATACGTCATTTGATTTTTCTTTGGTAGCCCTATAGGCAGACATGTCTGATAGCCCCATTCTATAATTAAAGATCCCATTTCTCAGGTAATTGGCAATTTAACTGAAAAGGCATGTTTTAAACCCATTTCTGTCTGGAGCCAAAGCTCTTGAGATGAGAAAAGAAAATTTCTGATGTGAATTAGGGAGAGTAAACGAAGAATAAATCTCCCCCAAATATAAGTTGATATTTTAAAGAAAGAAATTAATTTTAAACTAAATGAAGGTTAAAGAGAAGAATCACGAACAGATGCAAGTATACATGCAAATGAAAGGGGACAGTTATATAAATAAAAGTTCCCAGCTCATCAAAGGGTTAAGTGGGAAAAATTTTTTAAAATATCTAGTGTCTTAGACATGGCCAACATACACATGAGAAAATGCTCTGCATCACTTGCCATCATGGAAATACAAATCAAAACCACGATGAGATACCACCTCACACCAGTGAGAATGGGGAAAATTAACAAGGCAGGAAACCACAAATGTTGGAGAGGATGCGGAGAAAAGGGAACCCTCTTACACTGTTGGGGGGAATGTGAACTGGGGCAGCCACTCTGGAAAACTGTGTGGAGGTTCCTCAAAGAGTTAAAAATAGACCTGCCCTATGACCCAGCAATTGCACTGCTGGGGATTTACCCCAAAGATTCAGATGCAATGAAACGCCGGGACACCTGCACCCCGATGTTTCTAGCAGCAATGGCCACAATAGCCAAACTGTGGAAGGAGCCTCGGTGTCCATCGAAAGATGAATGGATAAAGAAGATGTGGTCTATGTATACAATGGAATATTCCTCAGCCATTAGAAACGACAAATACCCACCATTTGCTTCGACGTGGATGGAACTGGAGGGTATTATGCTGAGTGAAGTAAGTCAATCGGAGAAGGACAAACATTATATGTTCTCATTCATTTGGGGAATATAAATAATAGTGAAAGGGAATATAAAGGAAGGGAGAAGAAATGTGTGGGAAATATCAGAAAGGGAGACAGAACATGAGAGACTCTTAACTCTGGGAAACCAACTAGGGGTGGTGTAAGGGGAGGAGAGCGGGGAGTGGGGTGAGTGGGTGACGGGCACTGAGGGGGACACTTGACGGGATGAGCACTGGGTGTTATTCTGTATGTTGGTAAATTGAACACCAATAAAAAATTATTTTATTAAAAAAAATATCTAGTGTCTGACAAAGAGTGGGAGGAAGGGGAAACCTACAGAGGAAGGGGGAAATGTTTGAAACAAAGAAGGTGAAAAGAAGGAAAGAAAAAAACCAACTCTGTTGGATCTTATTTTCACTCTAATGATAAGATCTGCAAGCTTGAGAAAACCTCTAAATATATTAGGTATCACGAGTGATTATAATCAAGTTATCTGGGCATTTGACATTAAACAAATGCTTCAGAGAAGATGTTAGAAGGTAAACTGCACTTTTTGGACCTTTAAGAATCACTGTCAAGTACTAATTCTCTCCCTCTCTCTTCTAGAATAGGTGATACAGAGTTTCAGAATGACAGAGAAGGTTTTCCTTAATAGGTAAAAATAATCCTTTGTGTGGATAGCATCAGTTGGTGGTTAGGTATAATGTTGACCATTAGATTCCATACTTCATGATTCCCAGGTATAGTTTGGAATGAAAATAACTGTTAAATTTTAGCCAGTCCAAATTTCATTGAGTTAGATAAATATTTTCCAACTACCATTCTAATAAAATGTCACTATTATTATTTTAGAAAGGATATTACATTGGAGTTTAATTTAAATAACAAGTGAGTTGCTTTCCTTTAAAGAATTACACTGTTTCCTGTGTTAAGCAAATAATAATTAACACAAGTACATACAGTTATAATTAGCAGGGAATTTAATTAAACAAATATGCCAACATAACCAGATGCATGACAAAGTAATTGTAATATGCTTTGCCAATGTATTCTTTCCCACTTCACAGTTCTTACATAGTAATTATAAAGCTATCTCTCTTTTTTATAAGCTCAGAAGTTCTAAATACGAGCCTCCTAAAAGCAAGTAATAGAAAGCAAATAGGAGAAATCTTACTGAAAAGGAAGCATCGATAATGCAATTATTTCACTCACAACTCCTAGTAAAAGCCCAATTGAATTTGATTCTTTAACTCTGCCTGAAATTCATCAGATTTCATTCTACTTCAGTTTTATAGGGTTGCATCCCTAAGCTAGAGAGAATATATATATATAGTTTTCTTTTAAAGCCTGAATGCCACTTTGCATCCCAAAGGAGTCTCAAAGAGAATAGGGAAATAAATTACAAAAGGAAGAGGAACTATAATTCACAGGTAAAGCTTAAGTATATATACTTATTTAACACTGAGGAAATAATGATAGGTTAATCCGATAGTTTCCTTTTTTTTTTTTTTCCCGATAGTTTCCTTATAGGAAAGATTATAATACAGAGGAAGGTGAATAATGCAATCAAAAGAAAAATTGTATTAGGTTATTTCTAGAAAAGCTCCAAGGACAAACTTTATTACAATGCTATACTATACAGAGCTTAAAATACATTCCTTATTTTTTATTTTTAAGTAATCTCTACACCCAACATGAGGCTCGAACTTCCAACCCTGAGATCAAGAGTTGCATGCTCCACCAACTGAGCCAGCCAGGTGCTCCAAAATACAGTCTCTTCTTCTATTTGTCCTATACTTACAAATAACATAATGCTTTTAGTGATTAAGAAAGAAATGACCTACTCATGGTTTAAAAAAAAAAAAAAGCACATCTACAGACATACATACAACTTCTAATTCCCGAGTCTACCATAGCTAGAAGTACGCCATTAACCTTGGGTTTTCAAAATGAGAATCAGCCATTTTTAAATCCTATCTGCACTGCAAAACTATTCAACTTTCAACTGTTTACCTAGCACAGGTTACATGTAAATCAGTGATAAATTCAATCAAAAGGCAGGTGGGTTTTGACTCTAGCTGCTAGAGATCATTTCCATTTAAATATTAAGACCTGAAAAAAATAAGTATTAAGATCTGAAATCAAAGGAAAAAACCAGTGATTCTGATTAGATACAACACCCAGTCAAATGAAAGTATGAACTCTCCTGAAGCAACATAGGATATGCTCATTATAGGAAACTAAAACAAAAGCTTATGTTCACAAATAATATAAAGATAGCAGACAACAGCCTAAAAGTTCCACCTACCTTTGTTAGGACTTCATAGGTTATCAAAAGTTTCCACACATTTTAGCTTATCTGATGGTCACAACTATAGATCTTTAGTGATTATCTGTATTTAAGTATGCAGGAATTGAGACCTGGAGAGTATAAATGTCCTACCCAAGACCACCTACCTAATAATGGTATAACCAGGATCAAAACCAGGTCTTTGAATTATGAATTTACTCTCTTTCCTACCACCTTGTAGATGTCACACAAAGAAGAAAGGTCTATATGCATGTATAATAAATCTCAACATTCTTCAGATTAGCAAAAGCTTGATCAATATTAAGCAACTCCTTAGCTAATAGAAAGTAACCTACCAAGCTACTCAATACACTTGAAACTTCTTTCATTATTTCAAATATTCCCCAAAAGAACACTGAATGTCAACTATACATATCTGAGATACAAAGTTACTTTCCTGACTGTGTCACAGGAAATCAGTCCTCTAAGACTAGGAAGCTTTTGAACTGAGAGCCTCAAATGAAACAAATTCCCGTGGCATGTCTGCCTCGGTAAAATGCCAAACTGCCAAACTCTTGGGCCAAATCTCCTTAGCCCAGAGCGTGTTGGAGCTCTCCGAAGAGGGGGGTCAATGGATTTGTCCCCAACTTAGAGACACCATGATGAAATAGCCAAGAATCTTCTTGCATCAGAAGAGAAAAGGGGGCTTCATATCTTCACTGCACAAATTAACTTCTTAAATCACCTCTTCTCTTTTTTAATGGCAGGAGTATTGGAGGATCAGAAGTATAATGCTTTCTTCAATTGTGACCTTCTGGAGAAGTCTTTGAGAAAGGATGCCAATCTTAGGTAAAAAACACCCTGACATCTACTTAACGTTTGAAAACTATGTAGAAAATGTGGGATGCAGAAAGATAAGCAGAAGTGAAAGTTGGGAGGTAAAAGAAAATAAACATTTATTAAGTTGAATCATCTGTTTGTTTGGCACTCTGCTCATTCATGTAGCCACAATCCCTCATTTAATCTTCACATGTAACCTATAAGGAAACCAGTGCGCTCATCGTTATACATAAGAGATGTGGGCAAAAGTCACAAGGTTAAGAAATCCTACTGAAGGTATGGGGTGCCTAGGTGGCTCAGTCAGTGAAGCACCTGACTGAGGCTCTGGTAGTGTTCCAGAGTCCTGGGATTAAGCTCTCCCCCACCCACATCGCATCCATCTCCCTGCTAGTGGGGAGCCTGCTTCTCCCTCTCCCTCTGCCTGCTGCTCCCCCCACCCTACTTGTGTCTGCTCTCTGTCAAGTCAATAAATAAAATCTTTTCTAAAAAAAAAAAATCCTACTGATTTACAGTTATGTTTCTTAGTATTTTTACTTTTTTATGGCTACAAAAATCAAAAGAAAACTATGAAACTTTGAAGTCCTTCTGAGAGGTCCCATAGTTGGTAAATCCTGGGACTGTGAGGGTCACTAAAAGCAGAAATGTCTGCCATCAATCTGTCAAACTGATTTCAGGAACTCTATTTCCTCCACAATCCTTTCCCCAAGATTTATTCCTAATAAAAGGATTCTAATTTCCCTCTCTTAAGTGTTTGGTGTTGCAATGGTGTTTTTTTTTCTTTATCGTTGTTATTTTGCTGAACACTCAGATAACTCTTCCTTTTTGGAATACATTAAAATGCAAGCTGCCCTGTATAAAAGCAACAGCAGCTGCTCCCATTTATTAAGCACTATTCTAAAACTTGTATGTTGACGCATTTAATCCTTCCAACAACCCCACGACGTCATCTTACAGATGAGCAAACGGGCAGCAAGAGGTTAAGGAATATGCCTACCGTCCCTAGTAAGTTAAGGGAGCCAGCAGTCTAATTCCCTCTCTTTTAGGATTCCAAAACTGTGCTCTCTACTCCTTAATTCATTTAATACACCAACCAACCTAACTGAACATTTTGCTTGTTGCCAGGTCCTGTGCTGGGTAAAGGGATGCAGAGACAAAAGGCAAGGTATCGAGTCCTTAGGGCAGACACATAATAAGACAATGAACAAACCATACTCCAAACTTTCACGTGCTAGAGATGGATGACTTACAAAGAGACAACCATTTATACTTGGTGCTCAGTCCTGTTTTAAAATAAACCTAGTTACCACTCGTAAGTTTCTGTGTAGTCCCCAGACTAGCAGCACCAACTCCACCTGGAAACTTGTTAGACATGCAGGTGTCCATGGTTCTACGTGTCCTTTGGCTTGGAAGATAACCTGACTTTATAAATTGATGTCCAGAAAGCAATTTTTAAAAATGTCCTCCCACATTATAAAAGCAATACATGTTACTCACATAACAATGAAAAGTGGAAAAATGAAATGGAAATAACCATTGTCAATGTTCTGATGCATTTTCTTATTAGAGAAAACATAGTTAACATCACATTGTATATACCATCTGGATACTACTTCATTCCCTTCTTATATCCTAGACACTTTTCCATATCATTAAAAACACTTGGTAAATATCATTTTAGTTATTATATAACAGAACAGCATATGATGAAGCACAATACCATTCCCCTATTGCTAGTTTGTTTCTAATTTCCTGCTGTTAAAAACAAGCTGCCACTAACATATCTGTGCAAAAATATTTAGTCACATATAAGTGCACTACCTGGATATAAATATCTATAAGTGAAAACACTATTTAAATATTTCCATACTTAGCAGTTGTATTGTTAAATGATTCTTCTGGCAGAATGTAAGACTATTCATTGGTTTACCATTTGACAAAGGTAAGGAAATGGCTTAAAGTTCAGTTTTTTTTCCTAATAATGTTTAATATTCACCAGCCATTTATGACATTTTTTTGCACAGATAGGCTCTCATTTGTTGATTTTAAGCCATATGAAGTTGCCCTTCTACAGGTAATGTTGAGAGTCTTCAATTTCATATTGTTCAAATCCAATAGGTTAACTTTCAGGATTTGAAATTTTATCACTTAAATTGAAAATCTTATCACTGTTAATGAGGGCACAGGACATATATACATGAAAACAAGAAAAAAAAATCTTCTCGATGATTTTGGTATCATCTTGGGTCCCTCTCAGAGCTCTGCCTCCTTCTACAACCGAGTATCCATTGGGATTATAAAATTTATAATTTATAAAATTTATAATACCACCTTAATGTCTTCCCTTAACAGCATGCTAGTTTCTAGAGTAAAAGGAAGGGGGGAGGGAGGGCTATCAAATCACTGGAAATCTGTCTGTCCCCTTCCAATCTCAGAATCTGGTGTTGTCCAGAACAAGTCTCCCTTCATCTTACCCTATCTATCTGATGCTACCTCATACATGCGCTCTTTCTTTCCTGTTCCAAAGATGTAGACAGAGAAGTCCAGGCATGAGAGAGATGAACTCAAGGAGACAGTGAAGAGGATTCACATCTCTTCATGTGCCTTTTGCTCATTGCTTTTTTTTTTCTTTTGAGAGAGATAGAGAAGGGAAGCAGGGAGGGGCAGAGGGAGGAGAGAGAATCTTAAGCAGGCTCCAATTATCTTATATACCAAGTGTTCCCAATATGGGGCTCAGTCTCATAACCCTGAGATCATGACCTGAGCCGAAATCAAGAGTCGAATGCTTAACGGTTGGAGGCCTCTGGTGTCCCTTTTGCTCACTGCCTCTTGGTAAGCCACTTCAGTTAAGTTTCATGTGAGGAGAGAGAAGAAAAACTTAACAGGAACCTAAACTGTCCACTGGGGTCAGTCTCTTCATCAGAGGTAAAAATCACTGTGCTCAGGGAGAAGTGTCTGCTTCTTGATTAGTAGTGCTAGTACATTATAAAGGGAGGTAGTTAGAAGTGAACCAAGTCCTACAGAGAATACACTTAGCAGCTATTATCTCAATCAACAAAGTTGATATCACAAGAAAAAGAAGTCAAATACCAGTCAAGCAATAGGGTAGGGTGGGAAGAGCAGTCCTCTTCATCTTTTCGGCAATCTAGGGTCTAGCCCTCACTCTTTCACTGAGACTAGGTATGGTATGGGACTTTTGCTGAGTTGAGAGCCAATATGTATGTATCAGTTCACACTTCCATTAAAAAGCAAGTAAACAAAAAGATAGTTTAGAAGTACTCTAAAGTCTCTTTCCAGTCCTCAATTACCATGAAGACATTGACAATTGGATAATACTACAGCCAGCCTCTTTTTCTCTCAACTCTGGCAATAGTACATTTTGTCAAGGGAGTTTCATAGCAAATCTTTCAAAGTAGGCCCTTAAACACCCTTAAACTCTCATATATGCTAGAAAATACAAGAGGTTTTTTTTTTTATGAGTTTCATGAGTCTATTTCACATGCTTTAGAAGAAATAGTATTATCCAAGCTAATTAATTCATTTCATCTGTGTGGCTCTATGCACTTGTTGGGATTTTTCCAAAAATGCTCCTTGGGGTATCTTCTGCTTACATTGTTTTTTTCAAAATTTCAGAGGTAAACATCAACAGAAAATGCTAATCTTCCTTTAAGACTTCTTAATTAGGGGAGGCTGAAGCCCCAGTAGATTTATTGTTAATAAAACTAAAAGACAACCTACAGAATGGGAGACGATATTTGCAAATGACGTATCAGATAAAGGGCTAGTATCCAAGATCTATAAAGAACTTAGGAAACTCAACAGCAAAGAAACAAACAATCCAATCATGAAATGGGCAAAAAACATGAACAGAAATTTCACAGAGGAAGACACAGACATGGCCAACAAGCACATGAGAAAATGCTCCGCATCACAGGCCATCAAGGAAATACAAATTAAAACCACAATGAGATACCACCTCACACCACCAATGGGAAAATTAACAAGGCGGGAACAACAAATGTTGGAGAGGATGTGGAGAAAGGGGAACCCTCCTGCACTGTTGGTGGGAATGCGAACTGGTGCAGCCACTCTGGAAAACTGTGTGGAGGTTCCTCAAAGGGTTAAAAATAGATCTGCCCTACTACCCAGCAATTGCACTGCTGGGTATTTACCCCAAAAATACAGATGCCATGAAATGGCAGGACACTTGCACCCCAATGTTTATAGCAGCAATGTCCATAATAGCAAATCGTGAAGAAGCCTCGGTGTCCATCGAAAGATGAATGGATAAAGAAGATGTGGTCTATGTATACAATGGAATATTCCTCAGCCATTAGAAACGACAAATACCCACCATTTGCTTCGGCGTGGATGGAACTGAAGGGTATTCTGCTGAGTGAAGTAAGTCAATCGGAGAAGGACAAGCATTATATGGTCTCTCATTTGGGGAATATAAAAAATAGTGAAAGGGAATAAAGGGGAAAGGAGAAAAAATGAGTGGGAAAAATCAGAGGGAGACAGAACATAAGAGACAGCCAACACTGGGAAACGAACAAGGGGTGGTGGAAAGGGAATGGGCGGGGGGTTGGGGTGACTGGGTGACAGGCACTGAGGGGGCACTTGATGGGATGAGCACTGGGTGTTATGCTATATGTTGGCAAATTGAACTCCAATAAAAAAAAGTATATATAAAAAGATTTGTTGTTAATACTAAATTCTTAATTTATTGGTTTGGTTTTGCTCTCTCTCTGATCATTGATAGGCTAGCACATGCAAATTTTGGTGTGGGGTTGTGAATTGGCTGTCTTGTTTTCACCATCAAATTGTAAAGGCAGGTAATTACAGGTCAAAAAATGATAATGGAAAATCCAAGAAATGACACATACATGTTTATTCTGTTATAATTCTCCTGTATCAACTATTGCTTGCAAATAAGGAGACCATTTCCAAGGCCATGTAAATATTTTTTTGTTACAGAGAACTTTCTGATGTCTAGAAAAAAGACTTCTTTTAAATTAGCCTAATAAGACATTAGACATGCTATGTTAATTCTAACTTCTTTCTTTCAGAGAGAAGATTCTGTGGTAGAGCAGAGATGATAGAGGAATGAAAGCCAGGAGACCTAGGTACCTGGCTTTGTTACCAGTCAAGGTCTTTCCTAAATGAGGCCTTGGGTGGCACAAGGTCCAACTGGCTGGGCGGAAGGGAGGTCACTGGGAGAGCAAAGACAAAGCACAGGTGTGGGTATAACATCAGGTAGAGAGGCCAGGGGAGTGGAGACTCATCCTGGAAGACACTGGATTCTGAGATTCAAGGGGACAGGTTTCCAATGATTGGATAGCCCTCCCTCCGGTCTTCACCCTCACTCTAGGAACTGACATCCTGCTACGGGAAAATATTACAACAGTGTATGCCCTTCCTTATGCTATCTCGTCACTAAAGCAGTCTTTTGAAAAAATTTCTTAAGAGTATTACACATCCTTAAACATAGTTACCGTTCAAAAACACAACACCAAAATGCTACTCTCTTCACTAAAATACACCAGCCAAGAAACAGCAAGGCTTCCTGAATGCCTCTGTTATAGCAATGTGACTCAATACCATTTGCTGTGCCCGTGGGGTCCCAAAGAGTCTCACTACATGGAACTGAACATCACAACAGGATGAGTAAAAACAGAGGTTATTTCCTGGTGATTTTTCCTCTAAGGGATTTGATTTGTCCTCCTGTTTCCATCTTTGGTCAGACTGGTGCTGACTTGGAGGCAATGATTAATTTTAACCTGTACTCTGCTTCTCATTTTTTCTCTATTTCTTGTGTCTTCTTTTCTTACGGTAGAAGCTACCTCTAGACCAAACTGGAAAGCAGGTGAAGTATACCACCACCCTCGCACTTTACTTTTCTTCTACGGGACTCCTTCTTGAACTCTGGCCACATACCCAACCCCCCACCCCAACATTCAAGGACTGCCACCCTTTCTTTCTCCTCACTCCTTTCTCTCCTTGTCCATCAGGACTCTGACTCAGCAAGGTGCTTCTCTCAGCGTGCTGGCATGGAGAAGAGAGGTCGATAACAAAGTGACTATAGGCCGTACATATCTGCTAACTTTATGTGTGGTACTATACAGTGGTGGTAACAGGAGAATAAAGACAATAGTGAATCTCCCTTTACATTTGAACTTTTTTCCAGTTACTTCACTGATGAGTTTATTTAATGTAAAGTCAGTGTCACTATTAATTATCAGTAATCTCTTGGACTTTGATAAATATTTTATCATGGTAATATAGCGAAGAATTAAAACAAGAAGATCTGAATTATTATCTTGCTTTTTAAAACATAATTCCCATTGTTTTTATGTCACTTCATCTGTCTCATTTTTCTATCTGGAAATTAGCAATAATATAGAATGCCAGGTAGTATGTTTCCTTTTGGAAAGGACTCTGAAGACAAAAAAACAAAAAAACAAAAAGAGAAAGCCTGATGGCCAGGATATTCTCAATATTATTATTAACCTGTGTGTTCTTAATAACAATTAATCTGAGAATAATCTGTTTACCTTTTACAAGGTAAAACACACAATGCCACTTTAGATCCATGCCTGGGATATAGTAAATATGCACTGAAGCTTAGATATTATTTTATTACATCATCAATTTGTTATTACTAGTCATCATCATTGATTAGCTTCTCTCAGATCCATGAGAATTTTAAAAGATGATTGATTGCTCAGAGAAATAATAGCTTAATCTAATATTCCAAGAAAAAAAAAGAATCATGTGTTCATATAAATTTGGTAGGTACTGGGATAAATAAAAGTAAATGATTTTTTTTTTCCTCTTATGGGACTTTTTAGAATCTTTACTATCTTAAGGAGTAATTACTAAAAAAGGGAATTAGTTGTAGTATTTTCCAATTTTATTCTTATTTACTTGTTGGAACTATTCCCCCTGGCTAGAACATTGCTTAATATTTTGCAAAATAGAATTCTACAAACCAATTCAGGACAAAGTGGCTTAACCTAGTCGATTTTAATGGTATAGTTTCAGGCACTGTTTTAAGCTGGAGGGAGAGAATCTTTGGCATAGGGATCGATCCCTGAATCTCACAGGATTTCACCATATTGAAACCACCTTGCCTATCCAGTTGCCCCTGGCCCTTCCCCATATTCTTCTCCAGCTTCCAGAAATGCCTCAGAAATTCAACATTTCTTCCTTAAGTACTTCAAACTGCCAAAGCATGTTAATTCTTGATTTTTCCTTAAGAACAACAGGATCTTTGTACTCTCTATAATCTAAATATTGAAAAGGTCCAATGAATTGCAGAAAAAATACTATATATTTTAGTTATCTTATTAAACTTCAAAGTAAGAATCCTTTGGGTAGCCAGGCAGGAATAACTAGTGCTACTTTATACATACACACACCTGACACACAGACACCCACACACACTTTCAATGTAACTGTATACCGTATTTCAGTTCTACTTATTAAAAATCTATTATACATACACAAAATAGGGGTGAAAAAGAAGCATATGTGTTCTTCTCCAATGATCTCACTGCATTTGTATATATTTCACTACGAAAACTCTCTTATCCTAAGTGTACCTGCTGGTCTGCATGTCTGTCTCCCCTAGACAGTAGGATATGCCTGTTGGGGACAGAATCCTGGTCTTTTCATCTGGCATGGTGCCTGAGAAATCACAGGCACCCAATAAATGTCCATTTAATTCAATGAATAAATTATGCATCGATTTAATTGTTTTATACTAGCTTCTTGACTGTCCTCCTGGGTCAGTCAGATGCATTTTAAAGATGTTTCCTAAATAGTCCATCAGTTGAGAATTTCCTGACTGAACAGAGAATAAAAGCATTCATAAAAGTAATCCTTCCTTAACCTCTCCAGATAAGAAAGCAGGATCTGGATCCAGTAGACCTGAGGTCCAATCCCTGTTTCACAACTTATTTGCTGTGTCAACTCATGCAAGCTGTTTATATATATATTTTTAAGACTCTGTCTCCTTGTCCGTTTGAAAATGGGGATGATAATAGTACTATATTAGTCAGGGTTCTCTGGAGAAACAGAACCAATAGGATGTGATAACTCTGAGAAGAATCCATTATCTTGTTAGCGCAGTAAGAAGAAGTCACTCTTAGTGATGACTTCACAGTCTCTCAGGAAAAGAGCTGTCTGCCAATATTCTTCTCTCCTATCTCAGCTAGGGCATTTCCAAAGCTGAAGCATCCTCTTGATACTCCTTTACACATCTAAATCACAAAGCAAACAGCAGTTACATCTTAACAAATGAGATGCTTTGTATTTCTTTCTAAATTTTTTTTCCTCCTCTTTTCTTTAACTCAGCAGAAAAATCTTGAGCAATTTAACTAGAGCCATAAAATGTGACTTATGTTCAATGGCTTACATTCAACATTACATCATTTCCCCATTATAGTCACATTTTAAAGTATGAGCCACTACCTTCATATGTAGGAAGAGGGTCGTGGGAGAAAGTGTTCTCATCTGTATAAAGGCAGGATATGGGTATCTGCTTATCCACTTACAAACAGAAAACAAAATCTCAACCAACCAATTGCACAGACAGGTTTAGCAATAACGTACAATGAAGCTAGGGAACATATTTAGTCCCTTAATACCTATTTTAAGAAGGATTTACTTATTATATATATATTATATACGTACATATATAGAGAGAGACAGTGTGTGTGTGTATGTGTGTGTGTGCGCGCACATGCACATGTGCACGCACAGGCTGAGGGGGCAGGGGCAGGGGAGAAAATCCCAAGTAGATTCCTTGCTGAGCATGGAGCCTGATGCAGGACTTGATCCCATGCCCTGACCCCAAAGTTTGTGACCTGAGTTGAAACCAAGAGTCAGCACTCAACTGACTGAGCCACCAGGAGCCCCTTAAATACATATTTTTAAAGCACAGCCAAACAATCGTGATTGTGCCCATTTCCCTCCTTTCCTCCTGGAAGCACGAGTCTAGCACTTCCATGGAGCTCCAAGAGTCATGATCTTTGACTACAGTCATTGACTGTTCTAAATCAAATAATCACACCCAAATACTTAAAGTTCATTAAACCTAACTTTACAGTGTGTGTGGTACATGCCTTTTTAGAATTTCTTCCCATTTTCTTCTTTCTTGGTTGCACAAATTAGAGAAAAAAGGAATATCATTTTTCCCACCTTTTCAAAAAGGAAATACTTTCTGAATCCTCTGTCATTTCCATAATCTTTCTTTCCAGTGCTTAGAGCAAAAGATTCTTGGTCCCCAGATGGTCTTGCGTGAAACATTTTTTGTGTTTGTGCATAGTGGTATTTTTAAGTGGAGAGGGTCCAAAGCTTTTGCCACATTCTCAATGGGGTGTAGGAGAAAAAAAAAAGGCAAAGAACTACCAATGCCATCAAGGTTTACTACATTAAAGCAGAGTCGCAGATTGGCTACACTGTAGAAGGACTTTAGAATCTTATAGATAATAAAGCTCAATACTTTCATTCTATAGGTGGAACAATGGAAGTTCAGAAAGGTCCAGTGAACTTGAAAAAACTTTTTTTTTCCAAAAAGTGACATTATCAACACAAAAACAAAGTGTTAGTGGAGGTTTCCTTAGCTATTTAAACATCCCCAGCCTTTCCCTTAATTTGTGACACAGGTACTTAAAGAACACAAACAAGAAGGGTGAGCAAGATCGTAATTTGGGGTGATTTATTGCCTGTAATGGGGTAATACTGTTTTTATAATGAAAATGATAATTATGGAAATTATATGGAAATATGAAAAAATATGATGTGTAAGAGGAAAAGCAGAATACAAATTAGTACATGTGGTATTGTATGAATATATATGCAGGAAGAAAATGACTGGAGGCTATGAACTAAAAAAGAGAGGCTGTTATGTTGTAACAGAATGATAGTTTTTTTCTTCATCCACTGATTTCACTGGCATCGACACTGTTTTCTCGATGATTTCATGGGGAAGGGAGGTGCCATGCAGACTCTGGAGAAATAAGCTTGGAGGACGAAGAGGCACCATAGGGAAGGGAAGGGAAGATACTTACAGCAAATGTTCCACCTTGAGTCTCGACATGAAGAAATTACAGACGGGGACATCTGAGGGAGGACCCAAGTTCAGCGCTGGTGGACACTCAGTTGTGAGGGGAAGAGAGAAGGCATAGACTGCGCCTGTTAGCACAGAACCTAACCCATCCTAAGCATTCAGCAAATGGAATTTAGTGTTGTTCTTACTATACTGTAACACCTTTAAAAAAATTCTACACCGGGGCAGCCCCCGTGGCGCAGTGGTTTAGCGCCGCCTACAGCCCGGAGTGTGATCCTGGAGACCGGGGATCGAGTCCCACGTCGGGCTCCCGGCATGGAGCCTGCTTCTCCCTCTGCCTGTGTCTCTGCCTCTCTCTCTCTCTGAATAAATAAATAAGTAAATAAAATATTAAAAAAAAATTCTACACAAAAGGCTACTGATTGCTTCCTATGCCCCTCCAATGTTGTGAGGAACATTCTACAGCACCTAGTGGGCTGGTGGTAACAAAGCTGGAAATGGAGGATTTGTTAGCACCTGTTTTCTGGTGGTCTTTGGTCTGATTCTCAGCTGTGGAATTATATTTGAAGTAGGCTATGTTTCTTGAGGAAGGCGTATGGGAGAAATGCAGGGTTGGCCTTTCTGCCAAGATTTTCTTTTTCTATAGGAAAGTAATCATTATCAATAAACATTTACTAATCACCAACTAAAACACTCTGTTTATAAATCTCAGGGAGAATGTGAACTGTTCTTCTCTGTTATTCGCAAGGACATGAGTGAAGAGAACAAGAAATCAATTTGGTTTCTCTAAGCAGCTTTGGACCTGATCTTAGAAACAACATTTAGTAGTCCCTTTGAGGTCTAAGAAAGAGAGGAAAGTAGTCAAATTTAATATTTATTAACTTGTAATTCATTACTAATTAGGCATAGGATGTCTTATATTTATTGGCATTAAAGTAAAATTCAGTTGGATTTTAGAGTGTTACTATGTATCTTTCATAGTACATGGCCTCATGTAACCAATCAATACTGTACAGTCATGACGGTTGGACAATTTACAGCCGTGAAGAACTACAGTAGTTTGGAGTAGTATCACTCGATCCTCCTTCCTCTGACTGTTCCTTAAGTGAGAGTGTCCTCTAAGGTATCACCCTTACTGAATAAACTCCCTAGCCCATTTCAATTATCGTCATGGCTTCAACTACCACCCAAATACCATCAACCCCTTATATTTACCCCCGAACCACATGACCCACATGAGCTCCTGAGAGGTATTCCTAACCCATGCATTCCTCCTCGTCAGGACCAAATGCCCTAAGTTCAAACCTAAACTTACCATCTTTGCCCTGAAGCCTGCTCCTGCTCTCCCAGTCTCGATTTCAGAGGAAGGCCCTGTCACACACCCAGCTAACTGTCCAGGGCAGACCCAGAGGGGCTGTCCTGGCCTCCTGCCTCTCCTTCACCTCCAGCAGACTATCCAAGACCTGTCAATTCTGCTGACGAGACCCCTCCACTCCAGACTTATCAAACAATCTTAGTTCAAGACCTCATCATTTCTCAGCCCAAATGTCATAATAAACTGTTCTCACTGCCTCTGATTTTGCCCAGTTCAAATTATTCTCTACACCATTGACACACTCCTGTGGGAATTGGTGCCATGGGGATTTAGTGAGTTAGTGTATGTGAAGGGCATAGACACTATCTGGCACATTGTTGTTAGGAATGCTATCATTTCCTCCCCCTTCCTCCACCCTCTTGTTTACATTCCAGCCATCCTTTGACTTTAATTCCTTCAGTGGTCCCCAATTCAGAAAGTCTGAACTGACCAGCCCGCCATATAACGGGCCCCCAGGCTCCAGCCATAGCCGGTCTCTCCAGCCTCATGTTCATCACCCCTCCACGTACTCAGCACTCAAGGTTCAGAGTGACTCCTAGTTCTGCAAGCGTGTGAGCATCCTTCCAACATTATGATACTTGCATGTTCAGGTTCTCAGGTTAGGATGTGATTCCTTCCTGGTTCACCTGAAGAAATCTTTGCCATACTCTAAGATTTACCATGAATAATTGCTATGGTGTGAATGCTGTGGTGCCCCGCCCCCCATTCGTATATTGAAATCCCAGTCCCCAAAGGTGATGGTATTAGTAGGTGGGGCCTTTGGGGGGGGTGATCAGGTCATGAAAGTGAAGCTATCAAAAGTGGGCTTAGTGCTCTTGTGAAAAAGATCCCACAGAGTTCTTTCACCCCTCTCCCCCTTGGGGGCTGAGGATACAGCAAGAAGTCCACAACCCAGAAAAGAGCACTCACCCACACATGCTGGCACCCTGATCTAGGGTCTCTGCCCTCCAGAACTGTGAGAAATCAATTTCTGCTTTTTATAAGCTGCCCAGTCTGATATTTTCTTATTGCAACTTGAATGGACTAAGAGAATATGTGCAGTGGTCATAGAGGCTTTCTGGACCTCCCATGTAGAGGCCCTTTAATTCCTCCCACGCATCTCTGCAGCACTAATGACATCTCACTGTACCCTTGAGACAGTAACATCTCATTTCTAGATCTTTTGGTCACTGTTTAGGTGGAATCTAAGATTATCCCTGAATGTTCATTAGTATGTTTCCTTACTTAAAAACATCAAGTATCTTCCATGTATCATATTCTTGGGTGTGCCGGTGATAAAACAGTATTCTCTAGCCTGTGCTTCAATGAGATCAGTTAAGATGGGAGATTTTTAAAAATAAATACGTCATACAATGAAGACTACAGAATTGGTCTTGGGAGAGAATAGTTATTTCAGCTTCTTGGTGTCCACATTTCTAACAGATGAAAGACTGCTATATTTATAAATTTAGTCTGAAAAGATTCAGAACACACAAATAAAGCACATTCTAAAGAGATGAAGCTCTTTGATCTATGAAAGAGAGGGTCAACACAGTGGAGGAAAACATCAAGAGTATTCCACAGGATAAAAGGAATGGTGTCGGGGTAGCAGGAGAGACCACATCACAGAGAAAGGAAGCAGGCTTCTCCTAGGCATGGTAACATGAACAAAGCAGGGCCAGATGCAGGCAGTGATGTGGGAGAGTGTCTGACAGAGCCAGCAGAGAGTTCAAAGGTTGAGACAAATTGGAAAACTCAGACTCTGGTGAAAGACTTGCAAAATTTGCTAAGGGCGGCAAAGCATGGTCTATTGTAGCTCATCTTCCATGATGATATCCCATTGACTTAACATTTATCTGTTGAGCAAAGCTGTCCATGACTCCTCTCATCTCCTTCTCCCTGCTAGAAACCAATCAAATGAAAGTTTGATGGCTACAGACGGAATGTCTCTGTCCCCCTAAAATTCATATATTAAAACCTAATTCCCAATGTGATGGTATTTGGAAGTGGGTTTTGGGGAGGTGATTAGGTCATAAGGGACAGCCCTTATGAATGGATTAGTGCTCTCATAAAAGAGACCCCAGGAAGCTACCTTCTGTCATGTGAAGATTTAATAAGAAAGCCATCTACGAACCAGGAAGGAGGATCTCACCAGGCACTGAATCTGCTGATGCTTTGATCTTGGAATTCCCAGCCTCCAGAACTGTGAGAAATAAATGTCTGTTGTTTCAGCCATTTAATCTACAATATTTTGTTATAGCAGCCCAAGTGAACTAAAATAGCTTCTCCTTGTTTCTCCCTACTAATGCTCCTATGGCATTCTGGACTCACTCTTCTTTGCTCTTAAACAGTGATCATACTTGTTACTACTTGTCTTAATGTCCACTTTTCTCACTATACTGCAGGCATCATAAGAGCACAGACCACCATGTCCATCCATCTTGAAGCCAGACTATTGGCACAGACCTGGACACAGAGTAAGAGCTCCACACATATTAAGAGCTCCACACATATTCTGAATGAAAGAATAAAAGGCATACACTAACAAATGAACAAATGAGAAAACAAACATCCCAGCAGGATGGGTGCCATTAGTCCCATTCTGTGATGAGAATATCCCCACTCTGCAAAGGTAGCTGACTGGACCAAACTCTCAGAGACAGTGAGCAGCAAAGCCAGTCATGAACCCAGAACTACTCAGACCCTACCACCCATGCTCTTTCCTCTTAATTCCATAGCTTCCCTTTGATCGTAATGCAAAAAAAGAGAAAACAGTGGGAAAAATGAAATGCCTAAGTATTGTAGAGATACAAGTGAGTTCCCAGGAAAAGGAAGACTAACTGGAAAAAGAGATTTTAGATGCTGGTCCTAAAGTAAAATAAATCAGACATCTATAATAGAGTAGCTCTTCCAAATGAAAGGAATGGTATCTAAGAGGGTAGTTTCAGGGGCTCCTGCAACAAACTAAAATAGAAAATTAGATGTAGTTCACACTTATGTTTTAAGACAACATGCAAAAACCGGTATGACAAAAAGAGCTGTCCATGAAACTGTGGTTCTGATGGAAACTAAGAACAAAGCCTAACAAGCACTCAAATCAAGATGCTGCTATATATGGAGTTTACTCACTTATGTTACCCACCTAACTTTTCCTTTCCTGCCTCAATTCAGCTCATGAAAACCAATTATACTTGAATGAAATGGAAACCAAGCAGTTTCTCAGAAGATGCAACACCCTCTTACATGCTGACAAATCAAATTTGGGGGAGGCAAGGCAGTAAGGAAATTTCAAACTATTTTAGGCAGTGTGTTTTCTTGGGTCTTTCCCTTACTAACCCTTCCCACCCCAGATATTTGACTAATTGGAACTCTAGATTTCAAGCTGAAGTCTTGAGCTATAATTTGTTACATCTGCTTTAAAATGTGACTGGAATCTCAAATGATTTAATTGTAACATTTGGGACTGGTGAACACTAGTGTAATTACAAATAACTACCAGAGAAATGCTAATAAATGTCATTTTGTTGGAAAAGGAGAAAGACAGGATCCAACTATATGCAAGCAATTAAAGGTGCTTTTGTGACCATCAAATACCCTGGCCTTCCAAATATTTGATGTTCTTCAATGAAACAAGAAACCCAAGAGATTTGGGGATCCCTGGATGGCTCAGCAGTTTAGTGCCTGCCTTCGACCCAGGGTGTGGTCCTGGAGTCCCAGGATCGAGTCCCACGTCAGGCTCTCTGCATGAAGCCTGCTTCTCCCTCTGCCTGTGTCTCTGCCTTTCTCCCTCTCTGTCTCTCATGAATAAATAAATAAAATCTTAAAAAAAAAAAAACAAAAAGAAACCCAAGAGATTCAATAAACTAAACCAGTCAGGAGATAAATTCCTTTCTCTGTGACGGTCCTCCTCCATGCTAATCCACATGTGTGGGTATAAAATACAAATGGCTTCTCCAAGGAGATTGATTCTTGCATTTCAAAGATCTTCGCATTTCCCAAAAATTGGTTTTCTTAAGTTTTTCCATTGAAAAGACCCAGTCCATAATTTCCTCACACATCAGCTACTCATCTCTCATGTCCCATACTCTTACTTTAAAACTGGGTTCTCCAGGTTTTTGTTTTTGTTTTTAACAACAGAAATTTATTTTTCCTTAGTTCTGGAGACTAGAAGATCCAAGATCAAGGTCCATCAGGGTGTATTCCTAGTGAGTCCATCAGGATGTATTCTTAGTGAGAGCTCTCTTCCTGGCTTGCAGATGGCTGCCTTCTCCCTGTGTCCTCACACACAGTAGAGAGATGGGGAGGTGGAGAAGCATAGAGAGAGAGAGGAAGAGAGAGTACTCTGCTCTCTCTTCCTTTTCTTTTTAAAGATTTATTTATTTATTCATGAGAGACACAGAGAGAGAGGGAGAGACACAGGCAGAGGGAGAAGCAGGCTCCCTGCAGGGAGCCCAACGTGTGACTCGATCTTGGGTCTCTAGGATCACACCCTGGGCTGAAGGCAGCGCTAAACCGCTGAGCCACCCGGGCTGCCCCTGGGTTCCCCAGTTTTTTCTGCTTTCTATATATATTCATTCCCAAAGAAACCAGTGATCTACCAATGGTGCTCTGAATCTCCATCCAGGGAAGCACATATAAAGCCAAAATGGCCTAAAACTTCCTGAGAAACTGGTGCTCAAAGGACACATTGAAAAAAGTGTTTTAAGCCAAAGATTCTTAAGATTTTGATTGACTGAGAGAGAGAGGGAAAGAGAGCATGAGCTCTGAGAGGGGCAGCGGGAGAGGGAGAGACAGAATCCTCAAGCAGACTCCCTTATGAGCATGGAGTCCAATGTGTGGCTTGATCCCAGGATACCAAGATCATGACTTGAGCCAAAATCAAGAGTTGGACACTTAACTGACTGAGCCACCCAGGAACCCCAAGCCAACGATTCTTAAATATATTGGCATCTAAATATACTTGAAATACAAATTTCCATTAACACTGATAATGATGGCTCACTATTAAGAGCATATAGAATCCATACTCTTATGGACAATGGGAGGCAGATGAAGCACAGAAACACAAGCCTATGTGATTGGAATCCCCATATAATTGTAATGTATACCTCCTTTCTCTGCAGATGAGTAGAAAAATCCCAGCTTTAGGCCTTGTAGAGCTTTCCTTCACTTCAGATATATTTCAGAGATCCCATTTTGGTCTCAGAGGCCTACCTGTTTGGTTCTGACGGCAACAAAATCCAGTGGCAGAGAAAAAGACAACTAACCTTTAGGAAGGCTAATAAAAGAGGGCAAAAGTATTCCACAAGTGGCTAGAATTCTTTGTCTTTTACTGAACCTCAAGGTGGTATAAAAAGGGGAGCAAATTAGTGAGGAAAAAGGATTACATTGATTTGATGTTAAAATACTAGTTCACCCTGGATCCTGCTCAGTGCTTAAACTAAGGAATTTGAGACATAATACTATCCCTTTGAAGTGTGATCAGATCAGAACTACTTATGGCATAGATTGAACAAAACTCAAAACAATTAATTCACATTTTTAGAATTCTTCAATCTTATTAATACATAAAGCCTTTGAATTTAGGCTCCCATCTATCAGGATCCAGAGACAGGGATAAAATTATAAAGTAGGTCATCTGGGGGAAATCTCTGTCCTTTTCATCACCCCTTCAGACTTTACTGAGGTCTATCAGCTAGGGCAGGGATTCCTAAACAAAAGAAGAGCATGACACTAGAGTCTTCTGATTTTAATTCCCAAGTAATGAAGATCCCTCAAATTACTACCACAATGAATCATCTTTACTGATTTATAAGGATATAAGTATTTCATATTGATGAGAAGAGAGATCATACCTAAAGTCAGCTGTCCTGGTCAGGTTGTCCTTTAGCTTTCCAGCAAAAGCTATTGGATCTTAATACCCTTGTGCAGAAAATGGCTAACAGAGCAAGCCCAAAGCTGCTATCTTAGGAAGGGCCTGCCAACAGAGCTGGCCATTGGTTAGCTCGTTTTAGGAAAGTGTTTTCACCTTTCTCTAAGTGATAAAGGTGGTTTACTAGGCCTGCATTGTTTGTACAGTAAACAATGTGGTTTATGCTCAACACTTGGCTTTCCTTCTTGGAGTCTGAAATTTTTGTATGTGTAAGGCAGAGGATGCCTATGTGACCAAATGCCCCATCTCTGACTTTGGGTGCTGAATCTCTCAGACATATTGCTACTTTTTTGTTGCGGGGAGAAGGGTGTGCTCTGTGTGACCTCTTCCATCCCTCATAGAAGGGAGAGAGCATAGGGAATGAATTCCTAGAGACCTCACCTGTGTTTTTTTTCTCTTATCAGCTAAATGTATACCTTAGTTACTATATCACTATAATAAATCTTAGCCATGGGTACAACTATGTGCTGAGTCCTTCTAGTGATCTCCAAACATAGGAGTGACCTGGGGGACCCCTCAATGAAACTATGAAATGACTTCCCAGCCTAGGCCTTTCCATTAGGAACTTCCCAATCAAGTGATTTCTCTCATCACAGGTGCTCATTCATTGGTAGGCTTCACATTCTGTCTCTTGAAGCTTGTCCTAGTTTATAAATAAAGTGTATTCATGAAGAAGAGTTACTGCAGACCTCTAGGATAGATCTGAGGTCTTCCTACAAAACTATGTAATTTTCAAACAAGTAAACTTCTGTAGAAAATATCCTCAGGTTGATTGACTAATCCAAAGTATTATTTTGGGCAGTAGACATCTAAGGCCAGGTAGAAAGAGTTCAAGAACTAATTAGTATAAAGTTTTTTGTCTATTTCCTTGTTTTTAAAATATTTTGTATAAAGTAACCCCTATACCCAAGGGTGGGCCCTGAACTCAAGACCCTGAGATCAAGAGTGGCATGTTCTACGGACTGAGCTAGCCAGGTGCCCCCTAGTAAGAAGTATTTTGGAGTAACACAAGCTTTGTAGTGACTCAACTCATACTACACCAGCAGTGCCCAGATTTGCAAATAATGGGGTTGGTTTAGCACAAAAAGAAGGTTTAAGGGAAATACCCCTAGGAAGAGAAAAGTTACTGGTCTCCTAGCCTCTGAGTATAGATTTTCCCTTTCCCTTTCCCTTTCCCTTTCCCTCTTCTCTTCTCTTCTCTTCTCTTCTCTTCTCTTCTCTTCTCTTCTCTTCTCTTTTCTTCTTTCTTTCTTTCTTTCTTTCTTTCTTTCTTTCTTTCTTTCTTTCTTTCTTTCTTTCTTTCTTTCTTTCGCATTTATTTATTTATTCATGAGAGACACACAGGAAGAGGCAGAGACACAGGAAGAGGGAGAAGCAGGCTCCACGCAGGGAGCCTGATGTGGGACTCAGTCCTGGGACCCCAGGATCACAACCTGAGCCGAAGGCAGACACTCAACCACTGAGCCACCCAGGTGTCCCTAGATTCTTCTTTTTCAATATGAGAACAGGAAGCAAAAAGTTAATGAGTGATTCTAAATCTAAAACACTAAAATTTCGGGCAGCCCGGGTGGCCCAGCGCCATCTTCGGTCCAGGGCCTGATCCTGGAGTCCTGGGATCGAGTCCCACGTTGAGCTCCCTGCATGGAGCCCGCTTCTCCCTCTGTCTGTGTCTCTGCCTCTCTCTTTCTGTGTCCTTCATGAATAAATAAATAAAATCTTTAAAAAAATTTTTTTTAAATAAATAAAAGACTAAAATTTCAATCAAAATATAGATGTTACAATTATGAGGTGATGGCTGATAGGCAAGAAAATAATAAATATTCTCCCTTGTTGCTGGTTTTTCTTGCTGAGTCATACAGATTTTATTTTAGACACTGCCTCAGAAGAGAAATAGTTATGTCGCATTGTGGATGGGGAGGAGTCAGAGAGGCTAACTTAGGCTGCATGATTAGTGAGGGAACAAATAGCTCAAATCACCTTTATTTTTGAGCAGAGCAATTTAATACACAAAGGTCGAAAGACATCATTACCATTTTACCAACAGACATTTTATTGTATATGAATTTCGAAACCAATTCACAAATTATTAAACATATTAAATATCTTGCCTTTCATCTTCAAACTATAGAAAATTTTACACTGACAATCAGAATAGACCAGGGGAAATTCTTTAAAGAAAAGCTGGATTAAATGATCTTTGAAAGAAATATGTAAGGAGGGCATAAGGAAAACATGAAGAATTTGCCACTGAAATTTGCAATTGAAACATGAGGCTTTTGCATTTTCCTGGGACAAACATTATCTCTTTTATATCAGTATATTATGCATGGTGGTCTTCCAGGGAAGGGAGGAAAAACAGCATCAAGATAAAGTGAAGCAAGTCAACAGATTACTACCATTTAGAAATGAGGAGGGTCTCTTTGCAACTTTTTATATCTCAGATTATCCTCAATCAATGTCCTGGTTTAGGATAAAAGTCAGCAGGAGTGGGACACCTGGGTGGCTCAGTGGTTGAGGGTCTGCCTTTGGCTGAGGTGGTGATCCTGGGATCAAGTCCTGCATTGGGCTCACCGCAAGGAGCCTGCGTCTCCCTTTGACTATGTCTCTGCCTCTCTGAGTCTCTCAGGAATAAATAAATAAAATCTTAAAAAAAAAAAAAAAAAAGCAGATGTTACTTACCATTTATTCTTTCTACTTGGTATATAGTCTTTATTCTGTATAGCTGTTTTTATTCTAGACTGGGCTACTTTCTATAGTAAATGCTCCGGGTGTTCATTCCAACGCATTCCAATATTATATAAACATAAAAAATAATAGGTCTTAATATACGGCAATAACAAGATTTCAGAAAACGGAAGCACTAGCAAGTTGGAATTGGCCTGACTTAAGGACTCAATGAAAAGAAGTCTCAGACCTTCTGAGTGACAAAATGCTATAGCATGATTCACTCCACACATCTAGTTTATGTCACCGCTAGCATGGATCTAAAGCTGTAGATGCTTTTCTAAGTGCCACTTGAAACAACATACCTTTTGCCTTGACATCCCTGAGTCCTAATTCCCCTGGTGTGGCTGTATTAGGGTAACCTTCTTCTGAACCTCAGACTCTCTCAACTTCTCTCCTTCTCTTCAGCCCTTGGCTTTGGCGCTCTCCAAAGTGCTTCAGTGAGCTTCTCTTTAGAAAAGAGAAAGTTCTGGGCTGACTTATAAGAACCATGACAGATGTGATGCTGTCAGTCTAGCAGTTGAATGAGGAATTGTGGGAAGGATGGGCTGCATCTCTGCAACTTTGAAATTTTTTAGCAACAGATGAAAAGGTTTCTGCATTCTGTTTGAATTCTTTCTGTATGAACCTGTGTGTGCAGTTACAGTCCTCTTTTGCTGAAATTTCTTTTTCAAAAATGAACACTGACTTATAGAGCTACCAGAGAACTTTATGAATCTCAACACTGAATGTAAGGCCTACACTTTTACTGTAAAGGAAAATATCTGGCACAGAAGCAAGGACCTCCCCTCACTACCACATGTGCAAGTAATGCAGTCTTAGGCAGAGATGCACATGGTTCAGTGGGGCAAAAATATTCTCGCCAGTGATCCTGACATTGAGAAAATGAACGCTGAATATACCACTGGAGGGATCCACGCCTAAATTAGTCTGGGTACAATATTTTGAATTTAAAAACTGGAATATTTCTTCATTTACAGTAAGTCTCTACAGTAATACTTAACTAGCAGAACAACTGAAGCTCTCTATGTAACTCGGAACTGGCAATTATCCTAACTATAAAAGAAGAGCTTTAGTATGTTTAAAACAAAACAGTGCAAAATCAACACATGTAGGATTTTTCTAGGTGGATTAAAAGCTAAAGAAAAAAACCCCAAAATAAATAAAGACTGTGAGTTGGGGGGGTGCCTGGGTGGCTTGGCAGTTGAGTGTTTGCCTTTGGCTCAGGGTGTGATCCTGGGGTCTCAGGATCGAGTCCCACATTGGGCTCCTCGCACGGAGCCTGCTTCTCCCTCAGCCTGTGTCTCTGCCTTTCTCTCTGTGTGTCTCTCATGAATAAATAAATGAAATCTTAAAAAAAAAAATGACTGAGAGTTGGAACGGCCACTGCAAGAAAAACAAGGCAACATGTAATGTGAGAAACATTTTATTAGTATTTGCTACCTTACCATGGATTGTAGAGCAATGGGATACCTTTAGGAAGGCTGAGATAATGTTTTTTTTTTAATTTTTTATTTATTTATGATAGTCACACAGAGAGAGGGAGAGAGAGAGAGAGGCAGAGACACAGGCAGAGGGAGAAGCAGGCTCCATGCACCGGAAGCCCGACGTGGGATTCGATCCCGGGTCTCCAGGATCGCGCCCTGGGCCAAAGGCAGGCGCTAAACCGCTGCGCCACCCAGGGATCCCAGAGATAATGTTTTTAAAATAGCTTTTCCCAAACTATTATAACAGAAAATTCCTATTAGCATAATTGAAAAACATGGAACAGTAATAAATAAATACATTCATTCAACAAACATTTATTGAAGGGATACCCTGTGGTAGGTACTTGACACAAGATATACAATGGTTAAAAAAACCACCATAAAAAAAAAAAAAAACCACCATGTGTTCTTTCTCAGAAAACTTCCATTCTAGAGGGAGAGACAATCAAAAATCCAGTAAACAGATCAATAAAACAACTGTGTACTGTGGTAAGTACCTCAAATTTACCACCCAAAAAAACCCCTAAAAACCAATAACTAAGAATTAATAGGAAGCAATGGTTCTAAAACAAACCACAGTGAGTAGTTTGATCTATTTATCACAGTCCTTTTAAGAATACTTAAGTGCTTGTTTTTATAGCTGTAATCCTATGTCATCTTATACATAGTATCTTTCATTTAAAGCTCTCTCCTGAACATTTTCTATGTTGTAATACATAACTAACGAATATCAGTGTAATAACAGTTTTCATTGTTAAATATGCTAACCCTAACAGCACTGTGTGTAAGACACTTGCTATGTCAGCTCATTTAATCTTCGCACCAAGCCTGTAAGATAGGTACTTCTATTATCCTCATTTTATAGATTATAAAAAAAAATCTATAAGTTTAAGGAAAAAGTTTAAGTAACTTATTGAAGATTAAGTAGTTAATTTAAAGCATTGCTAAGATTCAAACCAGGTGGTTGGACTTGCATTGAAGCTCTTGTCACAAAACTATTTTAATGGTTGCATAATATTTCATTACTCTTACCTGGTACTTGGTACACAAACTTTTTATAGGATAAAAATGAAAACAAAGACAAAACATATGGAGTGACATGGAAGCAACAAAAACATTTTTTTTTTTAAAGCAGAGAAGCAGGAAAAAAAAAAAGCTTCCTTTGCAATTTCTAAATAAAATGGGTTTAGGGAGAAGAGGAAAAATGAGCTTTCATAAATTATCCCCTTGGCAAATTTCTAAACATATCTAATCCAGAAGTGATTATGCATTTAGAATAACTTTTTTTAAGTAAAGGAACAAATGCTTATTATGTACTATTTTCACCATGAAAGCATCAGTTACAACCTTCCAAACATTTAGGATCATGGGCAATGAGCGGCGAAGAAATTGAACCACCAGATGTGTCCAGGCTTGGCTGTGTTTGCGATGTGCTGGCCTCAGCTGATCTAAAGGGTACATGGAATCTTCTGAGGGCCTTGACACAATCTCACAAAAAATGCCAGACTCAAATCACCAATCAGAAGTGGTTTTACTTGCTGGAAGTTCTACATATAGAAGGGATTCCCATGTGCAAGCCAAACCATTGGGGGAATAACAGAAAACCGTTTGTAACATTTAACAATAAAGAACCTAACTCTCATCTAAAACTCTAGTTCCATCTGTGCCTCTTCATCTCACTTCCCAATGCCTTTGGGTGTGTGTTTTATTCAGTACTTCCCAGCTCCACACCCTAGCATCACTATCATCAGTTAGATTTGAGTTCATGGAGTAAAGACCAGGCTACAAACATCTCCTATTCCCCTAGAAAGTCTTTTTATTAAGCTTCAAGTAAAGATTAAAATGAAATAAAAGAGTTAAGAGCTTGTGCTTTGAAATCAGACTGTCCTGGAATCAAATCTTAGTCCCATCAGTCATTTCTGTTCTACAAACTTGGAGGGTGGGGGCAGAGAGTTTACTATTTCCTGTATCTAGGTCATCTTCCATAATGCTTCATACATAGAAGGTGTTCAATAAACAACAGCTTCATATTATATTCCAACATATCTAAATTTTCTGTGTATATTTAACAAGATCTAATTCTTCTCTAATTTTTTTTCCCTCTAGGAAATATGTACCTGGCAGATGTTTAACAGCTACATATCAGCAGTGAATGAAATGATGTTGGTATATAATTTGGTTGTAAAGTTTATAAAGTGCTTGGAGCTGACAGAAATAGTGCAAACTAAGACTGTAAATGGACATAAAACATGAAATATCTCTCTCACCAACCTAGCTTTTCTCCCTAGATTTATCTCTCCCAAACTAGGGAGTCCTCTGTTGGTTTTTTCTTCCCTTCCCCTAAGAGGAAGACATACCAACCTCGTTTGTAGCAAGCAGCAACAGGATGACTGATTTATTTAGGACTCCAGCACCAGGGCACAGAAATGTCAAAGTGCCTCAAAACCAAAGACGAGGCTACGAGGCTAGTTCACTTATGGAGGCCCAACAGGTGGACAGTAATCCTTGTCAATTATGGCCACTAAGAACGAGGCTCAAAGTATGGTCCACACCGGCAGCCATGAGATTCTGAGTTATTTCATGGTTTATTGCAAGGATGACATCTAATTTCCAAAAAGATCCTGTGTCTGGGGAAAAATTCACCCTCTGTCTTCCTCTGGAGCTTTGGTACATGACATGTCACAGAGCTTTTGAGTGGGCTTCTGCTGGTGGTGCAAAAACAGGGCATAGACCAGGTACCAACAATGGCCCAGCTGCTAAGGGGGACACTGAAATCAATGCCTATTCTTCCCATGCCATCGTGCAAAGCCCCTTTGACTGCTCTAAAACAAACACAGCTTAATTTTATTTCCTGCCTGGCTTTGTATAATTTTGACATGTCCTCAGTCAAACACGACCCACTCCTTCAATCAGGCCTATTTTTCTGGAGATGAGAAAACAAGAGGAAGCTAAAGTAATTATTGAAAACTCATAAGCAGCAGCTTTAGCCTAATTACCTTGACTTTCCTTTTTAATTTTTCCATCGATTGTCTCTTGTTAATATACAAGTATTGACAGAGCTGGTGGAGCCTGGTGCTCCTCTGATAAGAACAGATGCTGTTGGGAAGCGCAGTGTAATTAGGAGACCCAATATTCTGCTCATCCTTTTCAGAAGCACACACGTACAGCACAGACTTTGGTTTGAGACCCTCTTAGGAATCACCAGCAGCATCACAAGGCAAGAATCTTTGTGAAAGGCCTTTGCTGTGTGCGATGCCTTTGCCACCAGGGGGCAGCTGGATAAAGAAAAACAACCTTTTTCTTTGTTTCCTCTTTTGATGTTAAAATATGTTTCTCCTATTTTCAGCACAGAATCTGTTAAAAGTCCCAGGTCAACCACTCCCGGGGGATGAGCAACCCAGGAAATCAAGGTGACATCTTTTTGAGCCACGTATTGCCTTTTAAATGTTGTTGTATTTAAAGTTTCAATTTGAAAGTAACTAAGCAATATTGGGTGAATGGCCCTGAATACTAATTCATCATTGACAAATGCTCTTAACAGTTCCTGATTCCTTTGTCAGGTAGAAAAGTGAAGTTTGCTTGCTGTAAAATATAAAACTCGTTTAAAAAAATAATTACTTCTAGGGGACTTTCAATTTTTCAATTTCTTATATATCTACATTTTCTAAACATTAATAATAGTTATAGGTTGAGAGTCTTAAATTGCTATCAAGGTGCACCTCACTGTAAGCAGACGCAATTTAGTAGTGTTCTGTGGAAATCAGTTTTCTAGGAGCCAAGAAAACCTTGGCAAACCTGGGTGTCATGCTGCCTTCTGTTTTATGTTATCTTTTAGAGCAACTCTAAGAGAAAATCAAGCAGGAGCAGTTACCAAGGCTAAACGTAATCACAAATACCTGAAAGTAGGAGTTCTCAAAGAATAAACTCTGGTTGCAAATCCTATTACATATTCCAGAAAGAAAGAAGCATTCTTAAGGACTGGCAATAGTCATAAAAAACGAGTTGGTGGTGCAAACCCCAAGAAGAACAGAGGATAGGATAGGAGAAGGAAGCCAATGGATATGAAGGGGAAAAAAATGAATGCAAGAATCATTAGGCAATAGAAGAGGTCAAAGACTAGTATTTAGCAGAAATGGTACACCGAGCGATGGAAGCAAAAGTAGCAGAAATAGTTTAGAACCTATATAATGTATTATAATGACAACAAAGGTAAATCAACTAAAAAGTCACAAGTCTGCAGACTTTGGGGAGCAGCTGGTGAAAGGGCAAATGGATTTCTGTTAAAATAACTTTATCAGTCCCTGAAGGCATCATTGTAATCAGCTAGTAACAGACATAAATATATCATCAATCCAGATCAGCAAATGGCAAACAATTCATTGGAAGGTACAGAGAAATAGTCATACTATAATCTATACAAAAGGGCATAACTATACAAGTACATAATCTGTGTTTAAAAAGACAAAGATGGGAAGAGAGATAGAGACACCCGCTGAGAAGCAACTATAGGAGACAAAGGGAAAGGGAGTCAAAAAAGAAAAAGATAGGCTAATCTTCCAGAAATTGAACATCTTACCGACACCCTAGGGGTGACACAATGAGAAGACCTAAGGATCTGTTGTCATATAACATGGATTGAAATCCTAGCTCTGCTATTACTATGTATGTAACTGTTGCAACCTGGATTATTTCAGCTATAAATAATAGAAAACTGACTAAAGGTCATAAAAGATTTCACTGTAAGAAACAGAAACCACTGGAATTATTTTTAGCAAAAAGAGACTTAACGTGAGAGATTTGGTGTTTACCGTATCATATTAAAAGCTGGTGGTGACGTAGTCTATGTATACAATGGAATATTACTCAGCCATCAGAAGAGACGAATACCCACCATTTGCTTCAGTGTGGATGGACCTGGAGGGTATTATGCTGAGTGAAATAAGTCAGTTGGAGAAGGACAATCATCCTATGATTTCACTCATATGGGGAATATAAGAAATAGTGAAAGGGACCATAAGGGAAAGGAGGGGAACTGAGTGGGAAAAATTAGACAGGGAGACAAACCATGAGAGACTCCTAACTCTGGGAAACAAAGGGTTGTGGAATGGGAGGAGGGTGAGGGAATGGGGTCACTGGGTAATGGGCACTGAGGAGGGCACTTGATGGGATGAGCACTGGGTGTTATGCTATATGCTGGCGAATTGAATTTAAATTTAAAAAATGCAATAAATAATTAATTTTTAAAAAGGAGAAAAGAAAAAGGAAATAAAAAGCTAATGGAGCTGGTCAGAGTTACGTTTCTAGGAATTATTCCAAAATAACACTAAAGAACTGACTTACCGGAGGAACCATGACACCTGTCGCTAACAGGAAAAGTGAGGGATTTGGCTACAATGACCTCTGGGTAGTCCTGAAACTAGTCAATGACTTTTAATATTGTTATAAAAATACCAACACTTCCATACTGGCTCCCAGAAAACAGCCTTCACCTTAGTTCCCCCTTAAAAATATCACACAAATGAATCTTGTAGGAAGAACCTAATTTATTAGCTAAATTCTGCTGCAAGGGACACCAGGATATGTGGTCAGGGAAGGCAATGAGCTTCGGATGTTATCTGAGTGCCAAACCACGAGATTCACAAGTAGCTTAAACAACCATGATAGACAGTAGCATCCATGACAAGAAATCTAAAGGCAAGGTGGTTTCAGAACTGGTTAATTTAGTGACATTTCCATATCATCTAGGACTCAGGGTGTCTCCATTTTTCTCTTGTGTTATCATCAGAAGGTTGTCCATTTTTGTTTGCAAAACAGCTGCCACAGCACCAGGTAACTCAAGGACCTTTGACACTGTTGACAGAAACAAAAAGTCCTATTTCTTTGCATTATCTTTCAGTCAGAGAAAACCTTACCCCAAAAGCAGACCTTCTCCAGACCAGAATTTTATTATTTGTGGCCTAGATCATCCTTGGCAAAAGAAACAGCACTAGCATGACTAGTCTAGACTAATCATGCTGTGCCCTATGGGCAGGAGAAAGGATCCTTCCCAGAGCACATTGCCATGGAGAGAGTGTCACTAGAATAAAACTACTATTTGACAGCTAGGAAGATGAGGAGGTGGGTACAGGGTGGTAGGAAATAAACAGACTAATAAGCAGGTTGCTTGAAACCCACTCTCAGTTCTTACTCAATTCTAACATGAGGATGGTAACATCTCCCTACTCAGCTAACAGGGGCATCATGCGTGGTAACCTATGCCTGTGATCTCACTGGACCATCATTCCTGGAAGATCATGTGAAGTGACATATAAAGACTTGGGCAAACAATGTGAGAGATGATCATTATTACTGTAAGGGGGAATGAGGAAGGAAACTTCAGTTCTCACAAAGTACCACCCTCTCTAAATAGTGTTAATTGAAAGGGCAAATAATTGTCTTAAGAGAAAGCAATTTGCTGAGATGTGTGTTTCTGAAGCGTTTTATATTGTCATTATGGACAAGAAGGCTAGAATCTATCCAAAGAAAGATGACAAATAATCCATGAAGCTTCCCAACACTTGGAATGTCTCCAGGGAACTTTTTTGTTGTTTGTAACAGACACTATCTTGAGCAGTGTCACTGCTGATGAAACAACTGCATTTATGATGCATGTTAACCACCACTCCAGCAGGGCTTACTATTAATGCACCTGCTAATACCCATGCAGGATCTTACATGTAAAATGTGCAGATAATTGCAAATTTCACAGCCCTGGGTTTTCAAAGCATCCTATGCTTACCTGTTGCTTTCATGGCATAAGCTAATGCATATCAATTCCTCCTGCCAAGTTCAAACTTTTTTTGTACACTCAGTGGAATTCCATTTCATATAGGTATGTGAAAGCAAGGATGACTGCCTATTAATATGCCTGTAGCATCTTTCTGCTTGCCAAAGTTAATTCACTGAATCAAATTACATTATAATACGAAATGTTATTATAGAATTGATCTCATAAATTGCTATTGAAACTGTTCAAAGGAATTTTCCCTAATATTCTCATTTATTTACTCTCAATTTCACCACATTAGAATCCTATACCTTCAAATACATTGAGCCATTATATAGGACTCTCAGCTCCACAGTAACATTAGTGATGCAATTATACAAAATGCCTATACTTGGAATTGTCATCCAGATATTATGAAAAGGTTGGGAAAAGCTTCAACTTGGAGAATAGTACCCTTTTAAAATGATAAAGAGTTATACAGAAGGCTAAGTTGTTATTAGGGTAGCTTTGTAATGTGTGCACTTGGCCAAGCTAAACTACATTTCCTTAACTTGTCTTTCTTGGGTGTTTCCAGTTACGATGGGCTACAAAAGACTTTCTTGCTTGGAGATTTGAAGGATGGAAGTGAACCAGTAACCGCTGTGTTCTACAGATTCAAGAGGTTAGGGTCTTAATATTGTTGCTGGTTCAACTCCTTGGCCTGGGTCTGCTCTATATTCCCCTGATCCTTCTGCAGCTTCTTAGACTCCTATACCAGGCATGTTTTAGCTCAGTGATGAGAGGGCCAACTCCTTCTGTAGGGCACTCATATCATCAGGATTGGAGACAGTGAGAAGTGATGCAAATTCCAGCCATTCTCATGGGTTCTAGCTCGTGCTTGCTCATCCTCACTTGCTATCCCTCCCTCAGGTCTATGTGAGCTGTGAAGAAGACATGTTTTTAGATTATATACGCACAAACCTTCACATGCTTCTGCTTTTCTTATTGAACACCAGATTTTTTAAGACTTATTTATTTATTTATTTATTTATTTATTTATTTATTTGAGAGAGAGAGAGCATGGTGGTGGAGGGGTGCACAGAGGGAGAGAGAGAATCCCAAGCAGACCTCCTGCTGAGCACAGAGCACAGGGCTTGATCCTACGACTCCAAGATCATGATCTGAGCTGAAATGAAGAGTTGGACACTCAACTGACTGAGCCACCCAAGGAGCCCCTGAATACTAGTTTTTAATACCATAATTAATTTGTTGGAATATTATTCCATGGCATACTGCCCATAAAAATCTTTATTTCTTTTTAAGATTTTTATTTATGAGAGACAGAGACAGAGACAGATACAGAGAGAGAAGCAGGCTCCATGCAGCGAGCTGAATGTGGGACTCGATCCCCAGTATCCAGGATCATGCCCTGGGCTGAAGGCAGTGCTAAACCACTGACTCACCAGGCTGCCAAAAATCTTTATTTTTAAGAGAAAAGACTAAAAGGAAGTTTTTAAAGTTCCTACAGTCCAGTAATTGACAGATGTGTGAATCAAGAAATAGCCTCTTTAAAGAGGCAGAAGGATTCCTACACACTTAAGAGAGATTTCTATTTGAAAAGGTTCAAAACTAAGTTTTAGCATTAAAAGCTAAACTTCAATTATCTGCTAAATTCTGCTTTCAAAACTTATTCTCCAGTCATTTTAGAAAACTTTGCCATTGCTGTAGTTGAAATTTTGACTTTTCAAAACACACGTATTAGAGAAAATTATAAAATGAAAGTAACCAAGAGAATATTAAAAATGCAGATCTCTATATACAGGGATGGTAATCACTGCAACTATTGGGGAAAAGGTTAAGAACAGGAGTCTTCTAAAAATATTAATTATTTTTATGGTAAATACAGATGTATATAGTTCTGCAATAAAAGTACACTGAAAGCAGGGTGCCTGGGTGGCGCAGTTAGTCGAGCATCTGACTCTTGATTTCAACTCAGATCATGATTTCAGGGTGGTGAGACTGAACCCCATGATGGGTTCTACGCTCAGTCTGCTTGAGAATCTCTCCCCCTCTCTCTCTCCCTCCCTGACTCACACTCTTTCTCAGTTAAATAAATCTTAAAAAGAAAGAAAGAAAGAAGAAAGAAAGAAAGAAAGAAAGAAAGAAAGAAAGAAAGAAAGAAAGAAAGAAAGAAAGAGTCAGTCAGTCCAGGGAAAATATGAGCTTGTTTTATGAGTTTTAGATGTAACGTTTTACCTCAGTAACATACAGGGAAGACTGAATATCTCTCTTGTACTAATGAGGAAACTAAGATGAGACAGAAATAACTTTCCTAGGATTACCTAACAGGAAAGTGGTAGGACAAGCCATTGGACTCACTCTTGTATTCCTACTCTCATGCTCCAACTTTTAAAATTTATACAAGATGTTTAGAAACTGAAATACTGCTTATTATATTCAATTACCCAATATATAATGCCTCTGTCTTATCTCAGTGCCCCCACTCATATTTCCTAACCAAATAATCCAGGTATAAACCGGTTTTCTTAGATCGGAATGCAAGATACACCTGAGGTCACGTCTGTAACTTCTTCATGATGTTTCTAGATACTTCAGAATAATAGTCATGGTTTTTGTGAATCAATGGTTTATGGTATTTAAATGCCAACTGGTATAAGCCTCTTAATGCCATATACCTTATCTTTTATTCCCTAGCATTGTTTCAACTGTATACAATTCTTTACAAATGGAAAAAACTCAATAAAGTCCTATTAATTTTAATAGTCAATTGGCTTTTTAATCTGGCAACATGAAGCTGAAAACAGATACACAACCAGATTTTTTTCACTGAAAAGATCTACAAAAATGATATGTAGACTCATTCACCAAATGGCTTAACTCTACAACAAAGGGAGGGTCTATCCTGAAGCGTAAAGGCCATTTCAGAACAAATCTGAGAAAGTATTATAAACAAGGGAGCCTGAGTGGCTCAGTCAATTAATCATTCAACTCTTGGTCTCAGCTAAGGTCTTGATCTCAGGGTCATGAGCTCAAGCCCTGCACTGGGCTCCACACTGGGCATGAAGCCTATTCAAAAAAAAAGAAAAAAAAAGTATTTTAAACAATAGGTAGAAGATGTATAGAACTTGTTATTCAAGGAAGCAATGCAGATTAAAAATAATAAAGACTGTAAGAGAGCTCTGATAAATTAAAAGTACACATTAATTGTAAAAAAAAGATAAGGTAGGTTGATGTCATGAAGTTCAATGCTGTCCTTTCACAAAATGTCTTTTGCTGCCCTGTTAGAAGAAGAATAGTCCTACACTATGGTGGGTATTCTTAAAAGGCTGTAGAGGGAGGAATATTAGATTTCAGGCCATCACACATAATTTGCATTTATATTACACTTTATAGTTTAGATTGCACTTTCGGATCTCAGGCTTTGTTTCAGTCTCCATTTGGGCCAGCTAGCATCATTCTCTTCCACAGCAACTTTCAAAACAAGCAATCTATTTTATTTTTATTTAGTTTTTAAAGATTTTATTTATTTACGAGAGAGACAGAGAGAGAAAAGACACAGGCAGAGGGAGAAGCAAGCTCCATGCAGGGAGCCCAATATGGGACTCAATTCCGGGCCTCCAGGATCACGCCCCACGCTGAAGGCGGCGCTAAACCGTTGAGCCACCCGGGCTGCCCTAAGCAATCTATTTTATTAGAAGTTCTACACATATAAAGGAAAACTAGAGCACATTTATTTTCAGTTACTGGGGAAGAATTAAGGAGTGGAAGTAACAACACAATTTGGAGTTGGAAGGGAGCTTACAGACATGCTAGTTGATATGGTAGCCCATCTGCAGCATCCTTGGACACAGCAGTAGCAATATCTTCACATCAGAAGAAGCTAATTGTTAAGACAGTTTCTAATGATCACTATTTGCAAAAAGACTTTATGTTAACTCACTATAACATACACCTGAGACTAATAGGATATTATATGTCAATAATACTTCAAAAAAAAAAAAAGATAACTTCCTAATTAAAAAAAAAAAGAATTTAAGTCAGGTTCTTTGAAAATGTTCTCAAAACACCAAAAATACATTTCCAAAATTATCTATGCAAACAGGTCATGATGACTGAAACAGCTCAGCTTTTGCAGACATGCAGAGTCTGCTAGTTAATCTCTAAAGAAGGCTTTGTGGCAGGAAGCTCAAATAGCAAGAAGTTATCAGTTTGTCATTCCATTATCCACACCTTCAAGTATAAAACTCATTCTGCTAAAAGAATTCTTGTCTTTTAAAATGTTGCACTAAGCGCTATGTTGCTTCCCGGCAATGCTAACCACAAAGGTAATGATGCTGTACATTTAATTTTTCCAGCCTTCGTGTGTCTGCCAGCATTATAAATGAGTCATTAACAGTCTCAAATAGATTGACATTGTTGTTTGCTACTGCTGAGAAATCTCATTTCTTTCAAGACAGCAGGAGACAATTTGGTTTTAATAATTGAGGGGCACCAGAAAGCATACAAAGTTAAAAGTTAAAAGAATCTGAAAGAATACTGGTCTAACTTTCTAGGATATTTATTTTGTCACTGAACTCAAAAGCAAAATGAGAAGGTCCAGGAAGGGAAGACAGAGTAGCCCACAGGAAACATGAGAGTTGTCTAAGGAAAGAGTGAAAAACCTCATCTTTACCTTGCATACTGGAACGAAAGCACAATTTATCAGACAGGTCCTAATGTCCCATGCATCACAATCAGCCACAAGCCGGCCTTCTAATGTACAAACACCCTTGTCTAATGATATCCAAGCAACCAGAAACCTGAAGC
Source organism: Canis aureus (assembly GCF_053574225.1). Classification (NCBI taxonomy): domain Eukaryota; kingdom Metazoa; phylum Chordata; class Mammalia; order Carnivora; family Canidae; genus Canis; species Canis aureus. Next base: position 57,457,779 of record NC_135628.1, on the reverse strand, counting down.
TACTTCGCTCCACATGGACTTTTGAAGTCCAGCTGCATGAGAAGGATCTACACAGCCTAGAACTTTTATGCCAAAAATTACTTTCTCAGGGATTCAGAAAGAAGACGAAAGAAGAAAGAAGAAGGAGGAGGAGCGGGGGCGGGGGGGGGGGAGGAGGGGGAGAGGGAGGAAGAGGAAGAAGAGGAGGTGGAGGAGGAGGAGGAGGAAAAAGCAGCAGCAGCAGCAGCTTCATAGAATAGAACATTTATACAAGAAAAGGAATGTCAGGGAAAAAAAGTTTAGAGGTGAGGGAATAGCTAATAGCCCACTTTAGCCGAAGCATAGATTCTTATGGAAGGGTAAGGGGGATAAATTAAAAATGCTGGCAGGGACCTACTGTCAGGTGCCTAGAATTTCATGATAATTGTATTCAATTCAAGTCAATAAGGACCCACAGAAGATTTGAAAGAGCAGAGAAAATAATGGAACTGTGATGAAAAATTAATGTAACAGCACTGTATAGGACACCGTAAAGACCACCAAGTGGCTAGTGGCTACTGTCACTGTTCACATGCAGCTAGAGGAAGATTAATGACTGTGGAAAGATTAGAATAGCAAGCTAAGGAGCAATTCCTAGAATGGAATCTAAAGGATTTAAATAATAACTAGTAGTGACAAACAGGAAGATAAAATTGAAGATAAATATGATGCTTATGGCACAGGCGGCTGAAAAAACAGAAGCTAGGAAAAAAAGAAAAAAGAAAAAGAAATTCCAGCAAGATAGTAAGTTCTTCTTTGGACATAAGGATCAATGGTATATGGAGGTAAAGATGTCCAGAAGGCAGTTTATTATGAGAATTCTGGATTTTGGTACAAGAGTACAGGGTATATTACATAAATATAAAGATAAGGCAAAGACATAAGACCAGTAACCTAGATTATATCAACCAGAAAACCTACCTAAGTTAATAATTTGGGCAGAAGCAATATTTTAGAAACAGGAAGGAGGAAGTAGAGGCAAAACAGGACAGACAAAATGAGCAGTCAGAAAGGCAGGAGACAAATGGAGTGTCACTGTTCCAACCATGAATTTATGAGCTGAAAGAAAAGGTTTTCACCTATTTTGAAAGAACCAGTAAGTCAAGGAGGATACTTACTTTGGAGAAAACCTATTGGATTTAACAATTAGAAGGTTATTACGATCATCATTTGGAACAGTGGTCCTCAACCCCAATAGCGCATCGGAATCTTCTGGGAAGAATTTTTTAACTATCAATGGAGATACTTATCACTGACCAATTAAATCAGACTTTGTCCTAGTGGCACCCAGCCATATGTAGTTTTTGAAAGCTGCCAGATGACAGAATGCAGGCAGAGTTGAGAACCACTGTCATAGACAGAATGATGGAAGCAACACTATAAACAAAGAAGAAGGAAGAAGAGGAAGAAGGAGGAGGTTAGTGTTAGTGGGTGGTGGAGAAGAGGAACACAGTCTACTCCACGGATACATTTGGTATAAAAAAGAGGTCAGTATCTTGAGTAGATCTTTGGTCAGAAGGAGGTTTCCCAAAGGACAAGAAGAGAATGAGCATGTTTGTAGGTAGAAAGAAATGAGATTTAAAAAAAAAAAAAAAAAAGAAAGAAATGAGATGTGGAGAAAGTAAGTATCTTCCAGGAATGAAGAGATGACTGAGGGTTAGAAGGGAGTAATGGAACAAGATTCTGGAAAATTTGGGAGAGGATACAATCAAAGGCACCAAAGAGGAGCTGAGCTTGATATGGTTGAAGAGGATTTGCTCTTTAGGAGAAAGAACACAGGAAGAGAAACTTTTGAGGTAGAGTCTCACGGGGGTACACTAAGGGAATCCTCTTTAGATGATCTCACTAGGCAAATAAATAAATGAAGATTTGGGCTTGCAAGAAATGGAGAAGGACTTCACATCTGAAAAGGTAGACAATCTAGGATCCCATTTAACTGGGACAAGTAAATGATCTTGTGTAACTCATCAGACTTCTCAGGAGAAAAGACTGGAAAGATGACTACAGTAGCAAAGAGGACTCAGAGAAACTTTCAAATTGTCTGGTGGAGGTTTGTTTATAAATGATACGGCTGAAGATCAGAAGTCAGGTAACACCAGAAGGATCCACACAGCCTGGAGCTTTTGTGGCATAGGCCTTCCTTCCAAGGGATTCAGAAGAAATTACCAAGACTGCCTGAACCCATTTCAACTCATATCTGTGTTATGTCTGAAGAAAGGTAAGTTCTGATAGAAGTCTTAAGTTAGGAATGGTTTTAAAACTGTACTAAAATTTACTTTAAGCTTCAAGAAGTACTGACAATGAACTGTGAGTCATAATCTGCCAAGTCGCTACAATTTCACCAAGTTGCATGAAATCAATAGAGGAAAAATTAGGATGTCAAGAAATTCTTGGATTTATGGAAAATGTAACAGAAACTAGGAAAAAAAAAACTCTAAATAAAACTTTTCCAGTAAATGGAATGTAACAGAAACAATCAGAAATTGCTTTAAAGTTTCAACCTCATACCCATGTTGCAAAAAAAAAAAAAAAAAAAAAAAGTGAATTATCATGAGTAAGTGAACTTTGAAGATTGCATTTATATTCTGCTGGGTCCTGTTTAAAAAAAAATGGAAAACCAATTTATGACCCATCACCATCTCCCTGCTTAATGTAATAATGACTGCACAGGCTTAAGAGGTTTAATTTTAAATTCTTTCTAGTACTTGGGATGTTCTCATCAATAAGTTTTTAAGTGTCACCAACTCTTACCCTGGGCTGCTAAGAGATGCTGTCCCAGGAATACTATGAAGCTCTCCTGTGGATAACAAACAACCTACCTGTACAAATTTGATCTGCCAAAGGCGCTATTGTCTAGTGCTCGGTAAATGGTTTGTATAAAAATCCATATATTGAGTTGAGCAAAAATGAAATAAAGTCTGAGCAGTGACAGAATATCAATTACAGAGTTGGTAAAATAGCCCCTTTAAAAAGTTGTTAACTTCGGCACTTTTGTAATTCTAAGAATTTTATTTAAATATCATATTACTCTGTCAAAAAACCACATTTTGAGAAATAGCACAAACTGGGTGAAGAGGAGAAAAAGTAATTCTTTTAGGTGATCCATCTTCTTGGGACTTCATTAAAAATAAGATTTGCATTTTAAATTGCATCTGCAAGACATGTTTGGAAGAGAGGTCAAACAACAATACTTCTCTTATTTATCTAAATAACAACAGCTTACGTCTCTGTTATCTGCATAGTATCCTGAAGAATTAGAAGTGAAGGGCAGTCTCAAAAGATCACTCCAACATATCTACAAAGATGTGGTGGGTTCCAAACACTGAAAAGGACTTCATCACAGACGTAAAAATTAAAGTCAAGGGGCACCTGATCTGGCTCAGTGGGAGAAGCATTAGACTCTTGATCTCAAGGTCATGAGTTCAAGCCCCACATGGGGTGTAGAGATTACTTAAAACTTTAAAAAATTTTGAAATTTAGGAATAGTAATAACTAAAGAAGGACAGGTTTGTCAAACATAATGATAAAACTTCAGTGTGGGATGTTTAGATTTGGCAAGGAAAGGCAGTAAGAGGAAAAACAACCCAGATGCATGGCTTAGTAACATACAAATTAACATTTCAAATGAATTCTGATTTTCAAAATACGTTGGCATAAGTAACTCCTTGGTTCCTTACAACATCCCCATGAGCACTTTTAAAATACCCATTCTAGGGCTAAAGCGACTGAGGTGCAGGGAAATTAAGTAACTAGCCCAGAAGCAACCGTCTAGATTCAATGTTGGGGCCAGGATTCCAAGTAAGGTCTCATCATGACAAATGCCATGCTAGCCCACTGTACTGGTGAGTGAGTGAGTAAGTGACTGTTTTATTTGACTGCACAAATTACTATGTCTCTCTTCATCTTCTCTCTCTGCTGTTTTGCAAATTAAGTGGACCCAGCAGTGAGTATAATTTTCCCCCCATCTTTTCTAAGCAGTAAGCAGAGTGTCTTCAGTTAGCACCTACTACTTTACCAAGAGCCCAAGGATAAAGGGCATTCTTTGATCCATGTTCCACATAAAAGAAGTCAAAAGCAGTAAGAAGGGCAATGGGGTGTCATTGCGTAATGGATAGGATTTCATTTTGGGAAGAGGAACAAGTTCTGGAGACGGGTGATGGTTGCATAACACAGTGAATAGACTTAATATCCCGGAACTGTACACTTAAGAATGGTTAAAACGGCCAATCTGATGTAAGATGCATTTTATCACGATAATAGAAAGCAATACACTTTTTTTTTTTTTTTTTAAATCACACTAAAACTTCAAAATTTTGCTGCGAGAAAGACAAATTACCACAGGGTAAAATCTACTGTTTTTGATTATCTATGTTAAATACTCTGCTGTTCTATTTAAATGTGACCCATATTTTAAGTAAAATCTAAAGTAGAAAGAAAAAAACCTAAATCCCATTTTCCATTTGAACAACTAGATTCACTTTGTAATGATTATCAAGTGAGTCTTGTAAAGTCAAATGAAATCTAAGAGAGAAGAGTAGAATATTTAATCTTACTAAAAGCTTATGTCTCTTATAGCATTAAACGTGAAATGACTGAAGCTCCCCAAAATAGCATATATCTATTAATGTGAGTTAATCCATACAAAACAGAAAAAATAAAGCTCATAATTCTAAATTGTTTAATATTCAATACTGGTATTTTTCAACACTTTCTGAAAATGCTCTGGATTGTCAGCTCCATGAGCATAAAGACTTGTCTTATTCTTTGCTGTATGTTCAGAATTTAACAAAGAACAGAAGGAGGGGAGGGAAAGCAGAGAGGGGAGAAAAGGAAGACAAATGGCTTTATAAACACGTCCAAACAAGCATCCAGAAAACTTGGGATCTGCCAAATCTGAAATAGTTGGTAGTTGAACAAGCTGACTTGATTATATCAAAAAGCTATTTTCCTAGAGCCATGCTCAGTAGATATGGCAGCACCATTAATAATATTTTGCCAATCTATCATCTGTTTGAAAGGAATAATGGGAATTTAGAACATTTCAGTAAAGGTTCATCATAGGCAATTAATCCTACGACTCTATACTTGCAGATCCTGCTGACTAACCTCTAGGATTTCCCCTGTAAGGTCAGGTAGAAATTTCCCCTGTTGTCCAGGTAGAGAATATAATTTCAAATCCATTTAACAAAATTCCCATTATTGTCACTGATAATTATTGCCTTTTTTCCAATCATCTCATTTGTACTCCAAAGGTCAGAAAGAAGGTCAGTGAAAAGCTCAGCTGCCTTTGAGATCTATAGAGTGATTTCTTTCTTCCTTTTTTGTTTTTAAAATCTTCCTTGCTTTGTGGTTGTTAGAAATAGCAGCAGTAGTAGAATAACAGAAAATCAAAGCCATGCTATTACATGGGCAAAATATACGTCATTTATTTCTTTCTATTCCTTTTAGCTAAATCTAAGAAAAGCAATCACAGTTGCCAATGATTATTCATCTGAATGCTACAGTATTTAATTTCTAGAGGTCAATTACTTTCTGTCTTGCTCTGGGAGGTTTCCAGATTAAGATTTAATTAGTCTTATTCCTCTAACCAAGAGACTAAGCTATTTTAGACCTAGAAAAGGAAGTTTACTTAGTGTTCTGTGGTAAGGGGAGAATCTAGCTCCTGAATTCATGGGAGTGTTTAGAAAAGAAGAATAATAAATTTGATCTTAACTATTTCAATTCTTAAAAAAAATACTTTAAAAATATGACTATAAGCTTAGGAAAACTTATGAAATCTAATATTACATAAAAACGCTTAACTGAAAATAAGATAACATCAGGAAAGCTTGAGAAAAATCTTACATGCCCCAAGGACCCAAGAAGATCTCCTGCTGGTAAGCACTCTCTTCCAGTTATGCCAAATATTATTTTAATAGGAAGCACAGTGAGTCCTTTCCATTACCCTAGTGAACTGATAGTACTGCCTCCCTCTACTAAGTAAGGATTTATCTGGCAGTATCTTTTATGTATTTCTCCCTTCCCCCATTCCTGCAAATTGTAGTCTGCAAGATTTGTACTGTAGGCCAACATGAGTCCAAGTCCATTGATTGGTGATGAATAAGCGAGTAGTACTGCTATACAACTATTGTACAAACGCTAGTGCAATTATGGTCTTATCAAAAATATAAGATTTTTTTTAATGGCGTAAGTATATTTTTACTCAACAGAGATTAACCAAGTCAACTGTTGATCATTCCCACATTTCTTCTTGCAGTGTGCCCACATTTATATTTAGCAAATAAGGGATTTTGTGGGTTTTTTTGTATTTGTTGTCTTTAACTTTTCTGGAAACTAATTCTAAAGAAAAACAAAGGAAGAAAATTCATCTATCACCATTATCTCAGAATCTACAGGGTTTATGCAACAGAACCATGTTCTTGTCATCCATAAAGTAAAAGGACTATTTTGTGAAAGAAGGATCAGACTAATTCCTTAAAAACCCAAAGGCAAGAGCTAGAGTGGACAGGTAAAAGGCTGCAAGGGACAGAGCGTTTTTGCACCAGAAGAAGGTTTTCTGATGGGCAATTTCACTGAACAATGAAATGAGTTTCCTCAAAAGGTGGAGAGTTTTGTAAGGTCTAAATATTGGAATGGATAAAATTCAAGATATAAATAACTATAGAAAAGATCATACGTTGGATTGGAGGATGGTAGGATTAGAAAACCCTAAATGTGCTTAGTAAAATGATCCATACATGGGAGCCATTTTTCTCTTGTTGTTTGCTAACAAATAAGTGGGTTAAGAGCCCAAGAAGACTTTACGGAATAGAAAAAGTTTACATCATGTTATAGGGGAACATTATGTAGATTACAAATAGCTAGAAGGCAATGAGGTAGTAATTGTTACTTGTCTTAACAACAAGACAAATTACCAGCATAGACCACCATTTTCCAAAGGAAGGACAGAAAATCCAGCCTAAATCTGACAAGGGAAGGTACTCTTCGGTTGATTCAATATAGTCAAAAGGGTTTGAGACATTTTCTAACTCCCAATGTTATCTACAGTACTGAAATGAAAGGCTGTCTTCAGTAAATACTACGCGACAACATCAGTGGAAGTCTCGGTAAAAATTTCCCCAGTACACCCTGTCACAGAACCAGGGCTTTCAAGACAACTCTGTAGCAAATAGTTATTTTCAGGAAAGAACAGCTATGCTTCTTGCTACTGAAAATCCCCAAAGTCTCTAAGGAGAGGTCTGGCTCTCCATGTAACTCTCCCTTCCTCCACCTGATGCACCACCATAAATTTTTAATATGTTTTAAGGTCTAATGAAAAAGTTATAAATATTGACTTTAGCTGCAGCTCCTTCTCACCCAGAGATGCTCAGCTGATTAACAAGAAAAGTGGCATTTTGGGGCAAAGGAAGAATCGGGGAGTCATGTGCTTTTATCAAGTTAATAAACTGTCAAGTGGCAATTATTTAAAAGAACTTCAACAAAGATCATAAAATGAAAAAAAAGAAAGAAATTCACCTATAATTAACTTCAGGCATAAAAGTTAATGCTTAATCTTTCTAATGTAAATAATTTAAGAGGAGGTATGTGTGAGAGAAAGTGATAAACACTTTATGAGATAAAAACAACAATCTCTTTATGACTTTTCTTTGCACAAACTTGTTCAATAAATTATTTACATTGAAAAGATGCTGCTTTGATCTGACATACAGTAAATTCAAAAAATGCATACAATAAATATGACTATCTCAACTAATTGCCCCCAAACCTTTTTTTTTTTTTTTTGTCCCCAAACCTTATTTGTCTTAATTTACAGGTAAAGAAAAGGAGCCTCCAGGGCTTTAAGTTACTTAGTGAAGTCACAAGCCAGTAATGGCAGAGCTGGCATTTAAAAACAGTAAAGACAGGTTTGTTTTATACCATCCTCCATGCTTATAATCACTCCACTCTAGGGCCATCCTCCTTCTTACAGGGAGTCCAAAATATCATGAGGGAATTAAAATGAACAACGGAATCAGATGTAGAGCTGGGGGGGCGGGGGGAGTTATAGAATCATGACAAGAATTTAAAAATGGGTGACAAGGAGAGATGGTGGGAGAGGGAAGTGAGGAAGTATTATCAGAGAAGAGAGCATCTGAATTGGCCCCTAATAGACTGTTAAGATATAAATAGGTAAGGATGGACAGAATGGCATTTCAAATATCAATGGATTGGGATCCCTGGGTGGCGCAGCGGTTTGGCGCCTGCCTTTGGCCCAGGGCGCGATCCTGGAGACCTGGGATCGAATCCCACGTCGGGCTCCCAGTGCATGGAGCCTGCTTCTCCCTCTGCCTATGTCTCTGCCTCTCTCTCTCTCTCTCTCTCTCTGACTATCATAAATAAATTAAAAAAAAAAAAAAGAAATAAAATATCAATGGATTTGAAGAGGATGAGTGAATAAAAACATGTCAAATTGCCGGGCTTATTGGAGACTTGTGAAGACGTGCTGCGGTTGGGCTCATAGCCCTAAGACAATGTCAAGTCTTGGTCAAGGACCTGGACTTTATTTTGTAGGCAAAGGAGATTCATTAAAAGCTTCTGAACAGGGAATTTAGATGTTACGTCTCAACAGAAGTCCGAATAGAGTAGTGGGTGCCCAGTGATTCACTGACTCCACTATATACATACACATGCCCACTATGTTTCAGGAGCATTTGGTAAGTACTGATGAATGTCTCTGACACACTTCCATTTGGTTGCTATAACATCACTTTCCGGGTGGCTCTGGATCTTTCCTTACATTCTCCTTGGTTGTGTGGTTTCCTTACCCATTTTACCTCTACACACTAGAGGATGCCAGGGGTTAGCACTCAGACCTTTCCTCTTCCCCAGCAGACTCTCACTCTAGGAGATCTTATTCATCTCGTGGGTTTAATGCCATACATTTCAATGACTATCAACTGCATCTCTGTAACAGTCTAGACTTCTCTCAACTCTAGGTCCCCCCTGGATGCCAACTGGACAGATGAAACTTAACAAGGCCAAAATCAAACTGGGTCTCTCCTTCCAGGCTCTTATCAGGTCTTCTCCATCTTAGTAGCTGGCAACTCTATTTTACAAATGGAGAGGACAAGCCCCTGCAAGGCACTGCTTTAGTCTTCTCTTTCACATTCCATATGCAAGCTCCTGTCAACATGACCTTTAAAGCACCTCCTGGTCCAAGTCACAGACCCCCGTCATCCACATCAGAGGTCAAATCTGACCAACCAATAAAGAATTTTTGAAACACGACCATTTTATTTTATTTTTTTTAAGATTTTATTTATTTATTCATGAGAGAGACAGACAGACAGACAGACAGAGAGAGAGAGGCAGAGACACAGACAGAGGAGAAGCAGGCTCCATGCAGGAAGCCCGATGTGGGACTTGATCACGGGACCCCAGGATCACGCCCTGGGCCAAAGGCAAGTGCCAAACTGCTGAGCCACCCAGGGATCCCCAACATGACCATTTTAGTTCATCTACATATTGTCTGTCCTGCTTTCATGCTACAATGGCACTCTTGAGTAGTGGTAAGGAACACCATGTGACCTGTAAAGCCTAAACTTTTACTATCTGGCACATTACAAAAAAAAAAATGCTAACTCTCAGTTTGGATTATTACACTCAATTTCAAAGTCTTCTCCTTGCTTCTATCCCTCTACCTCCCTACATAACATTCCCCACAGAACGTAACATTCCCTACTATTTCTGTCCAATATGCTAGTCACTGGGCACATGCTGCTATTCAAATTATAATCCTATTAAATAAAAAAAAAATCAGTTCCTTAGGTGCATTAGCCCCAGTTCAAGTGTGCAGCAGCCACAAGTGGTCAGTGGCTACCTTACTGGACACTGCAGGTTTTAGAACATTTCCAACATCACATAAAGTTCTGTTGCTCAGCACTGCTTTAAAATCTACGATCATCTCCCTCCACTTCTTGAAAACTTCCATTAACTTTCTTTTTTATTCAACATCAGTGTCTTTGCTAAGGCCTATTATATGACCATCTCTTATCCCCAGTCCCCCATAAACTTCTCTGGCCTCATTGCCTTTCACCTCTCATTATTTGTTGTGTTCTAATCTTATGGGTCCTCCCACAGAGCCCTCAGAACAGTAAGCGAACACTCCAAATACTAAGGGTTTCAGGCACTGCACTTGCTATTCCTTCTACCTAAACATCTGTCTCCAGATATCTGTATGAATCATTTCCTTACTTCCTTTGGTCTCTGCTCAGATAACAACTTCATAGAGAACACTTTCCTCCCTGGCTCATCATTCACTTTACCTGTCTTCTTGGTACTTGTCACCAACTGAACTATTATTGCATCTATATTTTATTATTCACTAATAAAATAGATATGACATTCTTAATATTTGTGTTTTCCCACCAGAGTATAAGCTCCAAGAAGCAGGAATTTTGTCGGCTTTGTTCTCTGACATACCTCCAGAACTTTACATCAGGTACACAGTAGGACCTCAATAAATATTTGCTGAATGAATGAATAAGAATACCTTGCAGAAGAGGCTCCAGAAGGATTAAGATGGAGGAGGTTCTGTTTTAAAGTCTGCCTTGCTAACCTATCTTCCAGATGTGGGTTTAAAATTTTGTCTTTTACTCCTACCAAAGCCCAGTCTGACTGAGATCTTCCAGTTGACTTTGGAGTAACTGATACAGCAAAAGTTTCTCAACAGATCCAGTTGAGTCCTTTTGCGTCTCACCTTATTCAACAAGATAGGGTATAAGACTGGAAATCTCAGCTTGGAGAATCCAGCCCAAACCTATATTTACCAGCCCAAGGGCAAATTTGCATTGCCAGATCTGCCGGCCTGGGGTTATTCATTAATCTTGATAATGGGATTCTGGAGTCACATAATTTAGAGTGACATGACTAGCAATCACATGTAAGATTTTTTGTTTGAGGCACCTAGATGGCTCAGTTGGCTCTGCCTTCCACTCAGGTCATGATCCCAGGGTCCTGGATCGAGTCCCATGTTGGGCTTCCTGGTCAGCAGGGAATCTGCTTTTCCCTCTGCCCCTCCCTGACGCTTGTGCTCTCTCTCTCTCTTTTGCTCTCTCTAAAAAATAAATAAAACATATATTTTTTACAGATTTTTTGTTTTATATAACTCAGGGCTTCACTTTAAATTTTGAGAAGTCATTATGGAAAAAAGTTAAACTTCCTTAGTAACTCAGGATATTACTCATGATCAGGTCAAGAGGTATTGTCATACTGCTGCCCCAAGAGAGACAATATTTATCTCTGAAACAGTGCTCGGTTTCTCCACACCAAAGACTCCACTGAGGATTTAATGAAGGAAAAACAACGGAGGTAAAAGGGTTAACACAACAGCTCAAGGTTGGAGGAGGCTCCAGGAGGTCAGCTGGTGCCAGCTGCAGCCAGACAGACTTTCATACAGATCACCTGACCTCTCCTCTGCCCTTCTAAACACTTTTTATTTTTCCAAACCAGCTCCTAATGGGCAACAGAGGAATAGCACAAATATATGCACCCATCTGACAACTTTCATTTGGCAAATTTGTAATGTATGAATTCCAAAGCAGGTAAATAATTACTAATGTAAGTGGAGAAGTAACATTTAACTTATAAATAATACCCATAAAGAAAGGAATTTTTGTCCTCTGAGGTATACGAATAAGAGCAAATCCATGAGATGATCACTGACCTAGGAAAAGGTTAAGGGCAGCTTAAATAATAAATGCAGAAGTAGAATTCAGATTGACATAAATTTATTTTTCTTGCTATTGCAACCATATGGCAATAATCCAATCTGAGAAGCTAAATTTATGTGGTAAGGACATAACTCAAAGCTGGCTTGTTTAAAAATTCAACAATTTAGGGCAGTTTGGAGTAGTGATATTATACACCACTTTGCATTTTGAACGGCAGGGAAATTTTATATTGATTTTCATGGAGGATGCTTAAATGAACACTAGTAAAAATTAATGGATTATTCTCCCTTTCCCGATGACCTTTAAAATGCCCAGAATTCAAGCTGAAGTACCTAACAGTTATCACTCCTGCTTTACTGCACCACTTATATAATACCAAAGGCCTAAAGTTTCTATAATCTTTCCAAATTGGCTACTGATAGAGCCACGTAATTGCCCAAAGCAGAGTTTAACAATAGCCAGTTTGCCTTTCCTTGTGAAAAGGATACATTTCTTCTTTAACATTTCTCAGTCTGCGGAATCTGGATTTTTTTTTTCTACAGAAGAAAAAAATCTTTAAAGAAATCTTTAACTTTCAAAATCAAAGTGCCTTATCAATAGATTTCCAATGTTTCACTGCAATGAAACAATAGTTTTAAGATACATCCCAAATGTGTGGTATAGGTAAGGTCTGTTTAGCAAGAATTTTTTTTTCCGGAGAGAGAGAGAGAGAGAGGGAGGGAGGGAGAGAGAGAGAGAGAGAGAGAGAGAGAGAGAGAGAGACTGTGGGCTAGCATGAGTCAGGGGTCACGGTAGAGGGAGAGGGAGAGAGAGATTCTCAAGCAAGGCCCCAACTCACAACCCTGAGATCACGGCATGAGCCGAGATCACGAGTTGGATGCTTAACTGATGCAACCACCTAGGCAGCCTTGTTTAGCAAGAAATTTTAAAGTTACATTTTCTATCTTGAGGTCTGACCCCTTCTTGCTATCAGAAGGCAGGCATGCCAGTCCTTACATGCAGTTGCCAAGAGCCTCAGTGTCTAACTTTATCTTTGTACCCTCCTTCAAAATCAGGAAGTTCAAAGTCAGCTCTGTCAAGAGTTGTGATGGGTTTGAGTTTTGCCCTACTTGTAAGCTAACAAGTTAGTCTGCCACAGTTTTAAGAATGCTGGCAGGGAAAACAAAAACAAAAACAAAACAAAAAACCCAAACCAAAAAACAACCAGCCCTCTGGATCAGAGACAAACGACATTTTACCACGTGCAGCAACAGCAGCAGCCAGAGCACCATCATTTCCTTGCTCTGGTTCCTTGTGCCTACTTCCCACAGAGCCCCATGATGAGGGTCAGGTAATGAATGACAGAGTGGGTCCAGGACAAGAGGGGACTCCTGGGGTCAGGAAACCTAATCCTTTATTATGAGCGGTAAGCAAACCTGCCCAGTCTTTGCTCTCTATCACAAGACATCATTTTTATGATACTGAATGGCAAATAAACTTATCCTTGGTTCTAGAGAGACTTTTTCTTGGTTCAGCTGTTCGCGGAACAACCACCATTGAGAGGACTATCCACAACAAAAGTCCACCGTGTCCTGCTTTTCTGTTCACAAGACACAAAGAAACCCAAGAAAGCCATGGAAAATTGTCTCCCAACAAACGTCTTCTGACCATGTATGTAGCTGCCCAGGGGTTACATGTGAAACAGACACTTGACTCACTAGGAGGTCACGAAAAGACCTGGTGTTTCTGGTTGATTGCAAAGTCTAAAACTGCATCTTATACTCAGCATTGTGTTACATCTGCATTTTTATTTCCCTGAATCTTATAGTGACCTATGTCTACTGTGATAAAATCCAGTCTGTGACATGGTAACAATATTAGGAATAGGAACGATACCTCTTGACTGCCAAACATATATATATATATAAATATGTATATATTTATATATATATATATATATATATATTTTTTTTTTTTTTTGCCACATCACACTGCCTCCATATGAAATGAGATTCTCTATATTATTAATGGTTCCAATTATCAGTTTTGACTCCTGGTTCTTTCCCTAAGGGTACTCTATGAACCCCAAATAGGTAACACTCAGAATGTATATGCTTGATGATGTTTCAAAGTAATTTTCTTTATAATAAGCTCCTAAGAGTATGGAAGATACTAAACTGCAAGGTGATGCCACACTGATAAATGGACAAAATGTGTTTTCCTTAATCTTAATGAAAAAAAAAAAAAAAAGGAAATGAAAAGCCACATTTTCTCATCTTCACCCAAAACCAAGGACAGTCCATTAATTTAGTAACAAAAAGAAGGTGGTCTTTGAATTTCAAGTTCTCCATTTCTCCCTTAATTGGATGTAGATAATAAATGTAATGACAAGTCTACCAGAGGCAAAAGGAATAGAGCAAAATGACATTGTAACATGAAACTTGGTTCCATGTTTACTATAGAAAAACTGAAGGGTCCTATTTAATACTAAGAAGTTCTATTTTAGCTCCAAGTTATTTCTCCCTGAAATTATCAGATAAATTTAAAACCCTGAGGAACACTCCTCTATTTTGGAGGTGGCTCATTTCAAATGGCAGTCAAGTCAATCTCAAATTATCTATCCCCTTGCTGGAATGTTAATTTTTCCACATCTCCAAGTGGTCTATGTTCTGCTTATCTACCATGGAAACATTACTGTTTGCTAAACACCACAGCTGGGCTGCCATAAGTATCAGCAAGTTAAAACAAAATATTGTGCTGTCCCTCTTAAAAGTTATGGGTTTTTTCTTCTCTACTTTAACTGAGCAACTGAGGAACTGAGGAACTGAGGAAGGACAAATCTACTACATTGTCAGAAATTTCTAGAAATTGTACAGCCTGAGATATCCAAGTAACTATTTCTTTTTGTTTTACATGAATAAGAAAATACCTTCAAAATCAGATTCTAAGGTTGACTGGTTTGCTTGTGAAAGTTGTGAAAATGAAACCTCACTTGAAATAAAGCTTTGAGGGGCACTCTCACACGCTACCACTTGATTTCACTGTAGGCTTCAATAGGCATACACTTCCCTTGCATTCTCCAATGAGAGAAACCTTACATTACTACCCCAGCAAGAGAAAGAAAGATTTCCTCCAATTCAGCCAATGAGAAGCCATCCATTCCTGGCCTCCTCCAGTGGACTCTTTGTCAGGGCAACCCCTTCCCACCTGTCCCCTTTCCTTTATGTAAGCTCCTCTCCTTTGTTCTCCAGACTTGTCTATGGCTGTCACAGTTTGCTTATCTCTAATTGTAATTCCTCTCCTATTCCTGAATAAACTGAGTTTGCTGGTAAATTAACTCACTTTAATTTTCAAGGTTCCCAAAAATGGTGTTTCCTTATTGGTGGTTGTGCCTTGAATTTTCACAGGCAACACTCATGAAATAAAAACCCTCAGATTTAATTATAATTCAGAAATATTTTTTATTATGTTTTAACTATTATTTAGTAGAAAATAGTGCTATACACATTTTTACAGATAAGGAAACTAAAGCTAAGGGATCTTAGCCTCTCCCAAGGCTGAGAACAGTCCTTTACCAGTAATGTACTCTCTTAAAATCCCTTGTTTAACCTTATTTCAGGGATAGATTCACTTAGTCAAGAAATACTGAAAGACTACTCTAGGCATTAAGCAAGGAACTAAGGATACACTGAGTAAAGAGGCACAATCTTTGCCCTGAGAGGCCACAGTCCAGTGGAGGTAATGGTGGGAGATACATCAGACAACCATATATAACCAAGTATAATCCAGTGGGGAAAAGGCCATTCATTTTGGATTGCTTCGGAACCCATCAACTCATTCATCCATCTATCATTTCTTGATTAGTCTCTATCATGCTAGGCAGGGTTGAAAAACAAAATGCTAAACAAGATATTTCAAACTTTTTAAAAACTCTGACTTCATTCATTCATTCATTCGAAATAGTGCATGCACAAGCAGGGGGTAGAGGGACAGACAGAGAGAGAGAGGGAGAGAGAGAGGGAGGAGCTCCCTGAAGTAGGCTCCATCTCATGACCCTGAGATCATGAACTGAGCCAAAATCAAGAGTCAGATGAATGCTTAGCCAATGGAGCCACTCAGGCTCATATTTTATTAAATATAAAAATGTTTATTTCTTGAAAAGGGATAGCACTATTTCTAAATTTCTGTCAATTCAATTTAATGAGAAATCACCAAAATCCACTTTAGAGAAATGCCATATACATACATATATGTAATATACATATAATATATATAATACATATATTATATATATAGTTTTACCTACCTTATTAGCCTACCTTATTAAAAATAATTTTTAACTGTTTTTACAATGCAGCCTCAAGCTGTGCATACAACGAAGAGTAACAGCAGATGGACAAAGGTCTGAAAGCATACTGCAGCTAAGATTATAACTAACTAGATGAGGGCTAATGGTAAACTGAATGGAAGTCAAAGTTCAAGCAACTCAAATCCACAGCTTCCTGGAAAATAAATTATTTTTAGCCTACAAGGTCTTCCTGCTTTCAGTTTCTTTACCTTTTAATATACCTGGAATGCCTACTACCACATTATTTTTCAGAAAAATTCCTCTATCTGTCATATTTTGCCAAGAAAATCTTCAATGGCTCCAAACTGACTGAAGGATGACTCTTTAGTCTTATATTAAGGGCCCACCACAAATCCAGTCCTATTTTCCCCAAAATGAGTCCTTACCCTGAACAAACTGGTCCACTCACTGTCCCTAGAACACACCTGCTCTCACACAAACATTCTCACTATTCCCTTTCCTGAAGAATCATTATCATTCCTTTATGGCTAATGTTCACTGAATATTTACTAGGTGTCGCCATCTGTTTTATTTAAATCCTCACTACAGGGCAGCCCAGGTGGCTCAGCGGTTTAGCGCCAACTTCAGCCCAGGGCATGATCTTGGAGACCCGGGATCGAGTCCCATGTTGGGCTCCCTGCATGGAGCCTGTTTCTCCCTCTGCCTGTGTCTCTGCCTCTCTCTCTCTCTCTCTCTCTCTCTCTCTCTCTCCTCTGTCTCTCTCTGTCTCTGCCTCTCTCTCTCTGTGTGTCTCTCATGAATAAATTTTTAAAAATCTAAAAATAAATAAATAAATAAATAAATAATAAATGAAATCCTCACTACAATCCTACGAAGAATCAGTTATTATTATTCTAATTTCACATTTCAGAATACTGAGGCTTAGAGAGGTGTAAAGTCTACAGTCACAGAGCCAGTTAAGTGGGCAAGCAAGAATTTGAATTAAAATCTCTAATTCCAGGGCCCAAACTCTTGAACACTAGTGCAATAAGCAGGATTATCTGTTTATTGTTGTGAAGCCAGTCTTTGAGATCTGGATGGAATCGAATGGACAAAACCATCATCTATGGTGTCTTTTGGCATACACCTTATCCACTCTTTCAAGGTTGAGCTAAAAATCCCATTTTTTCTATGAAAAAGTTTCTGATTCTCCTTATTGAAGTGGGATCCTTGAGCCTCTAAACCATAGCATCTGAACAAAGCACATCTTTGATATATATCACCATTAGTTAAGGCATCTTGTCTACCAATATGCATGTAGATTCCATTGAAATTTTAATCTTCCCAAACGTGGGGGAGAAACCCTATATATTTAGCACCTTTAACAGACTGAGGGGCAACCCTGAACACACAGCATTTGATATATATTTGTTGGCTGTATGTGTATAAGAATGTATGCATATATTGTTCCTCAGAGGGCCACATTTCATCCACCATCACATATATATCAGCACCCAGTATATGCTAAGCCCTGTGTTGGGCCCTGGGTTTACAATAACACTGTTCTGATACAAGGAGCTCCTAACATAACAAAAAAATGGATTTATAAGTGGTATATTATAATAAAATCATACAGAACTACAGAAGGGAATGGGGAGAAGACCATGGAGAGCTTCCCAGATGGTGTGGGGAGAAGGGGGGGTTCCCATGGACAGAATACTCACAGTCTTCTTGGGCCTTGATGAATGAACCAGACTAAAAGAGAGAAAACTTCTACAACTGAATGAGAGAAATACAACAACTCTTTAGTTATTAAATGAATAGTGCTAATTTAAAAGGAGATGATTCCTATCACTTGTAAAATTATAAAGCTCACTTAATTTTCAGTTCTTTTACCAGTATCGACCTTGAGTTACACAGAAAGGGGCAATTTTACTGATTTCATTCTCTGGCATTAGCCACCTGAAAGGGTAAGAAAGAGTAGTGAACCTTTCAGAAATTCTAACAATTCATCTCGTCTGGGCCTCTTTTTCTTGTTTTTTTTTCCCCCTTTTTTCTTTTCTTCTTTTCTTTTCTTTCTTCCTTTCTTTCTTTTTTTTAACAGCCAAATCTAAATCTCTGGAAAGTATCAAATAGAATAATTTGCTATCAAGCCTAAAACAAGTCACCCAACTTAAAATGAACTAAAAAATAATTTATTGTTTCTTTATTTATATCTGAGTCTAAGGAACACAGAGGTTGTGTGAAATATTGGCAAATGAAGAAATCTACTTTTAAATAACATTTTCTAGAACTAATATTTTTTCAAAAACTAATTACACAGAAATATTCTAGGAGAAAGCTTCAATCAGGGGATATTTTAATATTTTACAGCGGGAGATCAGATCTATATTAAAAATAATTTTAAGTCTTCCAGTCTAACAGGCAAGGCCAGATGTGCAAAACTGTATACTTCTACAGTGATCAGGGAGGATTTCTCTCACAGATCCTTCCAAAGATGTGCTCTCTTCTCTCAAAATTCTCTAAGACCACGTTTATAAATAGGTTGTGTTCACACAAGAGCTGCTCCCATGCACAGGTGTTCCAATTCTCTAACAAGCCCTTGCAACCACTTGTTCAATTCCTTCTTTCTGCCATATTGAGAGTAGAGTGCAGTGCCAAGTTTTTCATGGCTCTGTCTCCAGCACTTAGTAGTGCTCTGCCAACAGGAAGATTTCAATAACTATTTGCTGAATGAATGAATGAATGAATGAATGAATGGAATGCTTGTAGAAAGGGATATTTAATAACTATCAATGTTAGGACAAACCTCTCAAGGTAGTATTCTAACACATAGTCTTTGAGAACTTACCATGTTTTTAAGAAAAAAAAATCTTGATTGGGATTTGGTATGCTTTCTATGTAACTCAAGGCAAAGCTAAATGCTTTAATGACTGTGCATCACCTAGAAATGGTGCTTCCAATTTCAACAGAAATAATATGGCTATTTGACATTAACTGTCCTATGAAGAAATATGCTTTCTAGACTAAGAGTTGCTATGAGAAGTTACCTGTCATGTGTCTGTACCACAAATACCCAATCTGCCCCAAATAAAATAATTAAAGGCTCTGGCACCCTAAGACCCTCCCTTTTGCATCCTGCCCCAATGACCCTAATAGTGAAAAGAAGACAGGCAAGCAAGCAATGTCTGGTAAAACAACACACAAGATGCAAAAGTAAGAAGAATCTTTGAATTCATCACAGTTAATTAGGTCAGAAAGTCCCTAAGAAGCAACATAGGAATTAAAAGAAAAATATAGAAGAGCAGGAATAGGTCAAAGAAAAGATTAAGTCCCCAAATGCACCTAAACTATGGGGGCCTTTATGTTTAAGTCTAACTTTTCCTTTTAATCCTTAACCTGGGATCTCTTTCATTTGTTGAATCTCAATCTTACCACTCCACTTACCCCACTCCCCCTCAATCACTGGAAAACATTAAAGATTTTCATGGCTACTTTAGGGTCAGCAGGGAAAGGAGTCACAGACCAGATCCATTTTTGTAATCTACACTCAGGTGAAGAAAGACCATTTCCAATTGGGTGCATTCAGGGGTGGCAGCAAGAAACAGGAGGACAATTTAGGCCCCTGAAGTCCCCAAACACCTGGCTTGGCATTCCAAAGCCAAGAATGCTCAGTGTGAAGTTATCCATAATTGCTATCCTCTGCCTTCTAGCTTTCCTCTATTTACACAACCTGGCAAGAAACTGTTGCTCTTTTGTGAATATTATGATGATTTTGAGAGAAGACAACACAAACATGGAGAAAACACATTAATGCAATCAGGTTTATACCAAAAAAACTGGAGATCCACAGACACAATCTACTCCATGACAAGGAAGAGAAAACCGAGGCCCAGACACGGGATGTCTTTCTCTATAACTCCTACAGTGACAGAGTAGAAGTTAACATCCAGTACTATTCTTTGTAGTCCAGTAGTATTTTTACATTCTGACAGCAAATATGATATGAATGGTAAAGAGAGTGAGAGTTCCATTCCAAAGATGAGGAACTCTAATCCTTAGACAAGTCACTTCACCACTAACTAGATCCTTCGTTTCCACTCTGTTAAGATGGCAATGGTGTTTGCTAACTTACAGGATGGTTTTCTAAAGTGATACCATATACATGAATGTACAATAGACTATGGAATACAACCATTCGAGGTGATCTATCCACCAGTATGCTTTCAGCAGCACCAGTAAGACAGTCTATTTTCTCATACAGTAAGTCCCAAAGGTGGCAAGGGCTGCAGGCACAGTAAAATCAAGGCTCTTGTTCCAGTTGTCTGTGATTCTCTTGGCTCTTCACTCCTCCACAGTCAGCTTGTCCTCAGGTTATCTTCCTTTAAACCTGCCAAGCACAGAAAACCTTTCCTCCAATTCTGGAATAAAAATCCTTTCAGTTTGATTGGGCCAGAAAATAATTTGGACTTCCACCTTCTTCTTTAGTAGCTGAGTTTCCTAAGAACACCTAAAGGAGCACAGCATTAGAAGTATTCAAGGGCTAGTATAACGGCCCTGACTATAGGCAAGCAGAGCCCAAGCCAGCAGAGTCTGTGTTCCTCAAATTGCAGGGGGTCTTATCAATATCCAGTTGAGTCTATTTTCCCTATAAACACCCTTGAATCACTGAATACCATGTGCTTCTTTGAGCCACTCAAAAGTGATCACGTGTATCTTATCTGTGGATTTCAGTTTGTGCCTCCTTCTTCAAAAATCCATGAAACTCTCTACTTTGAGTTTCACTAAATCCATTTCTCTCTCATTTCAGCCTGAACATTGCAATCCAGCTCTACAGGTAGCAAATTGAAATGTTTAGTGGCCCATTGCAGACAGATTGAATCTGAAAAGAATACGGCAATAAGAAAGAAGCAAGGCATCAATATCATATAGTAAAGCTCTTGCCAACGACAGTGATGATGTAGGTGAACGACTGAGCATTTGTTAAATTTCTCCCATTGTGAAAGCAACCTATTATTTTCCTGGTTGTGCAATGAAATGCCTCAATCACCGAAAGAACAAGTCAGTAAAAAATGACACAGCTTATTTTCTACCACTGTTGTTCTCTGGGTATGGCATGGCACCCACTGGATTCCACTTTACGAATAGTGTGCTTATTAATGTATCCCTGTCTGCTGTTCATTCTGTAAAATGTTTGATATGCTGGTGGTGATGCCTTTTCCTTTTTTCTTTCTTCTTCTTCTTTGCTTTTTGTTGTTGAGAAAATTAAGCCTGACATTGTTTAATTTTAAGGCTAACATGACACAGTTACCTGATTTAGGACTACTTATACAAAAGAAAATACAAAGCATGTGGCAATAGCATCAAAGCAAAACCAAGAAAAAAAAAAAAGAGAAATGAATAGCAGTTGCCTTCTTTGTCTGCACAGTAAAAATAGTTGAAGGTAAACAACAGGTCTGAGAGTAGCATTTCATATCTGCAAATACCGATTTATGTCCCAACTGGTTTCCATGTCCCCATTGTCTCAGCACTGAGAAATCCCTCATATACAACATGAGTCACAGCAGCTACACTGACTCAAGGCTGTGAACAAGAGGAAAGACACAGGTAGGCACCTGCAAGATCAGATGCAGAGGTGATGAGCCTATTCCCAAGGTCTATACCTACCTGAGATATGAGCCACCTATGTGTTTTCTGCTGCTCTTCTTCCCAAGCGCCAGGGACTGAATGCTATGTCCCCCTAAAACTCATGGTGACAACCCAATGTGATGTTGTTTAGAAGTTGGGACCTCAGGAAATTACTAGGTCTTGATGGTAGAGCCCTAGTGAATGAGTGCCATCATGAGTCATGAGAGAGATGATCTCTTTTGGCAATGTGAAGATACAGCAAGAGAGAGGGCACCTGCAAACAGGAAACAGGTCCTCACCAGCCACAGATCCGCTGGTGCCTTGATCTCAGACTTCTAGTCTCCAGAACTGTGAGAAGTAAATTGCTGTTATCTGCTACCCAGTCTATGGTATTTTCGTTACTGCGTCCTCAACTGACTAAAATACCACACACTGTATCCTCCGTGCCTCACTACTCCTCCATGCATTGTTTTATTAAATTCACAAGGTCTTCCATGGCTGATATAAATGTGTCAACATTCATAGGCAAAGTACTAGGAATCTAAAAGTAAATGTTCCTATTCACCTGCCATATGGTGCTAAGAAAACAATGGTGACCAATTTAAGTACAGCATGATAAGATGTTTGTATCAGTAAAAACAACAATCCTAGTAACAGTCCTTAATACAAAAAAAAAAAAAAAAAAACAGTCCTTAATACATGTAGCATTTACCATGGGCTAGGTACTGGCCTAAGTGCTTCACTCACAGATTCTATGAAGTGAGTTCTATTGCTATCCCCATTTTACAGATGAGAAAATAGAGAGACATAAGTCCCGCGCCCAAGGTTTCACAGCTAGGTAGACAGTGGCACCAAGGCCATGAGGCTATAAGAGCCACAGATTCTCCACCATGACACTAGGATTTCACATCTCTCTGCAAAGGGAACAGAAAATGAATGATGGTAGTGATGACTCCACCGCAGGAAATCTTAAAAACAATGCTAAGTTCACCTAGGCAATGAAGAGATGTCACCTCCCAGCAACTAGTCTGGGATTTGGCCAAACACATACTAAACATGATTATGGCCCCTTCCCTGGGGCCGGACAAAGTCAAAACCTTAGTGTGATAAGAAACAAGAGGATGATACCACTTGGCAGGTGCCAACTCTAACCTGCTAGGACAGAGCACAGCGACAAGCTGCTGCTGATCATCAGTTTGCAAGATGTTTCACTGTAGCTGATCAGGATGTGGGAAATTGTCTTGCCTCCTTTTTATCTATTTTTTTTCTCCCTTGATGTCACCTTCCGAATTCTGTCCCTTCACAAAATCTATGTGTTTCTCTGGCACCACCGCCAAAAGTCAACCTTGGCAGACAGTGCCTGATTATAATTGGTTGTCCTTTGCTATTACACAGACTACACTATTAAAGAGGCAATTGCTTATCAGAATCACATTCTGAAGATAAGCGCCCATTAAGAGTCTTCCTGTTGTTACTGAGGGGAAGTAGTCATTTGTGCTACCAATTCAGACTAAACATATCACATGTAATTTCCTTTGAAGACATAGCTAAGCCCTGTACTACAAAATAACTGCTTGGAAAAAAAGCAAGTGAGTGATGAGCAAACCTAAGGGCTCTAATATTACTAATGCTGACATTTGGCAAAGTATCCTCATAAAAAGGGTGAATTGGGAGATGGTATAGTAGTGGAACTATGGGGTAAACGGGTCAGACAGAACAAGGTTTAGTTACCATTCCTGATGCTTACTGGCTGTGTAATATTAGGCAACCTCCTGAGACTCAATTTCTTCATCTTTAAATTGGAAATATGATAATGGCAGAGGCTGTCGTCGGACTTTTGAAAGAGTATCAAACCCAGCATGATGCCTGCAATGAAATAGAAACTTCTCTCCCACCAGAATTTAAGCTTCTTTCTTGTCTTTGTTCTCTAGAAGTTAATAAATGCTCAATAAATATTCAATCAGTAAATGAATAAAAACACTGGTTGCCTTTTTCCATGAAACAGTGTCAATTAAAGTCAGGTCCTCTTTTTTCGTTATCTTTTATTAGGGCTCAAGTAAGCTACCTAATCCTTTCAGTCAATATGTCCCTACCTAGCCAACCAGAATATTTGTTCTTTGCCAAACTCAGTATCAACAACTCAATTATTTATTTATTTTTTAAATGATTTTATTTATTTATTCATGAGACACACACACACAGAGGGAGAGGCAGAGAAACAGGCAGAGGGAGAAGCAGGCTCCACACAGGGAGCCTGACGTGGGACTCGATCCCGTGTCTCCAGGATCATGCCCTGGGCTGAAGGCGGCACTAAACCGCTGAGCCACCCAGGGATTCCCTCAACAACTCAATTAGAGCTTGTGATGATACAAGCCTCAAAATCATCATTTGTTTTAGTTTCCAAGTCACTTACGAAGAACTCCTTTTCCTGTACTGACCATATATTCTACTTTTTTGTGTTCTTTTTCATGTGATTCTTATAAATCAGAAGATTCTGCTGCATTCTGACAGAAGAACTAAGGGGTCTCTAAGTCAGAAGCAGGATTTACCATGCCGACAGCTGGGTGGCCTTATCCCCAAACTTCTCTGAGTCTGAGGGTTTTCCTTAGGTTCTATCTTGAGTATTTCAAAAAAGCACTTTATAAATAATATGAACTATAAAGCACCATGCAAATTTCAAGTATCATTTATATTATTCCATTATCTAAGTAATTATCCACTGTCCCTTAAGATAGCCAGAATTTCAGAATTTCAAAATGTCAAGTCCTTATACCTGCCAGAAATAAAAATGGTAACATTAGCTTTCAGGAATAAGCATTTCAGAGTTGAGGGGGAAAAAAATGAACAGATTTCTATAATGTACTTTAAAATAGAAGGCTGTTAATCAAATTAATTGGTATTTCACGGTCAACTTTATTTTGTTTCCTTTTAACAATGGAGTTTTTGGGGGGTCATTTTATTAACTAAACAGTGGTGTAAGTTATCATTTGATCAGTAAAAGCTTCAACGTAAATCCTTCAAAGCACCTGATAATTCATTATATGCTAAATGAGTCTCTTGGCTTCAATTTTATGTTGGTTTAAAAAAGAAACAGGTAGAAGGAGGCCAGTGAGTATGTACCCACAAAATAGTGTAAGAACACACTTGAGCTAGGAAAGCAGTGATGGACTTGGCGTTTGTGTCCCTGAGAATTCATAGGTTGAAGCTCTAACCTCCAGTGTACTGGTATTTGGAGGTGGGGATCCTTGGGTGGTAATTAGTTTAGATAAGGTCATGGAGGTGGAGTCTCCTGAGGGACTTAGGGCTCTTTTATGAAGAGAGACAGACATCAGTGCTTCCTCTCTCTACCCTTTGATGGCAAGAAGGTGGCCATCCGTAGGTGAAGAACAGGGAACTCACCAGAACCTGAGGAGACTGGCACCATGGTGACCTTGGACTGCCAGTCTCCACAAGGTGAGAAATAAATTAGCTGATGGGATGCCTGGGTGGCTCAGCGGTTAAAGCATCTGCCTTTGGCTCAGGTTGTGATCCTAGAGTTGCGGGATCCAGTCCCACATGGGGCTCCCTGCAGGGAGCCTGCTTCTCCCTCTGCCTGTGTCTCTACCTCTCCCTCTCTCTGTGTCTCTCATGAATAAATAAATAAAATTTTTAAGAAAGAGAGAGAGAGAGATAGAGAAAGGAAGGAAGGAAGGAAGGAAGGAAGGAAGGAAGGAAGGAAGGAAGGAAGGAAGGAAGGAAGAAAGAAAGAAAGAAAGAAAGAAAGAAAGAAAGAAAGAAAGAAAGAAAGAAAGAAAATTTGCTGCTTATGTAGCCCATTCTAGGGACTAGGACACGCCCTTCACATTCATATTAATCGGGCCTGAGCATCTGTAGTTGCAGAAACTTCCATTTGCAATCTCTTCAGAGAAGCAAACTACTCAAGTAAGGGCACCTCCCCTCAGAGCAGCTCTGGTCCCTGCCCCCCACAATAGGAATGTTAATGTAGGCTTCCCATCTCTGCAGGTCTCCAGAAGTGTGAAGCCTGCAGGCTTTTCTTTCCCCAATCAGAGAAGGAATCAGCAAGGACTGGAAATTTCTGTGGTCCTTATCCTATTCTGAATTTGAAAAAATGTTGTTTCTGTCAGCAAACAAGAAGAAATAATTCAGGCAACTCTCTTGGCATACAGTCTTTGTGTCCACGTATAATTAGAAAGCTGTCTTTTCTTTGCTTTTTTTTTCCCTCCCTACCGTGTGTGTGTGTGTGTGTGTGTGTGTGTGTGTGTGTGTGTGTGTGTAGCAGTGATTACTGGAGAAACTGTTGAATGATCTGATTTCATCCTAACGTCATTATTCTTGAAGTCACCAACCTCCTTGCTGCTCACACTGCATGTACACATTGATGACAACCCCGTGCTGTCCAATACAGTAGCCACAAGCCACAGGCAGTTGTTAGCACTTCCCAGGTGGCCAAACTGAGATGTGTTCTAAGTATAAAATACACATTGGGTTTCTAGTATTAAGTATAAAAATCAGAATGTAAAATATCTTACAATTTTTATATTAATTACAAGTTGGGAGTTGTGTAAAATTAATAAAAGGAAATCTCATTTAGAATGGAGGCCAGCAGGGGGTGCACTCATGCCCTAGCATTTATTACTCAGGGACCCAACAGGAAGAGAAGCACCTTGGGCAAAGAAATTTCTTAACTCTCTCAGCAGGAAGAAGACAGGCTTTCCTCTTCCCTAGGAACAACCTAGCCAATGAGAGACAATCACAACTCAGCCAACAAACAACTATACTTGGAACTCCCAGTTTACTTCAATAAGCTTTTTGTTTATAACAGCCTTACCGAAGCCCGTCTCCTACCCTATTTTCTCTACAAAAGAGTATACTTCTCCTTTTTTGTCTAGAATTGCCTATGGTTTGTCACAGCTTGCTTGTCCCTGACTGCAACTCTCTGCTATTCCCAAATACACCCGTTTTTTGCTGGTAAAATAACTGGCAGTTTTATTTTTTAAGATGAACAAAATGGTATTTTGGATGTAGTGGATGAAATAAAATATACTATTAAATTTATTTCAAACTTAATCTTTTTTTATGTGACTCCTATGTCTTTGGGGGAGTGTTGATCTGTACACTCATTAGTCAATAAAAAGCTATGTCCAATGTTGACCTAGGAGCTTGTACATGTGTATAAATATAAATACAAACATACCCATGTGTGTGTCTATCACCACTGCAGTAAGCATTTGTTTTGTTTTTGCTTTTAAAGATTTTATTTATTTATTCATGAGAGACACAGAGAGAGAGGCAGAGACACAGGCAGAGGGAGAAGCAGGGTCCACGCAGGGAGCCCCACGTGGGACTGGATCCCGGATCTCCAGGATCACGCCCTGGGCTAAACCACTGAGGCACCAGGGCTGCCCTGCAGTAGGCATTTGTAACTGATAAAACTACATTTGTAAATTCTTTTTTTTTTTTTAAGACTTTTTTTTTTTAGGGGAGAGAGAGAGAGAGAGAGGCAGAGACACAGGCAGAGGGAGAAGCAGGCTCCATGCAGGAGGCCCAATTCAGGACTCGATCCCGGGTCTCCAGGATCAGGCCCTGGGTTGAAGGCAGCGCTAAACCGCTGAGCCACCAGGGCTGCCCCATTTGTAAATTCTATCTATCTATCTATCTATCTATCTATCTATCTATCTATTTATTTATGATAGTCACAGAGAGAGAGAGAGAGGCAGAGACACAGGCAGAGGGAGAAGCAGGCTCCATGCACCGGGAGCCCAATGTGGGATTCGATCCCGGGTCTCCAGGATCACGCCCTGGGCCAAAGGCAGGCGCTAAACCGCTGCGCCACCCAGGGATCCCCCCATTTGTAAATTCTTAACAAAGCAGAAGGAAGGTACCATGCTGGAAATAGTTTAACTACATTTGTTCATCATAATAATTGAATTATATTAAGGCAAATGGAACTAATAAAAAGGTATACACATGTATAATTTTTCACACACACAAATCTGCATGCATACATACACATGGTGGTCATACAAATGATAATTCAAACTAGTTGGGAGGGAAGTCCATTCACACATTAGCAGAAAGGCCAGGTGAATACTACACGTTTATTTTTAAAAAAGCTTTCATCATTTCTAAAGTCCTATAAATGCAGCGGAGCTTCTAGCTAAGTGCTATCTAGTAGAAAATATAATACACAAATAAATCACATGTGTAATTGGCATAGCAAAGCCCTGGTGGAAACAAGTTCTTCAATGGTACCTAAAAATTTGATTGTTAGCTTTTGATCTGGTTTATCTTGTTTAATTGTGTTAATGTTCAAGTTCATTAAAAATTTTTAGGTAGTATGCTTTAACCTATCTCCAATTCAGATTATCCTGTCACAGACTGTGAATTATGCAATCCTATTATATTCTGCACTGATCTTTTTGAGGGTGTTTAAGAGCTATTCAAATAATGAAAGACTTCTAAAGTCTAGGGATACATTTTAATTACTCAGAAAAATTCAATTTGGAAAATTATGACTTTCTAGGTGTTTTTAACCCTTTCGTGGAATATCACATGCAGGTTTAGATGCTGTTTATTTTCATTGACATACATCTCCACATTTGTATTCTCAAATTGTCTTCTTATCTGGTCCTTTCTGTTTTTTTCCCTCCAACCAGGTAAGAATATGCTATAATTGCTCTTTTTAATAAATAGATGATAAGGTCAGCATCCCAATAAGAGTCTTTCCAAAATACTTGCCAACGGATGTTAAGATATGTGCCTCAGAGCTGCTGCCACTGTTAAAAATATTCTACTTCAGAAACTGCCTTTAAAAAATGAAACAGTGATATATCTTTGATTATTAAAGATTTTCTTGGACCATTTAACATCATTTAAACCTCAGTCTAATGAATGAAGAAGTAAACAAATTAGGTAATAATTTGATTTTACAAAAGTATATGTGTGTATATACATACACATAAAATACATTTAAGTATATATATAAATATAGAGTAATATATAAAGCAATTATACTTAATTTTTGGGTCCCTAAATTTGCTCTAAGGTAATTCCAAAGAAGATTTAAAAAAAAAAAACCACTGTTCGGAAGAGAAGGAAAAATAAAGTAAGATAAAAACAGAGGGAGGCAAACCACAAGACTCTTAACTATAGGAAGCAAACTGAGGGCTGCTGGAGGGAAGGGGTGGGGTGACAGGGTAACTGGGTGATGGGCATTAAAGAGGGCATTTGATGGAATGAGCACTGGGTATTATAGAAAACTAATGAATCACAAAATTCTACCCCTGAAACTAATACTACACTATGTGTTAACTAAATTGAATTTAAATTAAAAATAAAATAAAAACCCAAAACTCAAGCCCAAGGGGAGGGGGGACTATTTGGAGCACTGGTGGCATTTTTTATATCAAAAAAATTTAAAGCATTTTTACAGATAAATTCAACTAGATGATCAAATCTGTAATATTTACTGAAAGAAAAAAAATTAGTCCTTCTATGATAATTCTAATACATCAACTAAAAAATCAGTTGCAAAGACATGTTTACTTTTACTTTCTTCTACATTCCTAGCTTAGAATCATAGAACTATAGTCATAGTCAACTTCATTTTAAGTAAATGTAGAGAGAGCTATCCAAAGTCATCAAGCTAGAAAATGGTGGAGTCTCCCATCAGGTGTTAGGCTCCTACCATGCTAATCCCCCTTCCTTTTAAAATTAAAATAGGCCTGGTATTCTCATTCTCAAATTCACTGTGTTTATTTTGTATGGATGTTCTTTTCCAGACTACATTTAACCAAATTAAGCTACTTAGTCTCTTGAGGAAACTATAAAAACTCAATTGTCCCTTCCACCATCACGAATTCCACGTTGTGATGGCAGTAATACTCCCTTCTACTGATTATCCTGGACACTAATGGGTTCTTTCTGTTTACAACTAGTACTGTGGATTCTCTCTCTAAATCCAGTCTATTTGCTTTCAGAGGTGTCCTTCTGAAATTACAACTTCCTCTAACTACCCTCTTGTAATTAAACTTCAATTCATATGAAGCCTAGGATCTGAAATTGATCAAGTTAAATTCTCTGAAAACAGATCCTACTATGTTAGTACTTAACAGCAGAAAAGAATTCCGTTTCTTTCCCTTTATTAACTAACAAATAAATTATAACAGAAGACTGGTCCCTGCAATGTTCCTTGGACCCCGCTGGATAACTAAGTCTCCATATAAAAAACAATCACCAAGCCAACTGGACTTCAGGCAATAAAATATAAATTGAGTAATATAAGTGAATGGGTATTGTATTGTCCATTGTTATTTGTTACAACATTATCTGACATACACATCTTGACTAGGACCAATTAGTGAAACAATGGACTACAGCTCAAAATCGGGAATTCCAAGGTTGAGTATTTGACCATGTGTCTCCCCAGATATCCTCTTTATCAATGAATAAATGGAAACAATTTCCTGCACTTTTGGAATTTGTCAAAACTCATAGAGTGAATCAGAGAGACAAACGCAGGAAAAGAGTCCACAACCAATATCTTTATTTTGTTCACACACAAAGTCAAGATGACTTTGGTATAAAGAACTTGAATCAACATCATACAGAATTCATTTAGTACAGCTTCTCTAAATTGCATCTTTTTTTTAAAAAAAAAAAAAGAAGTCTCCCTAAGAGAAGAGTAAATTTAAAAAGTGGGTTGACACCTAACTTTGGAAAATACTGCATGCTGTATCAATCTTTCTGGCACTCTGCACTTCAGCACATTACAGTTCAGAAAAATCCTGCAGTAAAAAGAAAAACCCTATTAAATTTTACTTAACCAAGGGTTTTATTTCCCCCCTCCCACCAAATGCTATCTTTTTCCCTTACTGGCCATAACTGCAGTTACATTTCCTGGGGCCCTAGTGCCTTGTGCAACAGAGTTTGGCAAATGCTGGTTTATTGAAAAGTATATAGGATTGAAAGACAAATGAACATAGTGTCAGACTAAATTTAGGGAACCTTCTATATGACGTTAGCAACCTTTTTAGCTACACTGGGCCTCAGTTTTCCTAAAAATAGAGTCATAGTATGTATCTCACAACTAGTAATGCAAAATCAATTGCTCTAGTACATTTTCCACTGCAACGGCAAAGAAAAAACTTTCTTTATTAAGCCAAAATCAAGCATTTAGAGGATGTGCAACATTTTAGACTGTGCCAGAGCTCCTAGAGACCGTCCTATGAAGGAGCTCCCCTTAGTAGAGAAGACACACACTTGGATAAATCACTATAGGAAATAATTCAGCCTATTCATTGATTCAGCATAGAAACGGTCAGACAAATCAAATTCTACAGAGAAGACCTGAGGGATGATCATCACTTTGCCTGAGGGGCTAAGGTGAAGGGTGCCCCAAAGACACAGAAGAGTTTGAGTATGAAACTTTCCACAGGCTAAGTAAGTGTAAATATATCCCTATGTAAATATAGTTCACAATAGCCTCTTTAAGGTGTGTGTGGTGTAATTTCACCCTTGCATACATTTATAAAAGGTGAATGTTGATACTAATTAGCAGTAACAATACTTTTCAAAAGGAAGCTCAAGGGGAATGACTGGGTGGCTCAGTGGTTGAGCATCTGCCTTTGGCTCAGGTCATGATCCCAGGATCCTGGGACTGAGTCCCCATTCGGCCTCCCCACAGGGAGTCTGCTTCTCCCTCTGCCTGTGTCTCTGCCTCTCTGTTTCTTTCATAAGTAAATAAATAAAATCTTAAAAAAAAAAAAAAGCAACTTCAAGGTTTGTTGCAAGTTAGAAATTCTATAAGCGTGGCATCAAACGGGTAAAGCAATTGCCTGCTCTTAATGACCAATTTATTATCGAGACCCTATTTTTATTTTCCATTTTATAGACACACGACACCCACAAATAAATTAACCACCAGCCTCCAAACTTTAATGTCCTATGTGAAATCTAAATATATGGCCTCAAAAAACAGCAAGAGAGAAAAATAATAGTCAATGTACTTGAAGGAAATAAGAAAGCCAGACATGAGATCCTGGTACAGAGTAACATGCCTGCTAAACGTTAATAGCTATTTTCAGAAGCTTAAGAGATATATAATGTATAGTGCTAAAAAATACAGTTGTACAATATACTCATGCATCTTCCTTAAGATTAACAGTCTCAACTCAAAAAATGAAATCACTACTTAAAACTATACGCAATGAATTAAAAAAAAAAAAAAAAAGCCTAAGGCTTCTTTACATGGAAAGGCACTGATCCACAGAGTACAGGGAAAAAATAAAATCAAAGTTTTCTTTGTTCTTAAAACTGAACACATATGTGGTTATTAAGCACAGCACATTTTTAAAACAACAGGTTTCTATTTCTACAGTACACTGGGATAAATTAGGGGAAAAAATGTGGGCTCCTGAGTTACACAGCTGCAGGTTTTCGACCATACTGTAGCACTAACTAGATGTGTGACCTCATGTAAGATTTTATAACCTCCAATGTTTTATGGAAAAAGAAAATGAGAATGAATAATAATATTTACCCCACAGAACTATAAAAGTCAAATAAAACAATCTATGTTAAAGTGCCTTCTTCTTCTTTGAGCATTAAAATAAGCCATCATCTCCCTTTTTCACTTCTGGTTTGCTTTAAAAAAAAAAAAAAAAAGATTTCATTTATTTATTTATTTGAGACAGCAAGCAAAAGAGCACCTTGCTCTAGCTTGAGGCAGGGAAGGAGCAGAAGGCCTGGGACAGACAGACCCTCCAATGAGCACAGAGCTGGATGCTGGAGGCAGTCTTGGGATCTGAGATCATGACCTCAGCTGAAAACGAGAGTCAGACTTTTAACTGCCTGTGCCACCGGTGCCCCTTGCCAGTTTGCTTCTCTGAAAGAGAACAAAGATAATGAAAAACAGAAGCAAAGACTATGACAAAAGATAAGTAAGAAGACTAACTACTCTAGGTAAAGACCATCTCTTTATCTATCATTCAGCCCTAAGGGAACATCAGAACTGCCCTGGGGGCTTTCAAACTCTAGCTTGCCAGGTCCCAGGCTTTAACCTATAGCGTGTGAATGACCAGGTATGGGACCCAGAAATATGGTCTGTTCTTAAGATTCCCTAGGTTCTGATTCTGATGCAGCCAATTCCAGACTAGTGCTTAGAATAAATTTCCTCAAGCAGTAAACACACAAAGTTGGTGCTTAATAAATCTTTATTAAATGAATACATTGTGTGTGACTGACCGAGCCATTTGTGGCATCCTTTATTATTTTTTTTAAAGATTTTATTTATTTATTTATGAGAGAGAGAGAGAGAGAGAGAGAGAGAGAGAGAGAGAGAGAGAAAGTGGCAGAGACACAGGCAGAGGGAGAAGCAGGCTCCATGCAGGCAGCCCAACGCGGGATCCTGGGTCTCCAGGATCACATCCTGGGCCAAAGGCGGCGCTAAACCGCTGAGCTACCCGGGTTGCCCAAATACTATTGGGCCAGAGAGAGGCAAGGTTGGGTGTGAAAAAGACACAATTCTATTCCTTCTGGTTGCAAGAGAGAAGTGAAAATAATATTCAAACTCTTGAAATAAGCCATGCGTTTCTCACCTTCTGAGCATTTATGGTGGTTCTCAAAATAGAACGCAAATCAGGATCATCTGTAAGGATCTGCAAAAATGCAAACTGCTGGGCCTGACCTTTAGTGTTTCTGATCCCATAGGTCTGGGCAGGACAGAGTTTGCATTTCTAACAACCTCCTAGGGGATGAGATGATGGTGGTGCAGAGGTCACCCTGTGAAAACCCTTTACCTTTGCTTTATGGCCTTGAACAACCCTACACAATCTGGTCACACCCACTGAAACTTTCCTCAAAAATCATCTTTTCGCTAAAGCCTTCTCTGAGACCCTCTCTGTGCTTTCCTATCCTACTTCTCCCTTCTTCTAACACAACCCCCGTTCTATTTATTTATTTATTTAGTTAGTTAGTTAGTTATTTTTAAGATTTCATTTATTTATTCATGAGAGACAGAGAGAGAGATGCAGAGACACAGGTAGAGGGAGAAGCAGGCTCCAGCAGGGAGCCCGATGTGGGACTTGACCCCAGGACTCCAGGACCCCGCCCTGGGCCAAAGGCAGGCACTAAACCACTGAGCCACCCAGGGATCCCCAACCTACCCCTTTTAGTAACCCTTCGTTTTTAGGGGCTACCGACACTGAGTTGAGCATGGCTGTCTCTCTTTTTATCCTCAGTGTGTGGACACAGACAGCATGACACACATTTTTACTGATTTAAATGCATCTGACTGTCATGACAGCAAGCTCTGGCCTCTGATGCCTGGCTTTGAAGCACGACTCAATGACTTCCTCACCATGTAATGAGGGGCATGCTACTTAAAGTCTCTGAACCTCAATTTCCCCCTCCAAAACAACAAAGATATCAACAGGGCACATCACATGGGGTTGTTTGTGCAAAGTAAAACTTGTGCTTTGAAGGTGGTTAGCATGGGGTCCGACACGTGGCAAATGCTTAACACAAGATTAATTCGGTGGCAATGTTATTAAGAAATACTGATTTCTAAGAGAGGGATAAGTTGCTGCCGGAAAACTCTTGAAAAAAAACAGATCTTTACAGCTTCCTTTTGCTCTTTCCGCATATCCCCCCAGGCCCTCTGTCTTCTCTGAACAGGGAGCAGCTCTCCCGCCAGGGCCCCTTGTCCCCTGAAATGTAGGCCTGTGCAAAGTTAGTCTCCACCCCCTTCTTGGTCAGGAGCACCTCTCAGCTGCTGAGCCCATCACTGTCTGCAGTAGTGCTAAAACCACCCGAGATGACAGATCAGAGCCTCAGCATCTTGGCAGCGCTTGATCTCACTGATTCCTACACACAATGTCCATCCCAGTGCCATTTCAAGGGACAGTGACACAGCAGCCAAGTTCACTGGGGCTGGGGTTGCCACGGTAAGGGTGGCTGGCTCTGGGGCTGGAATTGGGACTGTGTTTGGGAGCCTCATCATTGGTTAGGCTGGCAAAGCCTCTCAGAAGCAACTGTTCTCCTACTCCATTCTGGGCCTTGCCCACCTGGAGGCCAAGGGCCTCTTTTGTCTGATGGTGGCCTTTCTCTTCCTCTTCGCCTTGTGACAGAGCCATGTCCACTTTCCATAGGTCTTCCTCTCATGTCTCATCTGCCCTATAATCTCCCCAGGCAGCCCGGGGAAAGTGGTTGGCTCAGGGTTTGACAGAGGAAGACAAATAAATACTATGTTAGTAAGAAAACAAAAAAAGAGGATCTTTAATAAAGTTTTGCTGTGAGGGCAGCCCTGGTGGCGCAGCGGTTTAGCGCCTGCAGCCCGGGGTATGATCCTGGGGACCTGGGATCGAGTCCCACGTCGGGCTTCCTGCATGGAGCCTGCTTCTCCCTCTGCCCATGTCTCTGCCTCTCTCTCGCTCTCTCTGAGTGAATAAATAAATAAATCTTTAAAAAAAATTAAAAAAAATAAAGTTTTGCTGTGAAATGAATTTTAAAAAGTGATTTTTCTCTTCTTTAAGAAAACTGGAAGTAAAAGTCTTTATTACTTCATAGCTCTCAAGACTGGACTGGTGTGTGAGGACTGGGCCACAGGACTGCTCAGTCTCCCTTACCGTAGTGTGCTAGAGTCACGAGATGGGAACGGAGCTAGGTGAACAGTCAGGGAGCTCAACATGGTCAGGGAAGGATTTTCAGTATGGTCACAAACACTCACCTCATTATTAGAATTCTCTACCAAGATATAGCTGGAGGTGTGGGCTGTTTTACTTAGAGACCAAAAGGGAGTTTCAAAACTGGATTTCTTAACCATTTGACCTACAGCAATACATGTGGGGATGAGAAAGACTGGAATGCATATGGAAGAAACTATGAAGATGGATGGCAATAAAGAGCAATGTAACAAGAACAGTAATAAAAAGTATTATGACAAAAATATGTAAGCAAAGAGGGTTTTCCCACAATTTCAGACTGTACACAGAATATTGCAAATGCCCAACTGGTAAAGGAGATATCATTATTCAATTCCAGAAGAACTGGCATTCCTTGGTTTCCAAGTACTCAGAGTATAATATAAATGTCAAAACTTTCACCCAGGAAACAATGAACCATCTTCTGACGAAGAAAAATGGGCCTGGACCATGGGGCTATGTCTTCTGAAATGTTTAAAATGACAGACAAGTTAAATTACGTTTGAAGGTTTTATTTTTCTAAGGCAGACACACGACATTCTTACTAATACTGAAAGATAATTTACTTGTTTAAAAAATATATATATTTAGGCCATATTCTTCTAGTTCCAGAGCTTCCCATACTGCTTATAGCACAGAATACTAATGACTAATAAAATTGGGCACCATTTCTTATCTGTCCCAAAGGAACAATAATCATCACTATACTGTCATTTCAAATGTAAAGTAAAATCACTAATCCACTGGGACTCAAAGTAGAAAGCTGCAAGGTATTGTTTTATTGCTGCCACTTTTTTCAAGACCTATTTTCATTTTGTGGAAGACTTCATTCTAGTTAATTAAAGGTTATGTTGATCAAAGGAAAAATGCATGTAGATATATACACACCATATATAATGCCTGTTCTATATATTTGTGTGCCTATGCAAAGAGTTCTATTTTCAGCTGGCTTCCCAAAAAGGCCAGCTCTTTCAGAGTTAATCATGCTAATAAAATTTACTACCTTCTTGGCTTTGGTGAAGATCCCTATAAAATTACACAATGACCTCAGGACATTTCTATTTGCATTATAGGGTGTCTCCATCATGATTCTGACTCTGAGTTCAATGGTATGTAAAGTGATGCTAAATAATACTACTATAGACCAACTATTTTAAGAGTGCTTCAAGGCAAATATATCCTCTAAGCCTACTTTAAAAATAAATTTTACATATGTCTGTACACACACACAGTTTCCTAGATCCATACACTAGTATGTTAAGATTTAACATAAATACTTATGTTAAATAAATATCCTTATCCAATAGGTTTTTTTTTTCCTCTTTAAGGCACATTTCCTGGCAACTGATTAATAACCAGGTAAGCTAAAATAATGAACAAGTCCTTGAATTTATTTTAAGGCCAGACTGAAGAATTCAACTAGCCTGCAGAAAAGTAACTGGGTCATGAAGTATGGAGGACAAAGGAGCTAAGAGACACTAGAGAGGGGCAAATTCCATCATCCAAATTCAGACTCAAAATATATGCAACACGGATGTCTGGGTGGCTCAGTGGTTGAGCATCTGCCTTTGGCTCATGGCATGATCCTGGGTCAGGCAATCAAGTCCCGCATGGGGTTCCTTGTGGGGAGCCTGTTTCTCCCTCTGCCTATGTCTCTGCCTCTCTTTCTCTCTCTCTGTGTCTCTCATAAATAAAGAAATAAAATCTTAAAAAATATATATATATATATATTTATACACACACACATATATGAAGAAATAAAATATTTAAAAAATATATATGTATATATATATATATATATATATATATATACACATACACACACACACACACACACACACACACACATATATATGAAACAATAAGGATGCTGGAGAAAGCCAAACATTAAACTTAGTACCAAATACTAAACTTAGTACCAATTCTTTGCCTACAGATTTATCAAAACTGTGCTAGCCCTGTCAAGTCTCAGTTTGTGCTAGCTGGTTAGACGGAAATCCTACTCTGCTGGCTGTACATAGCTGGGCATAAAGAGGAGACACAGTGACCTCCACTATCACTGAGTACAGCTACTCCACATATGGTCCCTGTGGATGAGGTCAGACTAGAGACCTTGTTCTACAGCATGATTCCATCCTACCCACTGGAGCTAAGTGGATCAAGGGTAGGTGTCTTACCCAATGACAGCCAATTCAAAGGCAGGCTAGAAGCCAAGATTATATTCTTACTCAGAAAAAGCTAAAAATTAAAATGAGGTGAAGAAAAAAGCAAATGAAACATTATGATGTATAAATCCAATTTTTAAAAGGACTCAAATTGTGAGAACAAAAAACTGTAAGGAGGGCAAAGCAGGCATGGAGGTTAGCTGAATCATTTACTAGAAGATGAATATTTGTGGGCCAGTTATCACTCACCACATTCTGTTTCCTCCTAACTCAGCTTTATATTGTGTACTACCAATTCTGCGATTCTCTTGCATTTTTTAAATAACTCCCAGCTACATCACACACATGCTGTAACGCTCGCAATAATCTAAATGAGTCTCTATTAGCAAAGGAAAGATCCAACTAAAAGACTGAGCAAAAGTTTTGCCAAGGGATTTGAAAATCAAGTTAAATCTCCAAGGAAGCTGTTATCTGTGTAACTCATTCTTCTCCATTTGACCAAACTGCCATTCGAAAGAATAAAAATGGCCGTAATGGCCTCACGACCACCATTCTTAACAATTTAATGATTGAAAATGACTTCACTTCCCATCTGTCTTTCTCTAGTCTTGCCCCACCCCATATGCATTCCATCTCATTCCCTTTCATACTTACTTATAAAGACTTCATTTATAGTTGACAAATCACAGTGATTGCCAGGTGTTTGAGAAATGAAAAACAGTCATCTTCATCAAAAGATGACAGATATGCATTAGAACAGAAGATTTTTAAGAATATAAGGATTTTTCAGTGGCATCACTGATGACATAGAAGTTCAAATTCCACTTTGTTCATTATCAAACAACATATGCCATTCATAAACAATCCCTAGACTTCAAACATAAGGGTCTATATCTCCTATTTTACTTCCTCCTCTCCATCCACTTCATCAATTCCCCCCTTGCCAAGGTTCAAAAATCTCCCAATCTGGTAGAACTGATTTCACGCCAGATCTGCTTTGATCTTTCTCCTATGTGTTTGACTATTCACTTAACCCCAAAAGGGGTAAATAGGATTCAATTAATCTCTATCCTCCAAATCTTTTCAGATTAAGTATGTATTTCCTTCAAGGAGAAGTCATACAGCTTCCTATTCATCCTATTCATTGAATCTTCCTATTCCTGTTCAAAATTATATTATGAAATACTCAAATGTTTAAGTACAAAGAATAACGAGCATTCATGCAGCAACTATCCAGTTAAAAAAATAAAACATTAGAGTTAAAGCCTTGAGTGCAGTCCTCTCCAATCACATTCTTTTTCTACTAGAGTGACTTTTAATGTTTATCATTCTGAACTAGGTCTTTATCTTTTATACATGTAAGGACTACTACAGGATACATAAAGACATATGTACAGTTTCTCTTATTTTTAAACTTTGTATGAATGCCATCATACTATATTTTTTTTCAAACATACTGTTTGGGAGATTGATTCATGTTGAGGTACATAGTTCCTATTCAATTATTTTTTACTGTTGGATAGTCTGGGTAGCTTTTCATTGTTGTAATGTATCACACTGTATTTATCAATCCTTCTGTTGATTAACAGAACATTTCCAGCTTCTAACTGTACTTAACAGTGCAAGTTGTACTTCATTGCTAATTCATCTATCTCTTTTCCTCTCTGCTTGCTTTTTGTATTAGCTTTGACTTTGGTCTTCTTTTTTTTTTAATTTTATTTATTTATTCATTCATTCATGAGAGAGAGAGAGAGAGAGAGAGAGAGGCAGAGGGAGAAGTAGGCTTCATGCAGGGAGCCCGACATGGGACTCGATCCAGGGTCTCCAGGATCATGCCCTGGGCCGAAGGTGGCGCTAAATCGCTGAGCCACCTGGGATGCCCTGACTTCAGTCTTCTATAGTTGTATTTTGCTGCATTACAATATGGGTCTCTTATCTTCCCTGCTTGGAATTCGTTATGCTTGTGGGATGCAAGGATTCATGACATTTATCAATTTTGGAAATTTCTCAATTTCTATGTCCTTAGATATTGTCTCTTCCCCCATTCTTTCCATTATCTTCTTTTGAAATTTCATTTATGTGTATGTGGTAACCTTTTGTGTTATCTCCAAAACTTATTGATAACTGCCATTCTGTGGGTTAAGAATTCTTTCTTTCTTATTTCAGAAAGAGAGAGCATGCATGAGCAGGAGGGGCAAAGAGAGGGAGATAGACTCTCAAGTAGACTCCTTGCTGAGCACAGAGCTAGGCCTGAGGCTCAATCTCATGACCCTGGGACCACGAACTCAGCCAAAACTAAGAGTTGGACATTTAACTGACTGTGCCAGGCTGGCATTCCTATGGGTCAAGAATTCTAATAGGGCAGAGTAGGGATGGACTGTTCCATAATGTCTGGGACCTCAGATGGGAACACAAAACAAGTAGGAGTGACCTGAAGATCTGGGACTGGACCCTCAGTCTGGTTCGGTATTTCTGAAAACATTGTAGCCTCGTAGTAATTGGATTTCTTTAATGTCACCTCAGGGTTCCCAGAACAATCAGCCCAGCAAAAAAGGTAGAAGCCGTATAGCCTTTTACGACTTAGCCTCAGAAATTACATAATGTTATTTATACCATATACTTGGATCAGTCACAAAACTGCCCGGTTTCAACCGCGTGGACTCTATCTCAAGATAGGAAGAACATCAGAGAACTGGTGGTCCTTTGTCAAAGTGGCCCTGCAACCTACATATTTTAACTTCTCTTTCACACTTTCTATATTTTTTGTCTTTATGCAGTGTATTTTAATTATTTCTTCATATTTGTTTAGTAGTTTTCTAATTCTCCTGTGTCTAATCTGAAGTTTAAACCATGACCTAATTTTTAATGCAAAGATTAAAATTTTCACCCCTAGAAGTCTTTTTTTTTAATCAAGACTGCCTCAACATATTTTTGATAGCATCTCATTCTTTTACGTTTTTGATGCAAATTTCATTTTTTAAATGTTTGAAACATGCCCATTTCATAATCTGTAACTAGCAACCCCATTTCTCAAATTATTGGGAATGAACTCAACTGCGTTTTGTTTCTGCTTGACTCCAGCTCATGGTTACATATCCCCCTGTGCATTCTGTAATTTCAGGTTGTGAACTCATGTGTTAGGCAATTTTATCCATAGGAAGAACCAAGGCCTAAATTTATGGCATATTCTTCTAGAGAAGAATTGTTTGCTTTGCCAGGACAAATTTCCTTGTCATCTATCCTTGCTGATAAGTGCATTTGATTTCTATTCTACTCTTTTACTACAGTTAACAACCCTTCAAAAAGTCTATACTTCACAGGGTGGTTTTAATTCTAAAATCCCCCTCTTGTACAGGCCCAAGGTCCTGTCTCCAGTAGTGATGCAGCTGTTAAAACCCAAACCTCTTGGTTACTGAAACTGACAAATGCCCCTGAGCAGCTGCGGTATCAGTATCCACTTACTGCTCTGGTTTTTCGTTTTCTCTTTATTTTCATCCCCAGGAGACCTCTTACTAACAAGGTCAGCAATACATTTAAAAGGAAGTTTATTACATTACATCCAGCATTTCTAACTACTTTGTACTGGGAAAATTTCCAGGTTTTTTAGCTCTCAAACTTGCCAGAAATCCAAGGCCCTTCCTTTTATTTTTATGTGGCCATTTCTAATATTTCTTCTTCCCCATTTCCTTTAACCCAAGCCCCACAAATGTCTTATATCATGCAAAGTCATTTCTACTTCATCAAATGCAATCCTTAAAAAGTTGATGTGGTAATGTGGTATTTTTCCAATTACCAATTCTTAAAAGTTGAAATCAACTATTAATGTGGTAATTTTGTACTAAAATTCTTCGTTTTTCTAAGTATATCAAGTTTGTAATAGTACAGTGAAACCATTACTTCTTCATCTTTTGAAAAGTTATGAGTGCAGTAAAACCCAAAGAATAAAGTTTTCTGTCATTTTAAGCACATTTTCAATTAATTAATTCTAATTTAGCAAATTATCATGAAGGATTAATGCTTTATCTTTCCTTTGTAAAACACTACATCGTAGTTTACTTGCAGTCTTGCAAAGTCAGAAGGATGATAGGACATCTAGAGGCATCTTTTCTGAACTATGACCAGTCTCACACAGGTTCATCATATGTGTGCTAAGTAGCATCTGTTAAAGATTGTTAAAGCAGAGGTGTTGCAACTAATTGGATTAACCACACTTGTTATATTGGCAGAATTATACATCTTTAAAATAACAAATGTGCTTTTGTGACTTTCTAAGCTGATCTAGGACAGCTTACTAAACACATATAAAGAAACCTGGGAGCACACTGTGATCATCAGCTTAACACGCCATGTTTTATTTAAAAAAAGGTGGGGGGCGGCCTGGGTGGCTTGGCGGTTTGGCACCGCCTTCGGCCCAGGGTGTGATCCTGGAGACCTGGGATCGAGTCCCACGTAGGGCTCCCTGCGTGGAGCCTGCTTCTCCCTCTGCCTGCGTCTCTGCCTCTCTCTCTGTCTCTGTGTCTCTCATAAATAAAGAAAATCTTAAAAAAAAAAAAAGTGGGTTGAATTTCTGTTTTTCAGGTGTTTTATATCTTTATAATTTGGTTGTATAGATTTATAGGTAAAATATTCACCAGCTTTTCATATTTTGGTACTAATATATATTACCTGATTTTCTTTTCTCATATGAGTGATGTGTCATAAAAGGGACAGCTATTTTAACAAAAGTCACAAAATTGCTTTTCTTGATTCAAGAATGCCTAAGATTCTCATGAGTGCCCCCAAAACTCGGTAAGAGAGACAGTGTGCTGTGCAGAGACCATAAAGCTGTACTAGAGGCAGGGCTTTCAAATGAGGATACTACTGGAAATTATTCTTACCTTAAACAATATTTAATGATCAGTGAAAGAATAATTATCACCATGTGGGTATGTTTGATTCAAAAGCTACAGATATTAGTTCTAATGGCTCAGATGAGCAAATTATAAGCTATTCAGTCTTGTATTGCCGGCCATTTGACAGTTTAATATATATGTTAGATACTGAGCCCTCAGAGATGAGCCAACTATGGGACCCAGGAAATTTAACAAAAATCCTCTACCCCTGGACAAGCAGAGCAGAACTAACTCCATTTTGTGCTACACCCGCCACCTCCTGTATGACCCCCACAGGACCTGCTTATTGCTTAAGGCGCTGCCCCACCCTAGTCAAGCAGCTGAGCACACCTTTCCCGGAAATTGGCTCATAACAATGTAACCCCGCCTTGTGCCCGCCAGAACTGCGCGCCAATTCCGACCAGAGTGATAGGCCAGTTCAAATGGTCACTATGGGGTAAATTGTGATTCAACTGGCCACCTGCGTGTGGCCCGACATGACTGTGCAACTTTCTATATGTGTTGCAATCCCATTGGCCACTGGCCCCTATAAAGCTGCTACGCCTCTTAGCCTCGGGGTCCAAGTCCCTGCTCCGCTGTGTCGGGTGCACTTGGACCCAAGCTCGAGCTTGTAAATAAACCCTCGGGTGTTTGCATCGGTGTCGGCTCCTCGGTGGTTTCTCGGATTCGCGATCTTGGGCACAACACCAACAGTGCATATTGAAATCGGCACATTGTGAGTTAAATTAACAAGTCAGATGTAGAATAAGCTGCAAACTGGATACTGATCAATTATGCCCCAAGCA
This sequence comes from Canis aureus, assembly GCF_053574225.1. Taxonomy (NCBI): domain Eukaryota; kingdom Metazoa; phylum Chordata; class Mammalia; order Carnivora; family Canidae; genus Canis; species Canis aureus. Next base: position 57,414,613 of record NC_135628.1, on the reverse strand, counting down.
GAGCAATCAAGGAGTGCTATCTTTGAAAGTAAGCCTGTTGACCTGAAAGAATGAGAAACAACACTCACAGTGATTTTACTCCTTCTAATCTGTCTGCTAACACTAACAAAATGTGTCAGCTGGAATGAGCCATGTAATATCAACACACAGGGAAGGAGAAGCATGGCCCCACAAAGAAAGACCGGAGTAAAAGGAGAAGAGAGATGATATTCAAGAGTCACAGTGCTCGGAAAATCAAGGTGGAAGGGCAGTCTTTTAATCAGGTCCTCACACGAGGCCCCCCCTTTCCTAGAATGACAAAGTCTTTGAAAGATCAGGACACCAACTTGTTTAAGGAAAAGCATTTCATGGTGTCTGGCAGAGAAGGGAAATCCATACGTCCCTCTGCCACGTGTGGACCAATTCACGTTGGTCCTTCCAAAACACAGATTTGGTGCTGGAGAACAGAATATGCTCTGGGACCCAGCAGGTGTAGCTTTGAGTCATTCTGACCCAGAGCCTCAGCCCCTATGAGGTGGTAAAAGGGTCTGATGGTAAACACTACTTAGCATCTGGTACGGAACTAGCAGGCAATGAAATCATAATGCGTGCACAAGAAAGGTGGCCTATGAAATTGCTCAGGGTATGCTTCTCTTCCATAAAGTGGGGTGTTTTTTCAGTAAATGTTATGGTATGAACCTGCTATACGAATTCTCAGGAATGGGGCAAAATGGTTGGTTGGTGGTTTGTTACCATTTGGGCTTTACCTCTGTCTCAAGTTTCTCACCTTAAAAGGAGAGTAATAACCACAACTATCGCATAGGTTACAAGTTTTGAGTGTAAGGATTAAATAAACTAACGTATGTAAAGTGTTATAAAACTGTGCTAAATTCATAATGTTCCATAACTGTTCTAGTAGCATGGCTGTTATCATGCTTAACAGGCTCACTTGTCTTCCTGACTTCTGTATCATTTGTCCAATTTGCAGATATTTATGTTTTTCATGAGCTTTCATTTCAGCCATTTTGATATAACATTCTTCCTCCAGAGTAAATGAAAAGTATTTGTTCTATATTTTTAAATTTTTATTTCTTTAAGATTTATTTATTCACTTATTAGAGAAAGAGAGAGAGAGAGAAGAGGGACAGAGGGAGAAAAAATCTTAAGCAGACTCTGCACTGAGCATAGAACCTGAAGAAGGGCTCCATCTCAGGTCCCTGAGATCATAACCTGATCCAAAACCAAGAGTCGGACACTTAACCGACTGCACCACCCGGGAGCCCCACCGTGTGAATATTTTCAAATGAACATCAAATAAAGGGAAAGTGTTAAGAGCTGATCTGCCAAAAGGAAAAACAGCCCAATGAAAATGTGTAATGAATTTGTGCTAAAGTGGTAAGAGATATTAAGTCAAAATTTCATAGCAAAATTTCATTAATCAAATTTTTAATTACATAGATTATATAGATTCTCTTCACTAAACACAATGGATGTATTTTTTAATGGATGTATTTTGAATGAAGTTATACACCTGTATGATTCTTCACAAGTACTAAATATCTTTCTTTTATTTTTAACAATTTATCTTGAAGAAGTTGTACACTTACAGAAGAGTTGCAAGGAGAGTTCTGTATACCTTTCAACCCACTCTCCCTTATTTAACCATGGTGTCATTGGTAAAACTAAGTTAACATTGGTACAATACTCCACTACAGACTATATTCTGATTTCCCAAGTTTTTCCACTAATGTCCTTTCTCTGTTTCAGTATCTAATCCTTGATGCCACAATGAATTTAGATGTCATGTCTTAGTCTCCTTCAGTCTATGTCAGTCTTCTGACAATTCCTCAGTCTTTGTCTTTCATAACTTCAAAACTTCTCAAGAGTACTCACCAGTTATTTTGTTCCTTTGATGTTTTCTCAGGGCTTAGACTGTGGTTATGGATTTTTGGGGAGGAATACCACAGATGTGAAGTGCCTTTCTCATCTTATCACATCAGGGGATATATAACATCAATAGGTCTTATTACTGGTGATGTAAACTTTGATCACATGCAAGGTGGTGTCTATCAGGTTTCTCCACTGTAAAGTTACTCTTTTTGCCTTTCCAGAAGTTTGTCATAATGTCCAGCCCACACTCTAGGGCGGGGGAATCAGGTTTTGGAGGGAGAGGCATCAAGGCAGCAGTGGATTTATGTTAAAATCTCCAGGATAATTAATAAACACTTTGGGAGAGATACTTTGAAGTTTATACTAATATCCTGGTTCTGTAATTGAGATGTTTTCAAAAGCCATTTTTTACTTATACCATTTCCTTTGACCTACCTAAAAATCCTTTACTTAGTGAATAAATAAACTGAAAATGACGGACACAGCTCACTATAATTAAAGTCTAAAGCAGACTCCCAACTTCATGCTATAATCATAAATCCACATGGCAGTGCTAATTTTGATGCTCAAACCAGCACTGAACGATTTTACTGTCCAAACAGCAATGGGGCATAAATAGGCATGCATACTCATTAGGATTAACTCACCCTACTAAAGACAAAATTCGAGTAACAGAAAATAAGGAAGAGGGGTAAGCCAGGAGACAATCAAGTGTATGATGCTTGAGCTCCGTATGCACATCATTGCCACTCCCCCTCTAAACCAAGGGTATTATTTAATGATCTCAGAATGTCTATTTGGCTCTTTTCCCATAAAATAAACTGGACTCTGGACTACCTAATCATTTCTTTATTGATGTCTGAAACCCAATGGGAACTATAGTTTAGGCATAAGTCTAAAATACAGTTTAGGGGAATCCCTGGGTGGCTCAGTGGTTTAGCACCTGCCTTCGGCCCAGGGCGTAATCCTGGGGTCCCGGAATCGAGTCCCACATTGGGCTCCTTGCATGGAGCCTGTTTCTCCCTCTGCCTGTGTCTTTGCCTCTCTCTCTCTGTCTTTCATGAATAAATAAATAAAATCTTTAAAATATAAAATAATAAAATAAAATAAAATAAAATAAAATAAAATAAAATAAAATAGTTTGAGGGGTGCCTGGGTGGTTCAATTAACCATCTGCCTTCAGCTCAGGTCATGATCCCAGGGTCCTGGGATTGAGCCACATGTGGGTCTTTCTGCTCTGTGGTGAGCCTGCTTCTTCCTTTCCCTCTGCCTGCTGCACTGGTTACCTGTGTTCTCTCTCTAATAAATAAAATCTTAAAAATATATATATAGTTGAGATAAACCTAGTTTCTAACTTTAAATCATACTTCATTCTTTGTTAAAAATTTCAGTGATTATTTTTAGCTAATACCAGTTATATCTGAAAGTTCAAACATTGAAATTAAAAAAAAAAAAAAGCCTAGATGGAGTATTTTGGGGATCCCTGGGTGGCGCAGCGGTTTGCGCCTGCCTTTGGCCCAGGGCGCGACCCTGGAGACCCGGGATCGAATCCCACGTCGGGCTCCCGGTGCATGGAGCCTGCTTCTCCCTCTGCCTGTGTCTCTGCCTCTCTCTCTCTCTCTCTCTCTCTGTGTGTGTGACTATCATAAATAAATAAATAAATAATATTAAAAAAAAATAGATGGAGTATTTTGTATGCTTGCAGATAATACTTATAAAGCACTTCCACATACATTTCCTCGTACAATCCTTTGAAGACATTATCAGATAAACAGAAAAAAATGACCTTATTTCTATTTTACAGATGAGACTTCTAAGGTTTTAAGTAGTTTACCTATGATCAACTACCTAATAACTGGTAGGGTCAGGACTGGAAACTAGAAAATACACTATGCTGTATACCTATATTTGACCTAAACTGGTGGATATTTACTCTTTTTTATTTATATCTGAATTTGCCTGAGCATACTTGGGATATATCAGATCATTTCTTTCCAAAAAAATGCATTCTTGGATACTACATTGGAGCTACTGGCACTTTTTCAAATCACATTTTTTTCACAGCACAGAACATATGCTCATCTGATGAAAATATTAAAAATACAGAAAAAGTTAAAAACTAGAAAGGAAAAACTAAAACTCAGGGACAACTATGTTCATTATCTGTTATACTACCTCCCAGAGGTATCTGACACAGGATCACAGTATGTCTACAATTTCATATTGACTTGAAACACATACTTCTCTCTACTAACAGAAGCTCTCCAGGCACAAAATTTTAAACATACCATTAATAATAACAGCAAACAGCTCTATGATGTTTGATGCCAGTCACTATTCTAAGTACTTCACACATATGAATTCATTTAGTCTTCATCTTTGGACTATGAGGTGGGTACTATTATCTCTATTTTTCAGAGGAAGAAACTGACCTCACGGCCATATAATGGTACACCATCTGAAAATACCGTAATTTACTTAGCCTTCCCACTATTTCTTGATTATGAGACTGTTTACAATTTCTAAAGCTGTAATTGCCATGGGTAATGCTAAGTTCTAAGTCTACATGTATTTTTAACATAAATGTGTATTCATTTGGCTAAAACTGTGGATTAGGTAATGTAAGAGGTGAAACACAGTCTTTATTAGCCATTGTTGGAGTTAAGTAGTACCAAAAGGTGACAGAAAGCAAGGCTGACTTTCTATTTTCAAATGTCTTGAATGGTCTATAACACTGACTGCTAAGTCTCATGGCTAGGAACTCGGTGAATCATATTTTTGCCTGAGGAACAGTCATTATAGGTAACGTCACCTTCCCCCTTTGACCATAATACTTAGTGGTATGGCTTAGGTCAAGGATATTGTGACGGGGCAAAGGAAAAATACTCATGTATGGTCAGTCAATCAACAGCCAGCTGGATCAGAAAACATTACCTGGGTTAACAATTTTGGTCTGGCAGACCATACTGCCTTTCAATTTTAAAACAAAATAAAAACAGGATCCCTGGGTGGCGCAGCGGTTTGGCGCCTGCCTTTGGCCCAGGGCGCGATCCTGGAGACCCGGGATCGAATCCCACATCGGGCTCCCTGCATGGAGCCTGCTTCTCCCTCTGCCTATGTCTCTGCCTCTCTCTCTCTCTCTGTGACTATCATGAATAAATAAATAAAATCTTTAAAAAAAATAAAAAATAAAATAAATAAAACAAAATAAAAACATTCCAAAAGTCCTTCCAAAATGTTTCTCTAGACTGCAATGGGAAGACTGAGGTCCAAAACTGAATGTGAGTGGAGGCCCAGGGACTGGGAATACTTGCTTCCATACTACTTCACTGGAATTGTTTGTAAAATAAGTAGGTATCCTGTTTTGTTATAAATACAGACTTTTCTCACTACGAATATGGAGCAAAGGCTTCTTTTTAAATTAAAAAACAGGAGATCCCTGGGTGGCTCAACAGGTTTAGCACCTGCCTTTGGCTCAGGTCGTGATCCTGGAGTCCCAGCATCAAGTCCTGCATTGGACTCCCTGCATGGAGCCTGCTTCTCCTCTGCCTGTGTCTTTGCGTGTCTCTGCATGTCTGTGTGTGTCTCTGCATGTGTGTGTGTGTCTTTCTCTCTGTGTGTCTTTCATGAATAAATAAATAAAATCTTTAAAAAAAAATTCTCCTTCGAAGCAAGCTTCCATCATTCAAAAAGGTATCTGAGGTGAAATGCCCTTCACCTGCTTTATTTACATGAGATACACAACAGAGACTTTATGCTCTCTACCATCTAATTTCTCTAAGCTACAGCCATTGATTCTTTGTAAGTTTATTTATTCAAAACAACAGCACAAACAATTCTTTTTTCTTGGGTCAGCAGCTTACTGAATTAACATCAATCATCAAAGGAGACGGGGCTGAAAGGAAGATGGAAGCCCATTTTCTCAGAGATTGATTCTTTTTAAGCCAAAACACACAGGCATAAGCAGGAGGCTATTTACCACCCAAGAGGTTCAACCTGAAAGTCACAGCCAAAAACGGAGTACTCACAGTACAGATCGGTTCCCTTGAAATCTTAAAGAAGTTGGGTTTTGTTTTATTTTGTTTTCCTCAACACTTAAATTTATTTTTTGATGGCCTAGAGAGTTTGATTACTTCACTATATAAAGCCCACCTGAATAGCTTAAAAAAAGGGGAGGGCAGATTCCAAAGGGGAGAGAAGTAGATCAATGTTGGTGTTTATTATAATGATTTTCTAATGGCTTTCTCTACTCTCTTTACTTACTTTGATGTATTTAAAGTGGGAAAAGTTCATCAAAGACCTCTGTGATTAGAGTCTTAAATGTATTTAAACAACTACTTTTGGCATGTTTGAAAGGTGATTTGCTTCATAGGTCCTAGCAAAATTATTCTTTGAAAACCCTGATCTGCTTCTTGCTCAGAATTCAGCTCAATTATTTTTCCTTGCAAGGTGGGGGTGGAGGGTTCTTGCCTGAAAATGAAGTCAGAAGGGTCAGTATTCCCGAGACTGCTCTAATAACTGCAAAAAGTAATTGGTTTATATCCATTATACATCCTGTCGTGTCAGGGTAATGTGTTTCCTTCCTATAGCTTTTCTGGAGATTTACGTAAGGTGAGGAATGCATTACACCCAGCATATATAAACTACTACACTCTAGTTCAGTAGAATGTGCTATATTCTTTATTTCAGATATTTTTAAATGTTCGCGATGTTGTTAAATCAACTTTAGGAGAAAATGTTAGATGTTCATTTTAGGGGACAAGTAAATAGAGGAAGACCAAAAAGAAAACAAAAACAACAACAACAACAACAAAAAAAAACAACAGAAAAAAAAGTCCCATAACCCTGAGTTGGCTGGCAGGACGACAGGTGTTATTGCTTTTTTCTCTCAAATTGAGACAAAATTTATTTAAGACTTTGATATCAAAGCCATCAATCACCCTCTTGTCTGAGAAGGAAGCAAGAATATCCACTTGTTCCCAAGATGTAAAACAAAAATTTTTAGCCTCTAATTCACAGGGATTGCTGAGGAATAAAGGTTGTTCTTTAAAAGGAAGAAATAAATCATTAAATAAAATCAATAAAAACCATGAGACTTTCACCTTAAAAAAAACCACCCACTACTTAACAATGAGATATTGTGATCTGTTAACTATTCTAAACTTTCATTTCTATTTTCTTCCATACCTAGATCACATGCAAATTAGCAAACTAATGTTGTCTGCTGTATCTTACCACCTCTGGCCATTTCTGAGTAACCTTCTAGATCCAACATTCCACAGAATGTTGTGCACTGAGAAAATACAAAATCTAGGAGAAAAAAAAAAAGGCCTATCATAAATAATGACTGGCCATGTCAACAATTATAAAGCATTATAGTTCATACAATGTTTCTACCATTCCATGAAGAGAAGATTGGATTCAAGCAAAACTGAGGAAAAAATAAAAACACAAAACAACTCCCCAAGGCCAGCTCTTGGGCACAATGCAACGGCTTCAGTGGGACCTCCTAACATATCAGGTGCAAAGTTCTGCTCTGAGTGGCTCTGTGATGGACATCCTCAGTGAGAACACAACTCAGAGCCTTCAGAGCACCGACAGAGGGATGATAACTGACCATTACCAGTTAGGAAATGGAGAAATTAAAGACAATACTATCAATAAAAATGCTTTGAAAGAAGATAAGTTAAAAAGCATGATTTGGAATAAAGGTGGCAAAAGGTAAAATGAAAAAAAAAGGTCTTTGTAAAATTCTGAAAATAAAATTTCCTCAAATTTTTGAAATGGTGCATTCATGTTGATTTCTCTCCAAATGAACAATTTACGGAAGAGAAGCATCAGACTTACAGGATAACAGGTGAAAATACGTCCTGCTTTTCCAACTTTGGGGGTGTTGACGAAAACACTCCAAGGCAAGGGCCTAAATGATTAGAATATGATGAGCCTGAACTAAACAGAAGTCCTGAGACCAGTTTGAACAGATAAAGAATAACGAAAGAAATATAAAAATAAAATACCTAATTGAAAGAAGTGACTGCCTGAGAGCTACCAGGCAGGAAGAAAGAGCACAGCAGTCATTAGAGCTGGTGTGGTGACACAAATGTGGGAATTTAAATGGGGGAATAAAAGGAGGAGGACACCAGGTGTGTGATTAAATTTGTGACCTCCAAAAAAATAAATAAATAAAATAGTTTCAAAATAAACATAACCTTGAGAAATCAGTTACTTTAATAAAGGGGTCAGCATGAGGGAAACAGTTGGGAGCAAATTGCATTAAATTATTTCCCTTTGAGTGAACACACAGTGTAATAAGCTGTGAAGAGCGTAATTCTGTACTTACATTGTGTTTTGCAAGCAAAGTGGGAAATTGAGAATTACTGAACCTTGCTGAAGTTCTTATCCAAATGAGTGTTTCAATTAGTTAACTAAGATTTCTCTATGCTTTAGAACTGGAGTTAGTTTACAAAATAAAGCAGTGTATCTATGGTGCTGCAAAATGGCCCTGCAAATTTGTTATATGTGCGATTAAATCTAACCAAAGAAAGCTTCTAAAAAAAAAAAAACAAAAAACAAAAAAACAAAGAAAGCTTCTTGTATTTATAACACACAGCATTATTTAGATAAGATCTTTTATATATGTGTGTGTGTATATATATATATACTAAAATATATTTATATCATTTTCATACCATACAGTTCATCTTTTTTAAAAGGTTACTCTGAACCTGGAGAAAGTAGAACCTATTGAAAACAGTCAATGAAAGTTTAAGAGTACAATTACAGTGATGCCTCAATACTGCTGAACACATTACGGGACTTGAAATAAACATTCTAATCGACTAAGTGATGCAGGCTCTGTAAAACACACCTATGGACCAGTGAAGGAAACTTAAACAAAATGTCTAAAATATTTTAGTAATCAACAACAACAAACCAGAGCATTCTATTCTGTTGCTATTTAGCAGGGAAGGGAAGGATTTAAGAGAGACTGCTTTTCTGGGTTGCTTTGCAGTGGGAAAAAACAAAGGAGCTTTCATTTACCTTTTTAATTGTCAAGGTGTTGAAGACAGTTCTTTGCACATAGTGAACATTTTAAAAATTATCTGCTAAATTAGAGACTGAAGGAAGCTGGAATCCAGGAAGAAAGCAAAAGCCAAAGTTAAAAAAAAAAAAAAAAACTAAACAGGAAAACAAACTTGAAAATACAAACCTAGAATTCCAGATGGAAGCTTTGGAATTTTATTATGGTTAACTCCAATGATGTTCATTGTTTTTGTTTGTTTTTAATGCCTGCAGTTCATTTAACAAATGAGAAATTCTGTTACATATCCCTTGTGGGGAGACCAGGATGGCTCTGACAAAGATGGAAGTGTCTAAATATGAAATCATGAATCAGATCAAGCACAGTAAATCACCTGGAGAGGGTCATTTGACCTGAGGATTTGGTAGAAGGTTTGTGCAATGGTAAAAACAAGGGGATTCGTCATTGGTTCCTAGAAACAGTAATATGTCTTAACCGTAACAAAGATGTCAACAAGAATATTTTCATTCTTTTTTCTAGAACTTAAAAATGAGAGACAAGAGAAACAGTGAGTTATCAAACCAGTTAGTTTCCCGCACAGGAAACAGGGAGGTTAAAGAAGGCAGAATAATATTCTACAAGGATCACACAGATTTCATCAGTATAAACGAGTATGTCAGAATAAGGGAGGCAAGAATGTGGAGGCTTGGAGATTGATCACCTCGTTCTCATTTTTTCTCCACACCCCACCCCCGTCTCAATCACACACACACACATACACTGTATTTGTGTATCCCCAAAATGATAACTGTATATGACTTTTTGAAAAGTTTTCTGTAATATATGTGATAAAGAACTTCCTACTGAAAATAAAGTCTTTTCACTAACGAAAATTATCAGGAAAATAGTTCAGGAGTATACATATTTGGCTCTTCCACAGAGTATCCTATTAATTAATATATTTACTTAATGAAACAGAGAAAAGAGTGCCCTGGGGGGAAAAAGGAGAGGGTGGTGGCTAATAAAATCCTTTACAGGAAATTTATGAATCCCAGAAAGCATAGTGCTCTCCTTTCTCCTTTACATAGTCAGAGCTCATCTTGAATATTACATTCACTCCTGGTTCCTACATATGAAAAGGACAATACAAGAGAAGAACCAAAGAAAAGCAATCAAACTACTCAGAAAACACTGTTGACGAACAAGGGTCACTTGGTCTGCACAAAAGGCAAATGTTACTAATTTACTCAATGGCTGTCATAAAGGGATTTATTTATTTTTTAAAATGTTTTATTTATTTATTTATTCATGAGAGAAACAGAAAGAGAGAGAGAGAGGCAAAGACACAGCCAGAGGCAGAAGCAGGCTCCATGCAGGGAACCTGACATGGGACTTGATCCTGGGACTCCAAGGATCACGCCTTGGGCTGAAGGCAGGCGCCAAACCGCTGAGCCACCCAGGGATCCCCTCATGAAGGGATTCAGTTCTACTTTATAGTGTTCTCCAAAATCAGCACACACAGTCTTTTACTCATTTAGAAAATAAAAAATAAAAACTTTTTAAAAAAATATTTATTTTTAAAGATTTATTTGTTTATTTATGATAGGCAGAGAGAGAGAGAGAGAGAGAGAGGCAGAGACACAGGAGGAGGAAGAAGCAGGCTCCATGCTGGGAGCCCAAAACGGGTCTCTATCCTGGGACTCCAGGATTGCGCCCTGGGCCAAAGGCAGGCGCTAAACCACTGAGCCACCCAGGGATCCCCAAGTGAACGTGTTCTAAATGTACCATGCTGTTCTAGATAAGGTGGCATATACAAAGGTAATCAGACAAGAATCCTGTTCTTATAGACTATGTAGTCTAGAAAGGAATTTAAGATATCAAGTTAGAGACTGAGTGCCACCTAGCATGTGGAACAGAGCATGGTCTCTAATGAGCACTCAGTAAACGTCTGTCTGAATGAGTGAATGACTGCAATGCTTCACCCCACTGATCCTGCAACTCTCTGCCTGCCTGAGTTACATCAGCTGATATGGCTGCCTCAAGCTGTTCATCAAAGCTGTGGGCTCAAAAAGTAGTCAACCTTCCCAAATAGAGATGAGCCTTTTTTTTTTTTTTTTTAAAGACACTTATTTGAGAGAGAGAGTGAGACAGCACAACCAGGAGAGGCAAGAAGGGGGAATATCAAGCAGACTCCATACTGAGTGTGAGCCAGATGTAGGGCTCAATCCATGACCCTGGGATCACCACCGAAGTGGAAGCCAAGAGTCAGACGCTTACCCGACTGCACTACCAAGGTGCCCCAAGACAAGCTATTCTTTATTCATGATGCAAATATGGATAATACACAAGGCAGAAATGATCATCTGCCAGAGTAGAGACCCAAAAAGTGCTAAGTGAATTCAGAGTCTGAAGAAATTAAAAGTAAAAATTATAAGAAGATAGATTTCATCTCAGTCTAATAATTAAAGGCATCCAACCAAGAAACAAGTACTAAACTCCCAGCTCCCCAAATCAAAATTGTGCCTCTGAAGCCTCTCACCAGAGGATTACTTTACACTGTTCCTGACTCTATCATCTGGATATACAGTCTGGGGCTATTCAGGAATACAGGGCCATCAGGAATACAGTTTGCTCTAAACCATAGTCTGCAAAGTAGATGATTTGTCCACAGCAAAAGCAGATAACTAGTAAATTAGCCTTCAAAACCTTTCAGACTAAAGCCAACTCTTACCTGATCAAGAACCACAGCTTTACAAGCAGCCTATATAGAGTATTTCTGTAATATATTCCTTGGTTTATATGAATAAACTGGGTTTTTCTGAGGTGGTATCACATATTCCTAAATAGAATGATGAAGACAAAAAGTCCTCAGAGTTGGTCACTATTACATACACACATATACTGGCCTAGTTGTTACTAAATAAATCTTATCTACAGAAACATTGGGTTGTATGAACAGATCAATAGGAGTTCTCTTGAGTATCATATGATAAACAATGAAATTATGACTTTAGCAAATGCCTTTGAGTGAAATGAGAAAATCCTTGGATACTTATTTTTTTTAAATGTTAAATTTATAGTTGATGCCTCCATTTGATGATGATTATGCTTATCATTTGCTGGTAGCAAAACACAATCACCAAATCATCGTCTAGGACTCTATTACCATAAAAGTAAACCTCAGTATATCCTCCTATCATGTATCTATTTCTAAAAAACAAAAAACAAAAACAAAAAAATTCTCTTGATTTTAAAGACTGAAAGATAAAAATGCAATATAAAAGAAACACTAAGTATTTTGTGTTTATTGAGGTACATCAAACTCTACTTTGCAATGCCTAACTTCATTCAGCACTCTTCCTTTAAAGATGTGTGAGTGATCTGATTTCAAAGAAAAGCCCTAGCAATGCATCATGTGGCAAGGCCCAGGGAGAATCAAAATGGAGGCACAATGTAACTGGTAGTAAATGCCGCAAGCTAACAGTACAATGAGAGCCTTGATTGCATAAGCATTTTCATGAACTTGTAATTTAAAGCAGAACTATCACACTGGCAACCTATAAACCAAAACCAGAGTGCTGACATATGTGATAGGAGACCATGTTATTTAATTTTAAAAAATTAGATGACAATCAAATGCATGAGGATTTTACACAGTAATCAAAGGCATCTGACTTTTTGCTTGTTTTTCAAATTTAGACAATCTGGCACCACTGGGATTATCTTCTAAATGACAGTGATTAGCTAAACCTGACATAGGCTAGCCCCTCCAGTTTGGCTAAGTCTCCATTTATGCCAAAGTCACTCATTTAGGTTATCAGTCAAGCTCCTCCAGGCATGTACATTCATGATGTGACCTTTTACTTCAGGGAACAAATGTCTAATGAAAGAAAATAAAAGCAAAGATAATACAAAGATAACCTGAATAATCTCAATATAATCAAGTACACATACACAGAATTTTAAACATTCATGAAAGTTAATCTTTCTAAAAAATTTTTTTAAAGATTTTATGTATTTACTCATGAGAGACACAGAGAGAGAGACAGAGAGAGGCAGAGACATAGGCAGAGAGAGAAGCAGGCTCCATGCAGGGAGCTCAATGTGAAACTTGATCCTGGGACTGGAGGATCACTCACTGGCCAAAGACAAACCCTCAACGGCTGAGCCACCCAGGTGTCCCTCTTTCTGGATTTCAATTATGAAACAGAATGGCCCTACTGACCAATGACCACAGTGAGATATTTCATCTATTCATTTCATTGTAGATATTTCATTTATGGACAGCTGACAGGTCATCTTGAAAAGCTCCAAAATGATAAACTGATAATGAAGGAACCTTGAAACAGTGTCTCCCTCTGCACACTCCCCACCTCCACCACTGAAAAATCCAAAGATTTTCCATGGGTGAAGATGGTAGAAAATACTAACCAAACATGTATTTACCACAAGAAATCAGGTGTTGTATAGTTTTAAGAACCCCTTACTTTGAATTGCTAATTCGGAGTTGATATAATCTTCCAAAATGTTGCTAATATGACTGAGTCTTTTCCTTCCCCCAGCCTCATTACATTCAGACACTGGTACTAAGCCTAATGTTAAGCATTGTAATTCTGCCTTTATTAGATTCAGGTATATAAATGGCATCCCAGTGAGCATGGTGAATTTTGATCATTATTTCTCCACTCAAGTTGTGTTCATCTTCCTGCTGAGAGGATGATCACGGAGTTTTACCACAAGCCCAAGGGACCCATTATTTATTATATTACATTTTATGGTGTGGAGTAAATAAATAGCATTAAAGTGCTAAATTCATTCACAGAGATGAACTGTATTCATAAACTGGAGAAATTCTTTAAATCAAGACTATATTGCTAATGGGCTCTTCATAAAAATGCAGAAAACATTCATTGTAATATGGCAGCAATAAAAGGAGGCAGCTGGGTTAACATGCAAAAATATTAGAAGGCCAACATTTTTGGCAAGGCACACAAATGGCATATAACCAAATCATGAGGTTAAACACATAAACCTCACTCACTAATCTGTCATTTTCATGTAAGTGGACTGTAAAATTCACACCTTAAATATAATTATTGTAACAGCAAAATTCAAAATAAACTAAGTGTATTAATGTGTGAAGAATTCAGCCACCCCAAGCCCTCTTAAGGTGTGCCTTAATTAACTGTGCATTTTGTCTTAATCAGCTTGTCTTACATTAAAAGGCCATTCAGTCGGGAAGGTGTGTACATCTGTCTTTTGTATTATGTATAATCCACTCCCATTTCCATCTCTAATTTCTAGGGTCTCCCACAATTGTTTTTGGTATGGCTTTGACTATAAAAGATTTGCCAGCCACCAATCCTAAGGGGTTTTCTTTGCCGATCCGTCATTTAAGGCCTACAATCCTGCATTTTTTCCTTGGCAGATATAAACTCAGTAGTGCTAGAGAATGACACAAATTCCTTGCGGCCCTTGGACTTCACTACAGAAAGTCACTGTGGGTCTCAAGCATCTGGCCCCATACTACCCTAGCATCTGTTCCTCCTTATAGTGTGCTGTGCCAACACTACCCACCTGACTGAGTATTTTTAACAATAGGAATGATAATGAATTTTCTGTGTCAATTACAACATTCACTGAGTATTTTAAGGTGGTACAATACAGAAATAAAGAAAAAGGAAAATGAGTATTAACAAAGTATCATGGTAATTATTTTAAATCCCACTTAAGAGGATAAACATAGAAACTATAATCAACCTATAAAAGGGGGCAGGGAGAAAGGCATGCCTGTTGTGTCTTTGTTTTTGAGACTGCTCTCTCAGCTAATCAGTGATCATTAGAAGCACTGTATCACATACAGAATGCACGCTAAGGCAGAGCCAGGTGAACAGAAAGAATCAGAAGCCTGGGGGCAAGGAAGAAATTCCAAATGAAGGCATATGAGGGGACAGCAACACAAGACAACAATGTGTGCGGTTAGACTAAGTAACAATCTGAGTCCCCGGCACACATAAGAACAATGAATGGAACTTTTCAAAATTGGAATAAATGAAGAAGAGAACAAGGAAAAAAAAATACAAAGGAGAATTGGCAAAAGAGACAAAGTTGACAGTCAACACAGAATCCAGAAGAACTAACAGGGAATCTGGCAAAAATGAAAAAAGAAAAAAAATTAGATCTAGGTATCACATTAACCAACTTAAAAAGCCATTACCAGTGTTTCAGCGACTTGGGGTAAAATTATTTGCTTCTTCCCAGCCATCCCGAGCAACTACTTCATTTGATCCTGTGGCTGTGCTAACAGGCCAAGTGCACAGCTTCCAATTTCCCTACCAGGGATTCCCTTTAAAAAGGAGTCCTTTAAGGAATCACCACCTGAAAGGCAGAGTAAGGAAGAGGGAAAGTCTAGGGCAGATAATCATTCTTTCACTTCACCTCTGAGATAAGAAATGCTGACGCTGTCTCCATACCAGCTTCTCCAAAAATCATGTCCTGTGAGGACTAGTGAGGGCGTGTGTGATGGTGGTAGGTACTGGTGGATCGGGAGTAATAAGCACATTTTGGGATTTCCAGAAGGTACTTCTGAAATTTCAGTGACATTAAACACAGGAGCAAGTTCCTGAAAATGAGTTTGTAAAAGCTGACTGGGTGATCCAGTCATTTGTTCCACATTCTTCATTTTCCAAATACTTATAAAGCAACAACCAGTTGCTAGGCTGGAGGACAGCCATCTTTAAAGAGGTAAGTCCTTCAGTGATTCACTGTATAGCGAGGCTGATGGATAGCCTAGCAGCATCTGACAGTCTCTCCTGACATCTCTCCTAAAAACTCGCTCTATCCTTGGTTTCCTAAAAACTGCCTTCTCTTGGTCTTTTGCTTCCTCACTGTTCCTTTTTGAACATCTCTTGCCCAGAGCTCTGCATCCTCCTAACCTGCACATTGGATGTCCTGGGCCTCAGAAGGCTTTTCTTTACCTGTGCTCTCTCTCAAGTGGAGTTTATCCTGTTGTAGGGCCTTTCACAGCACTGGGATGTTGGTGACTTTCAAATTTATATCTATGGTCTTCCATGCTGACCAGTACAGTAGCTCTGAACACATGTGACAGTTTTAATTAAACTCATTAAAATTAAGAAAAATAAGAAATCAGTCCCTGAGTGCACTAGTCACATCTGAAGTGCTTAATAGCCACATGGCTATCATACTGGATAGTGAAGTTCTAAAACATGGAAAAGTTCCACTGGACAATGTTGCTTTAGTTCTCACTCCCAAACTATAGAGTCTTGCATTTAACTAGCTACTCAATGTATAAACTTGGCTAATCTAACAGGCATCTCAAATTTCCATTTCTAAAACCGGACTCAGCATCTTACTTTCTGACTAGCTCTTCCTGTAGTCTTCATCCTCTTTGGAAATCTCATCCTCATTCTTGTTACTCAGGCCAAAAACCTCTGAGATCTGCTTGACTCCTCTTTTACTCACACCTCTATTCAACCACTGGCCAGTCTTCCCAGTATACCCCGACTGTGACCCCCTCACCTCTGCTGTGGCCAACCTAGCTCAGGTCATCATTCCTAACCCAAATTATTGCAATGGCTTTCTACTCTCTGCTACTACTTTTGTCCCCCCTGTAATATATTCTTCATATGGCAGCCAAAGCAATCCTTAAAAAAGTTGTATCAGATTACGACATTCCTTTTACCAAAACTCTCCAATAGTTTCCCACCTCACTCAGGATAAAATCTCAAATGCTTACCTCCATCTAAAAGATAATGGGGGGATCCCTGGGTGGCGCAGCGGTTTGGCGCCTGCCTTTGGCCCAGGGCGCGATCCTGGAGACCCGGGATCGAATCCCACATCGGGCTCCCAGTGCATGGAGCCTGCTTCTCCCTCTGCCTATGTCTCTGCCTCTCTCTCTCTCTCTGTGACTATCATAAATAAATTAAAAATTAAAAAAATTAAAAATTAAAAAAAATAAAAGATAATGGAGATTAAGGAGTGTACTTGGGATGAACACTGGGTACTGTATGGAAGTGCTGAATCACTATGCTGTATACCTGAAACTAATATTACACTATATGTTAACTGGAAATTAAATAAAAACATAAAAACTCTTTCTGCTGCCTAGAATGCTTCTCTCCGAGGTAAATCATGGTTTGCTCCCTAATTTCATTCAAGTCTTTGCTTGAACACTTTCTCTGAGCACCCAATATAAAACAGCATCTTACCCAGTTCCTTCCTACCCTGCTTTTATTTTTTCTCATAGTATTTACCATATCTCAGGTATTTTATTGTCTGAATCCCCACTAGAAAATAAAATCCATAGAATATAAAATCTCCCATTAGAATATAAAATACTTTGGGTTTTTTTTTTCATTGCTTGACACATAATAGAAGCTAAATAAATATTTGCTAAATATAAATAAAAAATTGTATCATTGTGGTAAATGCCTAATAAAAGAATGTATAAGAATGTTCTCCAGATCCAGCAACTCAGTCAACCAGGTGGGATAATCCACAAATATAGAGACTCAGGTACCAATGAACATCAGGAGAGCTTCTCACTAATAATAACAAGTGACAGCTAGGGAGAAAGAGGCAGAATTTGGGAATCTAGGAAGGAAAGAAGCAAGTTCTGAGAGCTCCAACTCCTGACATAGAAGCAAGTCTTTCAGGCTGTCCCCATCACTGAGCAGCTCAACAAACATCTTCCAATCAAACTGGGCTGCTGTTTCTCTGTCTGCTTACTAGCAATATGCCAAAAGCACACAGTCAGAAATGAAATCAATTAAAATGAACCAGACATTCACTGGGCATGGGCCTTTCCCCTGTGTCATCTGAGTTGACACCAAGAAAACTACCAGCTAGTTATTATTTGCTCCATTTTACCAGTGAGGAAATAAGTTCAGAGGATTCAAGAACATGCTCAAGGTCACAAATCTGGCCAGGCTAGAATTTTAACCTAAGCATGACTCCAAAGACTCTGAAGCCGATGGTAACACAGTAAGCTATACAGGTATTGAGTACGGCATCCAACTTAGTGATGTAGACCCCGACCTTTGAATCGATTAAGACATCATGGCAAAACACCCACTCACGTGAGTTACTTGCGTCAATGCTCGTCACGGAAACCAACTGTGAATTTGTACTACCAAAAGCTGAGACAATGAATTTCCGGAAAATCTATCAAAATTTCATCAGAAACCTCAGTCTTAAAAATAAAATGACTTCCTAACTGTGCACTCCCCTCATCTCATAGCTACAAAACCAAATTAGGCAAAGGAAATAACTGTATGAAAATAAAATGTTTTGATATAAAAATATAAGAGAAACAAAAATCCTTTGGAGTCCTTTTAGATGTTCCTCAGAAACGAGGTTCTCTCTGAATAACCTTTGAGAAGCTTTAAGTGAACCAAAAAGCCTCTCTTCTCAGAATATTCTGAAGGGTTTTGTGTCAGTCTGTCTACCCTGCCCCTCTTTCCAACCATCCTCTCTTACTCTCAAACATACACAATTACATTTTACTGTACCTAGAAGGTTCAGGGTAAAGGAACATAGCAGCTTCTTGTACGATCAGGCTATTTAACAAACATGGTTCTTCACTGTGATGTATGAATATCTCCTAAAATCCAATTTTTCATAGAAAGCTTTCCCAGGATTTGTCACCGTAGCACAAATTCTGATTCATCGGGCAAGCACTAGAGATTCCCTTCAATCAGACACCCCCACATGCATACAGATGCCCCAGCTTAGTCATGATGAGGTTAGCACTGGTTTTCTCTCCCCCCACTTCACAATGACTCTCCTGGCACTGATGCAAGAATCCAGCTCTGCACTCAGGCAGCCTCATTACCTACATGCCTGAGCTGGGAGGCCAGAGGTCTCCTCTTTTTTTACCACTGCTAGAAGCATCCTAGTCCATCTCCTTGCACCACTGCAGGTTCTGCAAGCACCAAAAACAATTTGTTATGCTCATCTCTCCCTCCAGACATGGCCTCCTTGAGGAAGGGAGCATCTGTTTTGATATACTGATAGTGCCAACGAAGAAGAGAAAGATGAATGCCATCTTATCAAGAGAAAGGGAATTCACTCAATATGCTTCAGTAACTAGCAAGGAAAAGAAGATGGAGTAGGGTAAAAAGAGAGAGGCAAAAAGGGGAGAACAATTCGGTTGTGCCTACGGAGAAGGATCCCATATACTCCCCTCCACGCCCAGACCCTTGTTACCATGCTTTCCCTTCCCAGAACTACCATCTCATTCCAGCCACATCTTGCTTCTCACACCAGTGACCCCTGGAAACTCTGCCCCTCACCACCTACCTCTCTCAAGTAAGAAACCTCTGCTCTGGTCTTTGGTAATCACAAGTAGGGCATGTAGAGGGTAACATGCTTAGTCTCTAAACAAAGAAGATTGGACTGGATGATTTCTAAGGCCCTTTTTATTTACCACGTCCCAAATTGCATATGAGCTTCTGACCCTGCTGCCAGGTTTCAGGAGGAAGAGATGTGTTCCCAGAATCTCAAGCCAATTCTAAATCCATTCCCACGACGCATGCTCATACATTAGTTAAATTTGAGAAAGCTACAGTAAGATACTAGAGCTATGTTGTGGATAACACTGTTTGGCAGAGGTTTGCACTAAATGAGATTATTTCTCTGAGAAAATGCATTGAGTTCCAAACAACTAATAAATGAACCACACATATGCACTATAATCTATTCACAAGTATGAAACTATCCTGTTATGATGCTACTGGATACCCTGTTGCAGAAAAGCTTCAGAAAACAGGCAGTTTGGCAAATGACCGTGAACATGACTGAAAGATGCCCATGGACTATTATACAATGCATGTATACATTTTTATTTGACTTAAATGCATTTCTGGAACACATTCATGAGAAAAGCAAGGCCTTCTTATAACTTATTTTCCATTCATAAATTTAATGGCTTTTATTCCCCTGCCTAGATTTATTGCACTTTCTTTGACATAAAAAAAACAAAAAAAAACAAAAAAAAACACCACCACAACAACAACTTACCATTCAAAATATAACCTACACAGGGCTTCTGTAGTGCATCAGATTTTAACAGTGAATCATTATACTCATTTGTGGAGCATGGAGGAGGGAAACTCCCTGGTGCCTAAGACACAGGGTTATTTAGGTAAAAAACCCAAACATTATAATGGAATAGATAGCAGGTAAGCAAACACAAAGTAAACAAGGAATAGATATTTTGTGGGAAAAGGGCAAAAAGGATTTCTTCAGTTTATCTGATTATAAACTGCTACTATTTATATAGCAGTTTGTACTAAATACACTGGTTCTTAGAAGTTCCAAGTATTTGAGGTAGAAAGCTTCTAATCAGATATCATCTGAGACAAAGTATGGTGTCATGGAAGAGTCAGGAGACTTGGATTATCTTAGGCTCTGCTTCTACTTCTATTATCCTAGGTAAGTCACAAAGCTTATCTATACCTCTCAAGTTGAATATAGGGGCTAGACTAGGTGATTGCTCATCTTTTCATAGTCTCATTAATACAAATCTATAGGTTGAGCATAAGTTTGAGTGATGGGTTTCTCTTTCATAGGTTGCTACTCAGTTGTGGGGAAAAGCCAGCTTCAGATAATGATGAGATTAAATCCTTAATGGCTGTCCTGGCAAAGCTGGGTTGTCTGCCCATGATCATCATTTCTTCCAAGTGTGTTCTCAAGAACACTAACTCCAAAATCTACTTCTTGAATAACACGTTCATCGTTCAAGTAACCTTAAAAAAAGTTACATACACTATTTGCCTCTGGAAAGTCACAGTGAACCTTGTGTATCAGAGGCTCTGAGAAGTTCTGCAATAAACAGTTGCTTATTTTAATATCAGGCAAACAAAAAAATGTATGACAGTTTTTGTGGTACTAAAAAGAATTTACTAAAATAGAGTTTCTTGGGAATGAGAACTGTATCTTAATTCACCTCTGGCTATGGCCCCAAGCACAGTATCTGAGATATAACAGTATTCACATTTTTTGAATAACTGGGTGACTGAACCTGGAAAAGCCTAGAACCTGGAAGAAAGGCTGATGTTCTTCTAACAGCTCAGGAAGCTCAAGTGAACAGTAAAATGTATTAGGAAAATGCAAATGTAAAAGTAAAGCATACAATAACAAAACAATAGCTTTCCAAGATGCCAAAAGAGTAAATTCAAGCCAGTACCTTCCATGGAATATTTTCCTTGAGAAGCAAGGAGGAAAACTAGAAACAAAATATACTTTGTGGGGCTTATGAAAATATTTCGTTCCACAGAAGCTCAATCAACATTAGCTGATGTTTTCCAGCAGTGTCCAAAACTTATTTATTTATCCACTCAGATTCTCAATGCCTCAATTTCCCTGCCTATAAAACAAACAAATATTTACTGTAAAATAAAAGAGCAATCCATACTCTCTGAGGAGCTGGGAGGCTTACTTTCTGTTACAAGAGCATTTGGAAAAAGGCAGATGATAGATGGAGTATCAATCATCATCATCATCACAACTGCTATTGCAGTGATGAGGTTAGAAAGGCAGCAGGCCAGAACACCTGGGTGGCTCAGTGGTTGAATGTCTGCCTTCAGTCAGGGGCATGATCCTGGAGACCCGGGATCGAGTCCCACATCAGGCTTCCCACATGGAGCCCGCTTCTCCCTCCCCCTGTGTCTGCCTCTCTCTCTCTCTCTCTCTGTCTCTCATGAATAAATAAATAAAATCTTTAAAAAAAAGAAACTTATATTTAAAAAAGAAGAAGAAGAAGAAAGGAAGAAAGAAAAGAAGAAAAGAAAGGCAGCAGGCCAACTCTCCCGGCTCCTGTGTTCTCTGTCACGGGAGATGTGTCCCTTTTATACCACCACACACTGCGCAGTTTCTTAGGGTATGGAAGAAAAGATGAGAATTGATTGCTAAAGCAATAAAAGTGAAGATAGCTAAGGTCCAGTGACCTGCATTAATAAAGATTTCCTCTTATAAACTATGGTAAATATTTCTGCCCACAAAGTATTTACAAATTAAATTATTTACTAGGAAGAGCCAAGATAGAATAGAATAGTTAAGAACAAAACAAAACACAATATGGTACAGGTCGGGGCTTTGAAGAGTTGGGAGAGGGAAAAAAAAAATGTTTGATTAGCATCTTGGCTGTATACCACAGGTTCCTAATCCATCAGTTTGTAAATTACTTGAGCACAGGGGCTGTGGCAATCACTCTTACATCCCTCGTGACTGGAATAGTGTCTGGAATACATTACACAGTAAGGAGAGGTTGAAGGAATGGATGCAGGAACACTCATACCTCAGTGTTTCATCAAGTAATAATGAAAACATAACTGGCTACGTAAAGGCTGATGCTAATGGTTCAGTCATTTGTAAAAGGCTATAAAAGAAAATTTTAAATGTTTTTACCCTCACAGCATAAGCTTTAGAAATAGGAAAAGAGGGGAGAAAAACACCCCCCAGCATCTGTACACTCTACGTAATGTCCACCCGCTTAATGTATGACACAGCTATCAATCTGTACACCAGTCACTCCAATCCATTCTGGAGAAAAATCATTGCTTCCACCATAATACACTAAAACAAATTTATAAATGTTAATAAAATTTTTAAAAGGTCAGGTCACAACTTCCTGTAACACATGTTAGGGGGAACCTAAAACATCTCAGTATCAGGTCATTGGCAGGACAGCTATGACATTAAAGAATGGAGAAAATGGAATTTTTTCTCTTTTAAAATTAGTTAGCCAGCACATCCGTCTGTTTCCCCCTGGCTGTCTGGTATGCAGCAAGCACTGTAACAGGGGAAATTTATTGAAACAAACCATTAAATCAATATGGCAGAGCACTCCACTTTATAAGGGGCTATAAAAGTCATGCATGTGGGAAAGCTGAAGGAAACAAACTGACACTGAAAATAAGAACAAAAATATTTTTAAAAAAGTAAATTGACGCCTAGAATTTATAAATTTAATAGATCAGGGGGCAAAATCAGGGTCCTGAAATGTGCCTTATGATCCTTTCTTCCTAGGCTAAAATTAGAGCTAGCTCTCTTATTCAAGAAACTAGCATGAAAATGACAAACAAAAGTGAGGGTTCTGGCTGAATTATCAGAAATTACTTTGGAAGAAGGTAATAAAACTGGATTTACAGAAAAGAGTCATACCACGGTTTTATTTAGTAACAAATGGAGATGCTATTCTTTTGTAGATCATCCATGGAGATTCAGAGGGCAGGGAAATACATTGTCAAATAATCCTGCTGTAGAGTAAAATGTGTCCTGAATATCTGAGAAGCAAACGGTGAAAATACAGTACGTGTAGGTCATACTGACATTGTGATTAAAAATAATACACATACATATATGAAATATATATATAAAAGATACATTTATAATGTAAAACCTGGGGTTTCCAAGAGTTGGCCATACATACATATATAACCCAATTATAAATTTAAAGAATATACTAGCAAGATTGCTTTTGGAATACTTAGAAACCCCTTAGTCCTACAATTGAAAGGAGTCATAGGGATCCCTGGGTGGCGCAGCGGTTTGGCACCTGCCTTTGGCCCAGGGCGCGATCCTGGAGACCCGGGATCGAATCCCACATCGGGCTCCCGGTGCATGGAGCCTGCTTCTCCCTCTGCCTGTGTCTCTGCCTCTCTCTCTCTCTCTGTAACTATCATGAATAAATAAAAATTAAAAAAAAAAATTTAAAAAAAAAAGAAAGGAGTCATAGAGATCAACTGGTCTAATCTCCACAATGGCATCATTAACTTAAATGTTTACAGTAGTTATAAAACATATTTATACATAGGTATTTGATTCTTGAAATAGTCACATGCAATACAAGAAGTTAACTGATTGACCCAAAACTACTCAGCTGACCATGTGAAAGTCAAAAGGGTTCAGAAGGATGTCTAAGGTCAACAAGCTCTTTGCTTAAATTCAGAATGGGAAAGGAATCCACAGAAAATAAAATCAATCACTATAATAAAGGCATAAGAGCCTATAAGTAAAAATAACAAGCAACTAAAAAAATCACTTTTACAACCTGCATGACAACGTATATGCCACAGAAAAGGAAACAAATGAACCACACCAGCTTGCTACTGAAGATAAAGAGCGCTGCATTTCTATTTAATACAGCAGAGTCCCCATCACTGTACAATGACAACAGCGTAAGCATCTTCTACAGTCAAAATGCATGTGCTTCCAAAAAGGAAAAAGGAAAAACAAAAATACCATAAAAACCACCTCGAGCCTGGCCTGCAGGCTGTTTCTTTGCATTTTTGTATGTGATTCGATTTTGGGTTTTTTTCATTACTATTATCAAAAAGAAGGAAAAATCCCCACCTTGCATGGCAGCAGAGCCTCCAGAGACCCATTTTGTCACAGGCCATTAGTGTTCATCATTACACAGCTTAATGCAGTTGTCTGTTCCCTTTAGTGAACTCTGCATAGATTTATCTTCAGCTAATGCAGCAGAGGCTAAGGGAAACTACAAAGGTCTCTGAGTTTGTTTGCCTTTATGGGATAGCATTTTGAAATTGTTCTGGGCCAAAGGACTCTACAGAGTTGGAGAAGGTAATATGTGCTTCTTCCCTCTACACTGGCTGTCTAACGGGCAATGTTTACTCACCGGAAAAAAGATCTGGGCACTCAGAGGCACCTCTGTTCAGAGGCAGAGTACTCTTCTCTTGGCACTGTTGCTCAGAAATCAAGAAAAAATTTGTATTCACACACACACACACACACACACACACACACACACACACAAACACACGTATGTGCATACCCTGAACTCCGTAACTGTATTTGAGGCTCTGAAACTTTATTCATTCATTCAACAAACATGAATTGAGGGCTTACTCTGTTGAACACTGTTCTAAGTGACAGGGAAACAACAGGGAACCAAGCAGACAAAATCCCTACCCTGATGCAACTTGTGTTCTCAGTGGGGAATGTGGGAGAGTGGGGGAGACAGTCTAGAAAGACAGGTACAAGGTTAAGTAGGCAAATGGTGACAATGGAAATGCGGTGAGGGGCAGACAACTTACAATTCTAAATTGGACAGCCAATAAAATCCTTAAAAAGCAAAAACAAAAATGACTGGGTAACTCAGTGGTTGAGTGTCTGCCTTTGGCTCAGGTCATGATCGTGGGGTCCTGGGATTGAGTCCCACATTAGGTTCCCCACAGGAAGCCTGCTTCTCCCTCTGCCTATGTCTCTGCCTCTCTGTGTTTCTCATGAATAAGTAAATAAAATCTTTAAAATAGATAGATAGATAGATAGATAGATAGATAGATAGATAGACAGACAGACAGATAGGACAGCCATGGAAAGTCTCACTAGGACGGTACAGTTCGAGAACAGCCTTGAAGGTATTAAGGTAGTGACTCACAGGCTATCTGATGGGAGAACAGCAGCCTTGTTCAAAGGCTTGAGGAGAAGTTAAAGGAGAATAGCATGGTTGGAGCAAAGTGATCTATGGAGAGGCCTGCAGACAACGCACTCCACAACACCCGGTAGGGGCAGATCATGCAGGGTCTTTGAAGCCACCGAAAAGAATTGTGGCTTGTCCTCTGCATGAATTGTTATCGCAGAATTCTGGACCCCCAAGTTTAGATGGCATAAGTTATATTTAAACAGAATTGCTAGGGCTAAAAGGGAAGAGAACCTGAGACAGTCAGGAGCGGAATTCCAACAACCAGGCCAGAGGTGACAGTGGCACAGACAAGGATTTTAATTATGAAGGTGGTAGCAATGGTTATAGATTCTGGGGACTATTTTTGGAAAAGTCCAAAGGATGTGCTGAGAGATTATTTCTGGGGGGTGTGAGAAGAAGAGCAGGCTCCTAGGCTTTGGGTCTGAGTAATTGGCTCCTACTGCATTCTACTCAAAAGTGCCATTTCCTACCCAAGGGCAGTAGTTGGTGAACAGATGGTACAGAATACTGCGATCTTGTTTTGGGACATTTTAAATTGGAGACTCCTATGTGACATAGAAGCCGAAGTATGGGGCAGCCTGGGTGGCCCAGTGGTTTAGCGCCACCTTCAGTCCAGGGCGTGATCCTGGAGACCCGGGTTCGAGTCCCACATCAGGCTCCCTGCATGGAGCCTGCTTCTCCCTCTGCCTGTGTCTCTGCCTCTCTCTCTCTCTGTCATGAATAAATAAATAAAATCTTTAAAAAAAAAAAAAAAAGAAGAAGAAGAAGAAGAAGAAGCCGAAGTTTGAGGTAAGCCAAGAAACAGAGGCTTTCCGGCTGTCCAGGCTAGAGATGCGAATCTGGGAGTCACGGGCTCAAGATTGGTTTGAAAGTCCTAAGATTGGCTGAGATCACCAGGAAAGTGAGAGTGGCCGAGAACAGAACCCCGGGTGCTCCAGGCTGAGAGGTCAGGGAGGTGAGGGGGACACTCAGGAGGAGGGAAGCGAGTAGAAGCTGGGAGGAAGAGGTGGACAGAAGCTGCACCCAATACTGTAGTTTTAATGGTGTGTCGAAAGAGCCAGTGACAAGAACAGGGATGCTCAGTGCTGACCAGCAGGAAGAGCAGAGACCAGGAGACAATGTACAGGAAGAGAAAATGGGGGTTCTATCTGTTCTCTGCCATTCCTTCCTTTGTTTCAACTTTTCCATTGAAGGAAAAACAAGAAGAAATTAGCCTTATCCCTTATGCATGCTGTATTTATGAAAACTGACCATGCCTGTAATATATTTGGAGATCTTAGTAAAAAGCACAGGGAATCTCTCTCCCACCAGAGCCCAGGAAGACCCCAATCACATCACCTGCTGCCATTGGCCTACTGCTGCTCTGACTGCATCTTTTCCAGGCAAGACCAAGACATTCTGACCTGCTGCTGCTGTTCTCAGTATGCAAGACGCTCTGCTTCTTCACCCCCTTTGTTTTCTATATGGGTTTACTGATATATTTTGAAGGCAAAAGAACTGGGACAGAAAGGGAGTGCCATATAGTTCTCATTTGTTAAACACTCTGCAGAAAACTCTTATCTTCAATTAAGTAGTGCTCTTGAACATGACATCCAAGATTCATGATTGAGTAAACAAGTCCAAAGCTGCAAAAATGAGCAACATATTAAGGTATGATTAAATACTGCACTCAAAATTGCTCTACTAGAAGCTCCCAGAGACACATAATCGCTCTAATAATTTCTCTTCTTGATTTTTCTGCAGCTTTTAATAATTCTCTCCTTCTATAAAGCCTCTTGCATCATTTCCATAACTGGCTTTACTTCTGTGTCCTCTGCTGTCTCATCACTTCCCTCGTCCTCTTTATAGGGAGTGTTCCAAGATTAAACTGACCTCGGCTTTCAACTCAATTCAAGGCTTAAAAATCCCCTCTATGCACAAACTACAGGGATTAAGAGCTTGGATTTAAACATCATCAAGATTTGCACTGAAACCTCACTGTAACAATTACTAGTTGTGTGACCTATGGCAAACCATAAAAATCTTTCCTGTGCCAGTTTCCTCATCTGTAAAATGTGGATATGCAAACTACCTGCTTTATGGTGCTCTGTGAAGGTTTAATGAACTAATCCACATAAGGCTCAACATCAAGACTGCCACATATTAAGCATGCAAAAAATGTTGAATATTATGATGATTCTCAAATATAAATTCCTAGCTCCAGCTTCTCTTTATTTCAAGTGCACTTTCTACTGCCTACTTAGAATTAGTCATTTGAATCCCTCAAACTCTCTGTGAACCAAAGACAAAATAATTTAGGATATGTAGATTAAAGAAAATCTACTGTTGTATCATTAGTAAGTTAATTACAGCAAATCATTCAATAAATGTTAGCCTAAAGAGAGCGATGAATAAAACGGCATTTCAGTATTGGAAACCTAACTTGAAATAAAGACAGTGTCTAGAAAGTATTTAGCCTATGCCTCCTACAATGCTGTTCTGTTGCATCTTCTTTGCTGCATCAGCTCAAGTTTCATTGTCACAATTTTTACTAATAAAATATGTTTATTTAATCAATCATCCTCTCCCAAGACAAAAGTTACAGGTCTAGAAAACATCTTAGGGAACTTTAGAATACCATGATTCTGAGGCATTTTCCTCTTAAAACAAAACAAAAACAAAAACACAACCTTCTACTGTTAATGTATGCTCAATAACAAATCATTTCCATTTAAATCTTTTTTCCTGGGGTTCCTGGGTGGGTCAGTCAAGTGGCCAACTCTTGATTTTGGCTCAGGTCAAGATCTCAGGGTCATGGAATCAAGGCCCGCATCAGGCTCTGCACTCAGCAGGGAGTCTGTTTGGGATTCTCTCTCTTCCTCTCCCTTTGCCCCTACCCACTTGTTCATTCTCTCTCTCTCTCAAATAAATAAATAAATAAATAAATAAATAAATAAATAAATAAAATCTTTTAAAAATATTTTATCTTATTATCCTAAGAGTCGTTAGGTAGTACTAAGAGAGGACACTGCACACCCACCCACAGTTGTCCTGTTGTCACCTGGGAAAAGCACTCCAAACTCCTGCTGGATACATAGCTCACTGCTTATTTTTAACAGGAGACTCTATTTGTTGTCACACCTAAATTGGCCAATAATCTTTTCTGAAATATAGATTCTCACTGCCATCAAACTTCTTTTATTTCACAAATATATAGCCCCTTATCATAAACACTTGATAAAATATAACCGCAGGGCCAGTAAAACGTGTATTTTACCGTTTCTGAATGCACTTCCTATATACTTTATAGCTATAGACTTTTTACTTTTGCCCAGGAGGGGATGGGATGTCACTAGAGCTCAGGGTTTACAGGTGGTCACTAAAATGCACAGAATACCTCCTATATTGCTCCATGACCACACACAGTAAGATGTATATATGGTTCATGGTGATTTTGTGTTTCTTTCCCTCCAATGGCAGTTTTGTTTTTTTATTTAGGTAGACTTGACATACAATATTGTATTAGTTTCAGATGTACAACATCGTGATTTCACAATTATACACATTTATGCAGTGCTCACCACAGTAAGTGCAGTCACCACCTGTCACCACACAAAGTTAGTATCATTGACTATATTCTCTATGCTATACTTTTCATCCCCATGACTTATTTTATAACCGGATGCTTGCAACTCTCAAAGTGGGAAATGCCAGCACCTTACTCTTAGAATACAGAGCTGTTCTGCTTGTGTGAGGCAAGAGGGGCTGGGGAGAGTATTCAAGTACAGTGTGCTTACCCTCATCACCCCTCTCTTTCAGCTATCCCAACTGCCTATCCCTTTCCCTGAAAATGCCCTGGCTGGTTTGAATGGTATGCTGGCTGGCAAACTTAAAGACAGACAAATAGGAGTTCAAATTTTAAATTCACCATATGGTACTGTGTTCAATGACCTTGAGCAAAGCATTTTCTTTCTTTCTTGATTCCTGATTTTTAAGTTAAGTGATAGTTCTGAAAATTAAGGCAAGACATGAAAAGCTGGTGGTATACAACAAGTACTAATAAATAGCAGTTCCCAAGCACAGCCCAGTGCATCTACCCTTTTCATTAAACCCTGCACTCCATTTTACTGAAGTGTTTGTTGGGTATCCCCATGGAATTGAAGTGGCATTGGGTGTCTCCATGAAGTCATCAGAAAGAAAAAAGTTAAGAGAAGAATGGAGGGGGAGGAAAACACAAAATTGCACTCAAAGGTTTAATATTCTTCAGATTGGAGGCTTTTAAAAATTTGCAGGGTTGCACCAGGTACATTCAGTGGGGAACATATGTTTTTCCATGGCTTATAGAGATCAACATAAAACAAAACCAATAGGCATTCAAGTGCTCCCAGCCTGTTATCAAGAGGTCTTTCACATAATGCAGCAGAAATGCTACCTCAGGGGAACAGGCATCTTTACCAGTATTCTTTCTCCTCTTCCATTTATTCTTTTAAAAAATTACTGCAGTCAACACAGGCAAGCAGCTGTCTCTCTACATCTCAGCATTACCTAGCTCCCAGCAGTAGTTTTCACATACTCACCTCTGCTTGGAAAATACTCAATAAAGAAATGAGTGGAAACAAATTAGTCATTCTGCAGTCTATTGATTAAGCCCCATTAAATCAGGGTCACATTGGGTGCGCTTTGGGGGTAGAGAAGCAATCAAATTGAGGGCTGCAAAAAAAATTAATGAAAACACACTCAGAAGTTTCAGTCCTTTTTACCTTGTTATTAACATTCAGGCTGTGAGTCCTGAACATACGGCCCAAGGGCCCTAATGAACCCTACGACCAGGAAAGGGGAAGTGTGTTATTAAGGAATTACACTGAAGGTTGGTGCTCGCTTCTGCTTCTTGAATTTTACTGAAATGCATGCTGGTAAAAGAAGACGCCTAGAGTGGAACGTGGTTCAGGCACATCCTACTTCTCTCTGGAAAAATCCATGTCCTTGAAGGGCTGCTAAAAAAGTAAATTGCTGTTTCTCCATCTGGAAGAAAGCGAGGAGGATTTTTCAGGAGGATTTTTCTGGATCCCAAGCCACAGAAAGCTTATGTAATAGCAAGAACAGGAATGTGGCCGCTGGCCTTTTCTGAAGCGTAGCACCACATGAGAAGTCAGTGAGACCACGTGATCCCAACAGGCTGCCATGTTTAGGAATCACCTGGAGAATTTGTTTAAAATGCTGATTCCATATGCTGTGCCCAGAGTTCTGAATCAGCAGGTCCAAAGTAAAGAGTAAGGATCCACATTTTTAAAAAGTTCCTTTGCTGATTTTGATACAGGTTGTTCTTGGAACACATTTTTACAAACACTGTAAAAGTGTAAGATAGAACCAAAATAAGTAATAATTTTGACTGGTGGCGGGCAGGAGGGATAGGGGGAAGGACAAAGAGATTCAAGTAACAAAACCAGTCTTCTCTCCTTGGAAGCAGGCTAGATGACAAGCCCCTTTGAGCATCCTCAGTACAAATTCACTTTGGGAATAAATGAGTCAGTGTTCTTGAGTCGTATAAGAGTTACCATTAATTGAGTACCTATGTAATCCTCAATGATTCTATGAAATGGATACTACTACTATAGCCTCATGAGAAAATTAAAGAAACCAAGATGAAACAACCTGCCCAATGTAACACAATCAAAGAATTGTGGAGCTAAGTCTACCTTACACAATAGTCCTATCCACTATGGGTAGATAATGGCAAATGACTGGAAGGCATTTCTCCTAAGAGGAGACACCACAGCTACCTCTGTCCTGGAGAAACTAGCCCAAATAATGGCATTTTCTCCTATTTATCTTAACCACAAAAACCATTTCCCTGAATTCCAGATCTCTTTACCTGGACACAGGACAGATTAATTTTTACCCTGCTAGAGTTCTGTAAGACTCTTGAAATATACTGGGAGGGGAGAGGCCCATCAACACTTGGTTGTACTTTCAAGGAAGAGCAAGGGCTTAATGACCAAACAAGTTCATACCAACACAATCTGGTGCTGGTAATACAGAATCACTGACCTTGACAGTCAAGGTCTTAGACTCACATTAAGTATTCATGGATGTATGTTGGGACGGGGGGATCTCTCTGTCTCTCTCCCTTCTTCTCTTCCTCCCTATCCCTTACTGCCTTTGCGTATGACATATTCTCTGATAGGAAAGTTCCCCCTAATCTTGAGCATAACTCATCCTGCAGGTCTTAGTGGAGACATTGCTTATGTTATTATAAGGACATCAGTGACCCTTACAGGCTGTCTCTACTGTATTCTCTCACTCTTTGTGGCACTTAACTGCTTTCTTTGGGAATGCTTATCCAACTCCCACACCCCCACCCACCCTAGCCTCTAAACACACAAGGGCTGGGAGTGTTATTCATGTCTGTTTTACTCCCTATTGCCTTGTATAGGACCAAACACAAGTCTCCCTGTAGCAATAAGAAGTGGCTAAAAGCAATGACTTGATTTCTTTTGAAAGCACAGACCAATGCAAACCATTAAAAGAATAATAAAATAAGACCCACATCTCTTGGCTCCAAATTTTTCCATGTCACCTCAGTAACTGATTCAATTATCTTCCAAAACTGATTCCACAATCAACCAAGCAGGATCCACACTGATTTGTAAAATAGTATTGCAACTCTGGTTAGATGAGAAACTGAAAAAATACACCTTTCCAAAATAATATGCTCAGTAAATTGAAGATCATTTCTACTTAAACTACGATTTATAACTAAAAGTATAATAATTCTTTTTAGCGAAAGTATATTTTCAAATTTGGAACATCACTGAAATTTAATTCTGTCAAAGCAGTTGGGATAGATTAACAGAATTTCCAATGATGTTTAAGATCCATGCTAAAGATTATGTTCTTACTTAATAAAACTCTATTCTCAGTAACAAAATCCTAAGAACTTAATAGCTATAATGTTGGTCTCTTGGGGCATCTGGGTGGCTCAGATGGTTAAGCGCCTGCTTTTGACTTGGGTCATGATCTCCAGGTCCTGGGACTGAGCCCCACATTGGGCTCCCTGCTCAGTGGGGTGTCTGTTTCTCTCTTTCCCTCTGCCCTTCCCACCCTGTGTGCGTGCTCTCTCTCTTTCTCTTTCTCTCTCTCTCTCAAAGGAATAAGTAAAAAATCTTAAAAAAAAAATGGAGGGTCTCTTTTTGGTGGTGAATGTTAATTACGAACAAAAATAGACTAATATTGATTTTCTTGTATTGGACTTAAGTTAAAAAGTGAGAAGTTATCAGCAACAATCATCATGCAGGTGGCATGACTTTTTTCTTTTTGTTTTTATTTTTTAAATCATGCTTCAGTTCCCAAAGAAATACTATTTGATCTTACTACACTGAGATCACACACACACACACACACACACACACACACACACACACAAAACCCCACAAATACTATCTGCCACTTCTGATGACCTCTCTGCCTGTCTTCTTATCTTCACAAGACATGTTAGATTAGATGAATGTGGATTTTTCCTAAGTGTCATTTATTCTTTGAAATGCTCTTCTGAATTCTTTTCACATCAAATCCCCAAATCAGATATTCTTCTCTGCCCCCAGGAATTAATTCTTAGACCTGAATGTCAAAAATAAAATACAGGCAGGTGCGCCTAGGTGATTCAGTCGGTTGAGTGTCTGCCTTCGGCTCAGGTCATGATCCCGGGGCTCTGGGATAGAGCACCGCATCAGGCTCCCTGCTCAGTGGGGAGCCTACTTCCCGTGGCCCCCACCCACCCACTGCCTACAACTCACCCTGCTTGTGTTCCTTCTGTCAAATAAATAAAATCTTTAAAAAAAATACAGACAAATATCATACAAAATATTAAAAGAAGTCACTATAAACCTGTACTATATCATTGCACAGAACTGCAGTTGATGTTAATTTACTGGACCACATCCTATATCGAGAGTCAGGCTAGGCTCAATTCGTTCTAATCACTGCAACCCTTATTATTTGGGGGGTTGTTTCTGCTAAAGATGGAAACATTTTCATGCAAGTAGCTGCCTACCTCTTTATTCTGCTAGGGTTCACCACAGCACTCACTTGATTTGTTTAATGTAAATGTGTCTGTGATGGGTAATTTTATCTATATTCTGCTACAACTTCACTTACAGCATTATTCTAATTAATGGGTCATTCATCATTTTACTAGAGCTGTTTTATATCGGAGGAGGTTACTGTTACCTTCATAGTAGTTTCAGAATTTGAAAATCATTCTCACTTCTTCAGTCACATACTTTGGATATTGTTACAAGACAAAATTCATTTTCCATTTCTTCCTATCACTGGCAGAAGAGAAATGACAGTTTTGCCATTAAAGCTTATAATTTAGGGATCCCTGGGTGGCTCTGCAGTTTAGTGCCTGCCTTCAGCCCAGGGCATGATCTCAGAGACCTGGGATTGAGTCCTGTGTCAGGTACTCTGCATGGAGCCAGCTTCTCTCTGCCTGTGTCTCTGCCTCTCTCTCCCTGTGTCTCTCATAAATAAAATTTAAATTAAAAAAAAAAGCTTAAAATTTAGCCCTTAAGAACTTATTAAGTGTAAGCAATCTTTCCCGAAGTCCCCCCATACTACAAACACTATGGTGGAGGCAATATATCCCGTTACTTTACTGTGAATGAGCCCTGAGAAATGGGAAAAAGAAAGACAGACTACTGCTTAGGCCAGGACTGAGGAAAGAGGGCAGGGACAGATATTACACACACACACACATGCCTCCCCCCAAATGCTAAGCCCCCAAATGCTAAGGCCTCTTCGATCGTCTAAAAATGGCAATCCATTTAACTATCAATTTTCAATTTCTATGACAACCTCTACAAACATCAATTATTGAGACGTTGCTGTTTCAAGTACAAGTTTAAGTAATCTATGTACATTGGCTCATCTTCTAACAATCCCAACAAAGTCCATGGTATTATTCTTATATTACAGATGAAGAAATTGAGACTTCTGGAAGTTCAGTGACTAAAATGGGAATGGAGTCTAGACTGGTTTGACTCCAACACCTGAATGTCGATTGCATTTCTTCAGGGCTAAACAACTTCTCTCAAAGCTCTCAGCAACCTAATGAACTTAAGACACTGCTTTAAATTCCTACTAAGGCATATTCTTTCATGCAGAATTGATTTTTATAAACCCTTATTCACATATGCATAGAATCAGTCCTGGAATGACATGGATGGCCCAGTGCACTAGCTGATTTCTTATTAAGGAAAAACTCCATATATTAGAAACCCTGTTTTATGAGTCCCAAAGGGGGAAAAATACATAAAATCTAGGAGGAAACTCATTTCTTCCCATGACTGCCTGTATCTTTCCTGACAAGATTTCTTTGTTATAATTAGACTTCCTCATCTCCTATTCCTCCAGCCCCGGATTCTCTGCTGTCCTGGACACTCTCACACCATGCAATTATAAGAACAAAGTGCTATGGACAGAGAACACATCATTTTCACATATTTCTACTGTTTCCACTTCAATTTCTGCTGTGCAGTTCAGAAACAAAAGTTGTTTGAAAAGTGATAACGAGAATGCTCATAAAGTCAGGCTTCCTCTTTCTTATCTGTCCAGAGAGAAGAAAATGGAGTTTTACAGGGAAGAAAATGCAGGCTATACAGGGAAAAGTATTTGCTAAGCTTTGGAGAGTTTACAAGAAGAGGATGTTTGCAGAGCTGAAGACCCAGAGAAAATAAAAAGATTAGAGAAGGTATTTACCCTGTTAACCTGCCAGAAAGTCAATGTTCTAAAAGGTAAACGTACTGCTACTGAAGGGGTTCAGAACAAGTCTTGTGCTCCAAAATGCACCATTTGGGCATGTGGACTATTTTGAGCTGAAGGCAGTCAACACCCAACAGATTCAAGAAAAACTTTTATCCCTCCCTTAATCTATTTAATTAAAAAAAAATTTAGATAGGAGGCTTTGACCAGAAACAGAGCTAATTACCAAAAGCTCACTTTTTACCTATCTATATAGCACGACAAACATCTAATTACCAAACATCTGCTCTTATCAACCTGTGAATCATTCCCTCCTTCCCCTTTGAAACTCCTAACCCCTTCCTGAGCTCAGAATGGCATATAAGCCTCAACTGCCCAGCTTTCCCTTGGGTCTCATATTCATGTAGGGTCCCATATGTATGTAATTCATATTTTTCTCCAGTAATAGGTCTTATGTTAATTTAATAGACCAGCTAAGTAGTCTGGAAGGGAAGAAGGAGATTTTTTTTCCTCCTCAATATCATGTGTGTGAGGAAAGGCAAAATAGTGCAAAATAGTACAGTACAGTTTTGTATACCCTTTAAAAAATTACTCTGAGACACTCTTTTATAAATAAAAAGGTGTCTTGATACAGTAAGTATTTTCAGCTGTAATCGGCAAACACATTGAGAACTATTTCACAATAGTAAAGTGCAAAGGTTTGCCTTGACCTTTAGGGGGGAAAAAAACTTCTGAAAGTGGAATTATGGTTTTGGATTCCAAGCCAAATCAATGTAACAGAAAACAATATCTATGTACAAATATAAAAATTATTAAGACTAATAATGTTCTCCTTCCCCTCTGAAGTTTCATTGGAATGCACCCTCAGGCCCATCAAAATCTACAGGAAAAAGCTATACATGGAAGCAAATATATAAGTTTAAGGTCTCAAAATCCTTGAAGGACACATTCTCACTTAGCGAGTGCTAATGTTGCTCTCTTCCTACAATTTTCCCTAATTAGAAAACAGTAAAGTATTGCCATTGCCATTGTTATTTGTAGTTTTGAATTCCTATAATTTCTGGTTCTAGAGATTTTTACTGTTTCTCTTCTTTTCTACCAGGAAAAGGCAGTGTTAACATTTATGTCCAAAAAGGGTCTACTTTAATAGTGTCTGGCCTATAAATTTTTAGAATATTGCTACAAAAGCATTAAAGCTATTTTCATTTTTATATCTCTATGTAAAAAAGGAGCATTGTGAACAAGAGTTTTGAGAATGGAAAAAAGTCAAAATTCCACAATAAAACAGTAAAAACAGCCAATTGTTTTGAGGCTGACAAAACAAGGTGGCCACACAAGGCCCTTGACCTTGGGGCTGCTATCCATCCTCAGCTGCCCTGCTGTATCCAATTCTCTCTTACTAGGTTGGTCTTTTCTGTGAACCTAGACTCATTCTTTCCCCCACTGTTCTTCTTTTTGGATCCATGTCACTCTTTTCTTTCTCCTTTACTTGGTTTCCTTTCGCCATTCACCACTCCTTCCTTTTGCTCCATTCTGTCTGTTAAAGTGGCTTAAATGGAACTGAAATGTTTTAAACATTTTTATGCTTAATAAATAAAGCACTAAAATCTCTATGTTAAATTAAATATCTTATATTTCTCTAAAAACAAAAAAGAAAAGAGAAGGAAAACTTTTTACCAGTATGTGGCCTTCAATTTATTTTTGGATAATTAAGAGGAAAAATGCTCTCCCCCAACTCCTACTTACCTTCATTGAAAAGACTATACTTCTGGGGCAACTGGGTAGTTCAGCAGCTGAGCATCACCCTTTGGCTCAGGGCATGATCCTGGGTCTGGGGATTGAGTCCCACGTCAGGCTCCCTGTGAGGAGCCTGCTTCTCCCTCTGCCTGTTTCTTTGTCTCTCTGTGTGTCTCTCATGAATAAATAAATAAAATCTTAAAAAAAGAAAAGAAAGAAAAGAAAAGAAAAGAAAAGAAAAGAAAACGAAAGAAAAGAAAAGAAAAGAAAAGAAAAGAAAAGAAAAGAAAAGAAAAGAAAAGAAAAGAAAAGAAAAGAAAGGAAAGGAAAGGAAAGGAAAGGAAAAGACAAGACAAGACAGGACTTCTAAGGCTATTTGTGATAGTAATCATAATTCACATTTTTTCACAGATCAATTTTTAAAAAATACATCCTTATATCATAAGTACTTCCATGTTGGTAGCTTTTCATCTATAGTGAGAATATTTACTGTAGGTATCACAGGAAAAATGGCAGTTATAAGCTATCAACATCATAGCCAAATTACCTGGAAAAGAAAACCAACCAGCTTTTCTGTTTATCTCTAAGCTAATAATAAGAATCAATCTACCTGCCTCCTAGAATTCTGGAGTTACACAGTGAGGCCCTTGTGTGCAATTCTGATATCAGAAAGAAGTCCTCAGAGTAAATATTTAAAATCATCCTATTCAATGAACAAGCAATCTGTATCTTCATATTATGGTTTAATGCTATGAGGCTAATTCATACCAGAAGTGATCCAAAGCCTATTTCTACGAGAGTCAACAATCCTTTTCTTATGATAATGCAATAATTTTTCAGACTAATGACTCATGATGTTTTTCTGAAAATGTTCAATTCAAAATAAATATAGAATCTGTAGTGCTAAAAGATTATAGGTGTGGTTTTTTTTTCATTTTGTTTTGATTTTTAATTTTTGGAAGATGTATCATCCTTTTCCTCTAGATTTATTCAAGTTTGAATGAAAAGTTCCTGCTTCAGTTCAGAGCTTTGATCTTGGCTATGATGTCTTCCTTGGCCTAGACTCTAATGAGACTAAGTCTATGCATGCTGTCAATCTTCTACATCAAATGCTGGGAGTGAGGAGAAAGCAACTTTTTATTACAGAATTCTGAGGTCCCTCTTTGGGGAGAAAAAGGAAGAAATGTAGTATAATACTTCTTTCAGTTTTTCTTCTTTCTCACAGGGGGAGAATACATACTTTGGACATATTCAAAGAACGTTTTACAGTTACAATAATAAAATCAGTAAAGAAATTCCTTTCTCCCTTTTTTTCTTCCTTTAGGGACCTATAAGAAAAGTCTACTACAGAAATGAAACTGATTAATCTCAATACTAAGAAATTTTTATTTATAAGCTAAGATGAACTTTTTTGTAATATAGGATAAAATAACCAGGAAAATAAGAATGTATCTGCTGGCTTTTCTCTCTCTTTGAATTTCTTCCCCTACAGTTATTTTACAGATTAGAGTTAATCCCCCCAAACAGCGAATATCCAGCAGGGTAGGTTACTGATTATATCTTACGATAAGAATACTACTCCCAATTTGGGCTTCAACACTTTGAGAAGAAGTGTCAGAATTCTTAGTATAAAGTCTTAACATATGGTTCAT
Organism: Canis aureus; assembly: GCF_053574225.1. Classification (NCBI taxonomy): domain Eukaryota; kingdom Metazoa; phylum Chordata; class Mammalia; order Carnivora; family Canidae; genus Canis; species Canis aureus. The sequence continues at coordinate 57,376,128 of NC_135628.1, read as the reverse complement.
TTCCCTGTTCTAGGGCATAATTACTATAGTAAAGGACCTTGAAATGGCCACTCCATTAGTTTTAAGTGGTACTAATTAGGATTTATAATTTAGATTCTATGTAATACACAGAATCAAACACTGACTGTGTGAAGTTTTGGCTCTTCCTATAAGAAAACACCAATTTGAAAATTAAAAATAAGATTAGGTAGTCCTAAAGGGCACAATTTTCATTCTAGAAAGGAAATAAGCAACCTCAGGTTCCTGCCAGTGGGAGGAACAACTGGGTTTAAAGCCCCATTTCACAAATTAAATTCTGGCTGCATTTTTTAACACCAAGACTTTTTTTTTCCTTCACAGTGCCAAAAGTACATTCCAGAGCCAATGTTCTCAAGTGAAAACATACAGTATTTAGACAAGCAGTAATTCGCTAGTAATGTTTCCACATAATCATTTCACGCACGACTGCTAATCATGCCATGTGAGAGAAACCTCTAAACAAGGGGACGTATATATGGCCATAAAATTAAATTATCAAACTGATAAAGGAAAAATGGTCAAATAAAACACTGTTCTAAGCTCATTCAGAGTATTAATAAATTCTGTTTTGGACAGCTTTAGATATTTATGAAAGGGTACAAATCTAGAACATAACCTAGTCTTAGAAATATAAACACTTTTTTTCTCTTATTACTGAAATACATAACTAAGGAAGTGGTTCCCCAAGTAGTGATGTAATATTTAATAGGTCCCCATTCTGTCACTTATCATGACTTCCAAGGACTAAGCTCTTTAAGAATTTTTGAGATTCATTCCAACAGTGCTACCACCAGCCACACTCTCCCTCTTAGTACCTTCACAAGTTACTGATGGGCAGCAAGAGAGAGACCTCTGAACTACACCAGAGCTTCCAAGTGCATTCTCTTGCCTAGAAGCAAGGCACGACATTCAACTCAATTCCATTTTTCTCCTCTTGCTCAAAAGGAATGACAGAGACGGTAGTGATTGAAAGCATTAGTGGGTTTACACAGAGTAAAGCCAAGAGAAACACTTGGTACAGGCAGATCATGTCTTCCCTTCTTCAGAAACACAAATGAGCATGGAAGAAGTCAAAGTTATATATAATCTTTAGTGGTAAAAAAGTAGTAATGCTTCACACATGCAGGGTCTGGCAGAATATGGTACGGAGGCAGCTCATGAAAAGCTTAGCTATCAAATTAATTCCAGTTGGCTGGGATATAAACCCTGTCATATATATTGAGAACTAGATGAAACATAACTAACTGTAATGATAAAGAGCGATGAAAGTGCTGCTGGAAAAATAATCACAAAGCTTCAGGTTTGTTTAATGATTTTGTCAATATGTGGAAAAGAGGAATTCCATGGAACCAGAAGAAATCTCAGGGGGATTCTGCAAACATTAGGAAGAAATTATGCGGAGGGTTTGCAATGCTAGTACTTTAAAAAGGGAAGGGTGGATTTTCTTTTATAATAATAAGCTCAAAAAATGCTAACCTAAACTTCAAAGCTTAAAATGATTTTTCCTTCATGAGTTGTAGGCTGAGAGCACACTACAAAAAAAAGTCTACTAAAGATTCACTGTAATCCATGGTAGAGAAGAAATCATTTCTCTTTCTTCCTAATATTTAAGGTACTTGATGGAAACGCACAGGTATTAAGAGAAATGAGCTAAAAAAAAAAACCAAACTGTAAACATGTCCATTGTTTTCCTTTTATAAATTGCTCCTGGCATGGTTTCCCTACAACATCAGTTTTTAACTGCTCCTCAAACAAAATATTTAATCAGCGGTCTCACATTGTTTTTACAAAGCATAACCACTAAAAGAACAAATAAGTGAATTTTAAAAATTAATGAAGCTTCTGAATCAAACTGCTAATCATTTACTCAGTCTACCCAAATAAATACATAGATATGTCCATTCTTCTTCACAAAAGATTAAGGTTTAACAAATGGCCCAGGTTCCGTTAGAATGGTTTTCCTTCTCCTTTTTGGGGCCTCTACTATATCATTCTGGTCTGAATAAAAGACAAGGAATATATCATATACAGGAAGATATGTGTTTAAGGCCAATTCATAAATGCCATAAAGACTAAACATTTGAAAACATTCTACTTACATTATCTCATTGAAAAAAAAGGACCCGCAATGGCAGAAGTCATTTGAGAAATAAAGTAAAACCACAAAATATAGTGAAATGCAGTTTTTCAGATGATAATGCCAAGAGAGGACGTTTATAAAGACATTCCTGCAGGTAACATCATTCTTAAAAGTTTTTGTTTTACATCACACCAAGACCCAAAGCTAATATAAGAATCACAGTGTTCTATTTTAGAAAGTCAAGAGCCATCTCTTTCTTGAAATGGAGACATTTCTTATCTGTGTAGAGAAATTTACCTTTAAATAAATTAAATTACATTTTGGATGTATTTTGAAAATTTACCTTGGGTAAATTTATATAATAAAAGTCCTTACGTTATACAAGTATGACTAAATTAACCAGTTAAATTCATAAAGTTTTCTTCTAAATCAGACCAACTATTTTTAGATAATTATCTTTTAGAAGTAAGACGAAGAGAAGAGAACAGTGATTATGGTTAGACCACCATGAGAAAGCACTTTGAGGTTTTCATCTTGACCTGGCCTGTGATGTCTCTGGGACCCAGAACTGGTCAGATTGTCTTTCATCTAAAATTTTTTAAAGAGAAAAATGATTTATTCTAATCCAGCAGAGGAATGATGTTTATGAACTGCTTTTGGAGTGTCCTACTGAAATGCTATTCCTGACTCCAACAGCCCCGTTAGAGACACCATGAAAGAGACCTGGAATTTGAGAAAGAACCTTGTATTTTCAGGGTTTGAATGGAAAGTAGAAGGTAAGAGTGAAGGCTCTGGAGTATTTCTGCCTGGGCTCGAATCCCAGCCCCTCCATTTACAATAGTGTGGTCTTAGTCAATCCACTTCAACTCTCTATGCCTCAGTGAGGTTCCTCAGCTATAGGATGGGGAAAATAATAATACCTCCCACATAAAGTTGCAGCGAAGACTGAATTAGATAGTGGATGCTAAGCATTAAAAAACATAACTGGGTATATTGCTAGTAGGGTTCAGAAATTTTAGTTTTATTATGATTTACTTGAGTTGACAGAGACTTTTACAACATAGAAACAGACTGTAAAAGTGAGACTCAGAAGGTACACTTAATACAATTCTATCCTGCATTAGCCCAACATTCCTGGGATTCAGGATGTTGCAAAACTATTACTTCTGCTCGTGTATATAATCGAAAACACAAGAATTCAAGGTGTATGCTCATTACAGTTTCTCCGTACAAACAGGAAACAATATTAATGTTGTAGAAATTCACCACTTGCATGGCATCAAACTTGGGTACCAAATTGGATGTGAGCAATGCAGGCGCCATCTCTAGGACTGCCTCCGAAACCTAGCTCCTTAAGGCTCTGGTGATCATTTTCCTGGAGTTTGCTGCAATAATGAGTCTAGACAGCCTGGATCCATTAAAGATCATGCCTGCTGTCTTTATGCATTCCCTCCAGTAATTCAATCATGTCTATTTGGGAGAGACTCTGAGTTTTCTTAGGGACATTCAAATACCCAGTTTCTTGAGGTACGCTAATATTTAAATTAAGGAGGGGATTTCTGATTGCATTAGAAATGCATCCATCTTCCCCTTCTTGTCTTTGCAGAGGGCATGCCACAGGCTTTGTCACAACCAAATGCAAATTTCTCCTAGGCTGGAAGTGCAAATTTTATTTTGAAGAGCAACATGCTTCATGCTCTGTAGTTATTCATCATCCACCAAATAAAATAATATCTGAAATATGTGTAGCACACAAATGTTTTTTTCCCTCAACTCCCAGGAAAATACACATGTGGATGTATCCCAAGAGTGGGCTTTCTGTAGAAGCGCTAAAGCCAATGACAAAATTCCTCTAACATTTACATCTGTAATGATTTTTCTTCTAGAGAGAAGAGGAAATATGGGGAAATTAGATTTTTGACAGCCTTTGTGATGTTTAGAAAGGTAGAAACATGTTTGCAAACTTCAAACCTGAGCGACTTGTTTTAGCGCCTTTTCTGACAAGGCAACATTAAGCAAATGTCTCACAGAGGAGGTTCCTCTGGTGTGTGTGTCTGGGCTCAAGGAGGAGAGGAGAGGTAGGGTTTCATGTGCTGTCATGGGAAATTAACAGTCTACCTTAAGGTGGTTTACAGACTATCATTTTTAATCAGACACAGGCAGCCCATCTGCTAACATAAGCATTCAAGAGAGCAAAATAAGCCACTTTCTAGTAAGAATCACATCCACTTAAGCAACTGTACCATAAAACATATTTGGAGATTTATCTTCATCATTTATTGCTTTGGGATACCAAAAGTAATCCCGAGAAGGAAGACTATGTACAAATCTGTTTAGGCAGCAATGACCCTGAGGCACACGGGGAGCATAAAACCAGAACCATGTATTGTGTATGGTCACCAAACAACTGGGGATCTATCCTCATTATCACGGTTCTGATGGGGAGAACTGTAAGACACCGCTGTCCATGAAAAGTTTACAGTATTCTCCTGGACATTTATAAGAACTCTCCACAGGGGCACCTAGGTGGTTCAGTGGTTGAGCGTCTGCTTTTGGCTCAGATCGTGGTCCCAGGGTCCTGGGATCCAGTCCCACATCAGGCTCCCTATGTGGAGCCTGCTTCTCCCTCTGCCTGTGTCTCTGCCTCTCTCTGTGTCTCAAGAATAAATAAAATATTTTTTTCTAAAAAAAGTTTACAGTATTAATTTACTCACCTAACATTTACGGAGAACCTAGTGTATGCTAGACATCAGCAAAGTTCTGGCTATGCAAATCCAATCAAAAAATGATCACTAACATCTTATGAGGAAGAAACATGAGAATCGAGAATAGCCCTCTTTAAATCAGCAAGGGTACAGAGGAAAGGGGTAAGAGAAAGGGTACAGAGAAGGGGTAAGAGACATGTCTGACAGGTATCCCAAAAAGATGCTGCTGAGGGATGAGTAGTAGAAAGTCACTAGGTAAAGGAAAAGGAAAGGCCACCAGGTAGAGAGAAAACATAGGCAAAGGAAGACAGGTGGGACAGAGAATTAAGGTTTGCACAACTTCAAAGAGCTTAGGATGGCAAAAAGAGACTATAGGAAGTATGTAAGAAAATGAAGGAAATGAGTTTTAAAAGACAGTTCTCCTATCCTGTTTTTCTCACCCACTTACTGACCAGAAAGAATCTGAGGGCCTAGATGTGGGAAGAGCCACAAAATGAAGGTGACCTGGACCCCCTCATCACCTTGTAGTACATCCCATGAAGAACCTTGGGCAGGCTCTCTTCATGCCTGGGTTCCAATCCAACATTGTGTAGAATGCAAGGATTTAGAGTCAGAAGCCATAGGTGTATGTCCTGCCTCCAATACCATGTTGCCTCGAAGAAGGAACTGAATGTTTGAGCCTTCAAACTATTTTTCAGGGCTGTGATGCTGACGGAATAAGACAATGTACTTGGAAGTTGCTATTTTAATGTTAGCTAGTTAATGCTATTATATAATTGATGTAACTCAAGTAAATGCATAGTCATAGTAATAAAGTTATTATTTATGTTCTAGTAGATCATGGCTTTACATGCTGGCCTCTCCCTTTAGACCTTTATAATTATAAAATAAATATGGTGTCATTCCAATAAGTTCAGAAAATATAGGAAAGGATAACAAAGAAGATAATCCCACATTTATTTCTATGTAAATGCATACTCATAAACAAAGATATATATGTATATATTTTGATCAAAATGTGGTCATGCTATACTTCTGTTTTGCAACCAGCTCTTTACTCTTTAACGTATCTTTCTATGCTTTTTTTTTTAATTACTATTTATTCATGAGAGATGGGGGGAAGAGGGCAGAGACAGGCAGAGGGAGAAGCAGGCTCCCTGCAGGGAGCCCGACATGGGACTCAATTCCAGGACTCCAGGATCATGCCCTGGGTGGAAGGCAGGTGCTACACCGCAGAACCACCCAGAGATCCCTGTGTCCTTCTATGTTAATAAAAATACACCGACTATACAATTTGCAGTGGCTGGACAATATTATATGCACAGAACATAATTTATGCAACCAATATCCCCTAGACAGCCCAATAGATGAATATAGATCTTAGCTAAACATTCCCTGTGATCTGTTCTCTTCAGGTTTTTAATCCTTCTCTTCACCCCATTCTCCCACCCACATACCTCTGTTATCCTTTTGCTTTGTTTCTTCGCCAACAGTTGTATTTGATCTTGAGGATTTTCTGACAGTCCTCAATTCTGCATCATCTGACTCAATATCATGCTAAGTTTCACTTTGTTGTACAATTGTTCAGTGACTTAACCTATAAATTCTCATCTTCACTACAAAGGCCGTTAGCACATCTGGCTCACACCTTTCATCCAGGAATCCCATACTTGTCCTTCACAAATACTGTTTCCTCACACCCATCTCCAACTTCCAAGTAAATACCTTGAGTTTGAACATAATCCAATTTGCTTCTCATCCCTAATCTTCTACCTTCTTGCAAGTCATCACTATTAATTGTGGATGTTTTCTCCTAATAGGGACATTATTTTCCTATTATAAGATTTTCACTGAGGGTATATTTTTAAATTTTTATTTATATTTATATTATATATATTATATTACATATTATATATATATATATATATATATATATATATATATATATCTTTATTTAGAGCATGAGTGGAGGGAGGAACAGAGGGGGAGCAGACTCCCTGCTGAGCTCCATGTAGGGCTTGATTTCTTGGCCCCAAGATCATAACCTGAGCTGGAATCAAGAGTCAGTTGCCAAGGGGATCCCTGGGTGGCTCAGCTGTTTAGAGCCTGCCTTTGGCCCAGGGCACAATCCTGGAGACCCGGGATCAAGTCCCGCGCCGCACTCCCGGCATGGAGCCTGCTTATCCCTCTGCCTGTGTCTCTGTCTCTCTCTGCCTCTCTATCATAAATAAATAAGTAAATAAGTTAGTAAATAAATAAATCTTAAAAAAATAAAAAAAAATTTAAAAAAGAGTTAGTTGCCTAACCAACTGAGTCATTCTGGTGCCCGAAGCATTTGACATTCTTATCGACAGTGCACAGGGCCCACCTTCTCCACATCCTCACCATTGCTTGTTATTTTCTTTTTTTTTTTGGCCATCCTAACAGGTGTGAGGTGTTGTTTCATTGTGGCTTTCATTTACCTCTCCCTGTCCCATTTACCTATCCCTGATGCTGTTTTTTTTTTTTTTTGAAATGTAATTTTTAGAAAATTCCAGTATAGCGACCATGCAGTGTTATATTAGTTTCAGGTGTACAAAAATATATATATATTATTTATTTGGGGGTGGGTAGTAGAGGGAGAGGGACAAGCAGACTCTGTGCTGAGAGTGGAGCCTGACATGGGACTTGATCTTAAAATCCCGGTATCTCGACCTGAGCTAAAATCAAGAGTCCAACATTCAACCGACTGAGCCACCCAGGTGCCCCTCTTTTCATGTGAGACATAATTACAAAGTAGAAATGATGAGAAGAGTGACTCTGGATGTGTAGGGGCAGGGGGAATAAAGGCTTCCTAGGTGGACTCCTGAACTTCTGTGGTCTGGATCACTGGAGAGCTGGTGGCATCATCTCTCAGGACAGGGCACAGAGGAGGTGAAGAGGCAGATGCAGAGCAGGACACCAGGATGCAGGTATGTGCAGAGGAGTAGACGCTGAGAATGGAAGATTTAGGCAATGAGACTATTAGTTCAGTTTTAAAACTGACCCTGCATCCTGGACGTTTTGAGAGAGTTCCAGTTTGGAGATAATATAAAGTTATAGCTGAAACTACTGAATGGGTAGAGATAATGGCAGAGTAAGCAGAAAACAGTCAAAGAAAGACTCTGACAAGGACTTGTATTGAGGGAGAAGGCAGAGAGAACAGAACCTTAACAGGCCTGAGAATTAATGGTCTCAAGGAAAACGAGAGGCCAGAGATGGTGATGACAGAGAAGGGAGGGGAAAGTCCAAATATAAAAGCATGATCAGCTGCCTAGAAGGCTGACGGAACTAGATAACCTAAGATGAAAAATACCCTTCATATTTGACAATTAGATCAGAGTTGACTGGTCAGTAGGATACAGAGTGAAGGGGAGGAGAGGGAAATGAAGAGCAAGAATATACCTCAGCAGATTAGTAGGAAGGAAAAGAGGAATTGAAGTGGTAGGTAGGGACGGAGGGGTGGAGGGCAAATATGCAAGTTTAAGAAAAGGGATTTTATAAAGGGCAGAGATTGAGCACATCTGTGGGTCCCAGGGAAAGAATCAACAGATCAGAAAAGACTGAAGATCCAGGAGAGACCAGATTGAACAAAAAAGAACAAGATCGCAGAGGGGATGGAGTGGAATAGGACTGATTAGAGGAGGAACAACCTCTGAAAACAAGAACACACAGAGAGATGTGCTTCTCCAACAAATGAGTTTCTGAAGGTACATGAGGGAAATTGAGGAAATTTAATACTGGTGGAAAAGTGGGATATTTTTGGTCATGGATTTTTTTTCTTTTTTCTCATATTGCCACAATATCTAATTAGGAACAAAAACTCCATAAAGACAAGGACAATGTGTGGCACATGGTAAGCACCTGAATATTTGTTTAAAAAAATGAATAAATGGATGAAAAATAACAGAAAAACATGGCCAAATTGAAGAATTTTTCCTCAAAAATCAGAGGTTTTTTTTTTTGTTTTTTTTTGTTTTTTTTTTTTAAGTACACTCAACTCCTACTGACTGACTGTAGGAGTTGCATCTTGAAAAATCAACGTCAATCAAAAGCATGTAAAAAAAAGAAATTGTAATGAAGTAAGGCAGAAGGACTTCCAACTTTCAATGAAAGATGTTGGTTCTCTTTACCCTTCAGGGAAATCCTCATTTCAATTTTCTTGAAAGCTTCAAAATAAGAAAAAATTGGAGATTCACTCAGTTGCATTTCTGAGCACTGTTGCACCTTTATCAAACCTGCTCAGCATTTGTAATTTCATTTCAAAGAACGGATATAGTGGTCTCTTTTTATACAACTTTCTTTGCTTTTCTTATTTCCACTCCTATATATTTTTTTAAGATTTTATTTATTTATTCATGAGAGACACACAGAGAGAGGCAGAGACACAGGCAGAGGGAGGAGCAGGCTCCCCACGGGGTGCCCAGTGTGGGACTTGATCCCAGGACCCCAGCATTACAACCTGCGCCAGAGGCAGACACTCAACCACTGAGCCACCCAAGTGCACCTCCACTTCTATACTTAAAATTTTCTTTCACCATATTGCACATAAATTTTTGCAAAAAGCGAAAGTACAATATGCAAACAAGATATTGATGGCTTTGCTGGTGCTAACACCCTGCTGGTCTGTGGCTGGCATGGCATTACTGCCAACAGGGGGTTGCAGTAACCACCAGAAAAGGTTGCAGTTATAGGAAAACCCAGAACACAAAGTGGCTATGACACATGTGACCACAGAGAATATAAATATTCCATAACCACGGCTGACATGAAGGCAGTGAATGAATATAATTTAACAACAGGTCGAAGATAGTATAAAGAGTTAAAAATACAAATGTTTTAATTTGCAAGGATGAAAATGCAAGATTCTAAAGACTTACTGAAAGAATAATGTCCATCAAGTTTATCTTGTGCTTTTAAAACTGGCCCACCCACTTACCTATAATACATCTGCTCATTTACTCAAAACATTTTTTCTCCCTTCTTATTATGGATCAGAACCACATGATTTACAACCAATACCTGCTAACTAAAATTACTAGTGCCTCCAATCTAGCCCATGACTACTCACTGCTTCTTGTGATACTCCCACATCCCACTGGTTCTTGGTTAATCCTTCATATCACACTTCTCCCTTCCTACTGGCTGAATTTGTTATTTCTAAACACTAGCCTACATATTAATGTTGGCCTAAGAAGGTTGATTTAAGTCGCCAGTTATCATTCTTTGAAAAGGATGGTTCTTAATTTCAGGGTACTATCTTTTTTCTTTGGGGTGGGGGGGGAGGCGGGTAGACTCCACACCCAGAATGTAGCCCAGCTTGGGGCTGTAGCTCATGACCCTGAGATCAGGACCTGAGCTGAGATCAAAAGTTGGATGTTTAGCCAACTGAGCCATCCAGGTGCCCCAAGGTAGTTTTACTTTTCCTGGTGTTCTAATTCATTCTCTTTAACAAAACTGGCAACCTATGATAGTTGTCAATTATTTTTTCATTGATTTGAAAATCTCAAAGTCTAAGAAATACCAAGTTAATTAATTTTAGCTGCCCCAGCTTTTACTTCCAAGGCTGTAGGACATTCTATATTCATCATCTAGATAATCTGACTCTGGGCACCCTGGCTCACTGCCTGGCTGGACCACAGAAGAGCCCCCCAGGATCTCTTACTTGCCTGAGAGGTTCCTTGGTCCCCCAAGATAGGAAATCAAAAGAGTTCTTAAAAAGTTGTTTTGAAGAAATTTAAATTATAAGCAGTATTTAAGATCCTAATGAGTTTTCATTTATTCTAAAATAATGATTGAATACTGTGTTCTTACAACAGCAGATTTCAGTGGTATATTGATACAAGGGATAATATAAAAGAACCAACTAGTGGTTGTTACTACCCGTGTAGGTGACTAGCACAGACATAATGTTTCCCAAAAGCCACCAGACACCAAAGAGGACATATTGTATGATTCCATTTATATGAAGTTCAAGCATAGGCAAAACCAATCTATGAACAATGACAGAAATTCTACTGATGGTACTTTCTCACCTATTCATGATGTGGTGGCTCACAGGATTAGGCTTTGGAGAGTGCACCTTGATTTTAAAAATAGTAACCACAAAATAATTACTGTTCTTCCACAACTGCAAAAAACTACTTGAGGACACTGAAAACTCCAGTACCTATTCCATTGCAAAATAGAAAGATCCAGCACTTCCAAGTTCAAAACCATCGGTCTTGCCAAAAACTGAAATTAAGGTCATTAAAAACCAGAACTTCTCTTCTGATATTTGCACTTGTATTCCTTGTATCTGGCTGTTCTTGCTTCTTTCGCTTGAATCAAAGACCTTTACTTTCTCATTTATGAAATAACAAAGCTTCAAGATAATATTGTTGCTTAGTAGTTTGAGGTTTCTTTTTGTTTGTTTTTAACTACAAAAAGAAGAAAAAAGGGATTTTTTTCCCCATGAAATGGAAAATATTTCACTTGTGATACTATGTATTTTAAAAACCATAGTAGGGGAGCACGTGGGTGGCTCAGTGGTTGAGCATCTGCCTTTGGCTCAGGGCGTGATTCCAGGGTCCTGGGATCGATACCGCATTGGGCTCTCCCTGCAGGGAGCCTGCTTCTCCCTTTGCCTATGTCTCTGCTTCTCTCTCTGCATCTCTCATGAATAAATTAAATCCTTTTAAAAATTAAATAAATAAATAACCATAGTAGGCAATATTAATGATTAAATGTTCAAATGACAATTACTAAAAAGTAAAAAAGATAAAAATGACCAGGAAGATCCCTTGGTGTGTATACAGAAGCCTTTCAAACAAAGTAAACAAAAAAAAAAAAAAGAAAAGAAAAGAAAAAACAAAGCAAAATAAAGCAGAAATAAGATAACAAATCAGTGTGTGTGTGTGTGAAAGGGAGTTTTCTGAGTGGCAAGCAAGGGGAACAGCAAAATAAATTTTCCAAATCATATAGAAAAACAATGTATAGCCAACACCTATAGGAACAGAAGTTATATTTAAGAGACCAGGTTCTTCCTGTAGGTATTCATACATTATTTTTGATACCAAATTACATTATCAATTTAGGTTTCAAAATCAGATGTAAATGGGCCTGTGGCTGGACATAAGCTATTTCAATGAATGCTGAATAGGCATATTTTGGCTATTGCAGTCCAAGACAAATACATGTTCAGAATACATAAAACACAGTACACAAATTATATAAATACTACCCACTGGAAAAAAAATCTTCTCTACTGTCTTTCATATATAAGCTAATGTTAATTAATAATTATACAATTTAACTCATAGGAAAAAACTGAACCCAAAACATCAGCAAATATTTAGGCCAAAATCAGTGGCAGACATGACTTTAGGTTTATTTGAAAATATAATTTCAGTCCCAGATTAGCTCACAGCAGAGGAAAGCCAGCTTTCTTTTTGCCTTACACATCACTAAGAGTTAACTTATATTCACATGAACAATTACTGGCACAGGGAAAAAAATAAAAAAATACAAATAAAAAAATACAAATAAAAAAAAAGAGAGAGATAAAAAGGACTGAAGAGAGAAGGAACTCTCTAGTTAGTAAGGGTGGAGTTCCTCTAACAAGTGCTCTACATAAAGCCACAACAGAATTCCCCTCTTTCCCTGTGTTAGAAAAAAAGAAAGTCAAAGCTAAAAAGATGCAGAAGTCTATTAGAAGTCTTTGGCTTACCGGCTTACCCAATGACCACCATCAGCATTAAACTGAAGCATGAAAAAGTAACCCAAATGAGCAAGACTGGAAGAAACCCATTCATACCGAGCTCTGACGCTGCACAGTATATTAGAAATCACAGTATATTTAATCATAGATCTAAAGAGGGTAGACTCGACAACTCAGTGTGTAGTTAACTGCATTTCCAAGAAGGATGCTGCCTTCAAAAGGAAGCTTTCCCCCTTTGCCTAATTCATTAGAAAATTCTCGTTTCACAGAGTAGAATCTCTTTAACATTCAACCAACCAACTAGTTCTAATCCAGATTTGTGAAACAAGAAACAAAATTATTTTATCTTTTCAGTGATAGACATTTACATATTTGAAAAGAGGTGTCAAATATTGTTTTTCTTCTGTTTTTCACTGAACTTGCCACTTTTTTCTCATAGGTAACAGCCTGTCATTTCCTCCTAAGTGGACTGCCATGCCTGCTTCTCTTAGTGTTGTCATTGAAACGTGCTTGATATTTGGGTTGGAGCTTTGATCATCCCTCCAATGCAGTTGGTAACACAAAATTTCCAGTTAATCACAATCACTGTTCAGCCCTATACCATATATAACACAGTTTGAAAATACAAAAAAGAAAAGCTCTGAAAAATAAATTTTAATCTCTGAAAGTTAATTTGAGGATTAAAACCATTTAATATTTGTCACATACGTTCAAAAGCAGTTTCCCAGATGTGGGGTTTGAAATCTAAATGTGCCACTATGCAGTCCTTCACAGACCTTCACGGGTCAGACAGTCTGAAAACATCGCACTATTTTTCATAATTCTGAGGACAAGGGGGAAAAAAGGTATGTTTCATAAAAATGCAATAGGGTAGCCACATTTCCTCCCATGCATGAATAATGTATGATCCACAATGTTATTTGCTAGACTGTCTAATCACTAGCATCTTTCAAAATGCCTATATAAGCTTTAGCTCATTAAGAACAAACATGTATCTGTATAAAAATATCACATACCTGTGAACACTCAGAATAATATTCTGCCAAATATCAATACACACATCAAACTGACACGGGTATCCTACTTTTGAGCATTTCTCAAAAATAAAAATGTTGGGAAAAGAAATACAGAATAATTATTTCAGCTTGTGACACTCATGCTTACTCTAAATAATCAAGCTTAAATCCCTCTTTCAAAACATACCACACACACACACACACATATATATATACACATATGTATGTATGTGTGTGTGTGTCTATATATATAAATATATGCATATATATATTTATATATATATAAAATCAAGGAATGATCCAGGGACTATTGCACACTTTCTAAATAAAAGTGGAAAAAAAAAGTGGCAGAAATAAGAGGCTAAATAAAAAAGCTTTTAAAGCAAGGCTTCTTCTATTAGAAGCAGTTTTATTATTTTGAAAGGGGCTTCTATGATTCATGAAAGAGTGATAAAGCAAAAGTACTTCACAACTATAAGCTTTCAATGTAGTAATAAGAGAAAGACAAGGTGAAAGGACAAAGTATCTAGGTTTCCCATAAATAACTGCTAAAAACAAAGTATGAAGCTAAGGTACAAGAGTAGTTCTTTAGGATCAATGCTGTAAGAAGAAAGGAAATAAAAAGTTCGCCTTTATATTTCTGTATTTCATCCTCTAACAAATACTTTTTAGTAACAACAGAAGTAAAAAGAAATCAAAATATAAACAAAAACCAAAATAAAACCCCCCACACCCACTATTATACCACTTCTAGGTATGAAAGACTGCCTATTTCAATATCATTACTAAAATGAATTTCCTTTATATTTTTATTGGTATCTGATGAAAAGAAAAAAAAAACATTCATTTAAATCAGCAGACATTTGCTAAGCATCCTTCTAAGTGACTCATTAATTCTTTAAACAGATATTTGTTGTATGCACCATTCATATAGAAGGTACATTTGAACTGCTATCTTCCCTTCATTGTGGAAGTAATGTTAGAAAAGGAGGTGAGAAAAAAAAAAAAAGGAGGTGACCATGAAGGGCAGAAATCAAGGTGTTACAGAATGCAGATTTGGAGTTCTGAAGACCTAAAATGGTCTTACCAACTTCATTCACTTATGAGCAACAGTTAGTGCCAAAAAGTGGAAAAGATCTTATGTGCTAGGCCAGGTTTAGATTAATATGTACAAAATTCATAAGGAGTTTACTGAACGCCCTGAGTTATTTTCTGTAAGAAAAAGATGAGGTTTGTTGGCAAAGTTTATCACAAAAACCCCACAGGCCTTCTGCAAAGTGGCCCACCAAACCATACTACTTCTTTAGAAGGAAACAATCTAGATGTTCAACCACAACTGCTCTGTAGAAACTCTCAGCTATCTAGAACGTCACACGGAATAAATCCATAATGACATGTTGATAACCTTATGGCATAGTTAACACTTGATCTGTGTCTCTGTATAGTATTATCAAAGTGGACTACATGTTAAAGATTTCTTTTCCAAAAAAAAAAAAAAAAAAGATTTCTTTTCCATTTCAGGAGACACAAGTGTCAGGAGGGACAGAGATTTTCACTATACCAGAGTTGTGCTAATGACTTCACCCTTGAAAACAGGGCTTCCCAAGTACCCCACATCCAGTAAGATGGTTTCAGAAAATGGCCTTTGCTGGTAGTCTTTCAGGCTCTCTCTAAGCCTTTAGAACCTTTGGAAGTTTAAGTTTCAGATCTAGTCCCAAAAGCTTCTTATAAATCCAAATATAATGCCCTCTTTGTCATCTGGGCAAAAAAAAAGAGAAGTTTCTCTACCTTGACTATCCTGAGTACAGAGCTTCTTGCTTATCTGCCCCATGGCGCGCTGAGCGCCAGCAACACACACCCTTCAAGTCCATCCCATCACTGATCCTGCAACATCTCATCTTCTTTTCCATATGCCATTCCCTCTGCCCAGGTCATTCGGCCCCAGATATTCACACAGCATCCTCCAGCACTTTGTTTTCCACTCTAACCAAGTATTATCTTCTCAGAAAGGTCTACTGACTGCACTGTAACTAAAATAATGGCCTTGCCTCCACCAGCAACTATGCAAATTCCTAACTTTTGTCCATTGTTCTTCCTAAAACTGTCACTACCTACTACTGTTGTCTGTGTGTACTGGTTGACTTTTTTACCGTCTGGTTTTTTTCCTCCAGACTAAATTCCCCAAGGGTAGATAAAGACTTAGATGGAGGGGAGTCGACACCAAGTAAGTGCTCAATAAATTTTATTAAATGGATGAGCAAATGGATTTTTATTACGCTTAATTATAACAATGAATTTGATATGCCTCTGATATACCAGTATTGTCAATGTGAGAAGTACAATAATTAATAAAACAAAAATATAAAATGCAAGTGTTAATCACAATTTGTCATTTACTTTGGACTATCATTTTTAGAAACATAACCTACTACATTCATGGCCTAATCAATTTTGGTGCCTTTCATTGTTTGAGGTTTGATTTTGACCACTTCCTAACCTCCTAACTTCAAGCCCTGCTTAACAATTACAGTGATTTCACAGCCAGGTCCTGACGACCCCTTAGCCAATTCCCTATACCGCTGCTAAATGGCAGATACTACATCTGACAAGATTAACTTTTAGAAGCTACTCTTCTCTGTAATCAGAGACAAACACAATTACATATTACGATTACTTCTAATTATTCTAAGCAGTTCTACTGCTGTTTGCCTTAAGAAAGGCACACAGCCAACTGCAGAAATTCTGACCATCACCATAGTCAAGTTGCCAATAAGTTTTATCTCCCTAACTAATCTAAATGCCAACCTACTCCTTACTGACCAATGAATATTTCATTTTCTGTTCTACTCTGAAAGCCTTTAATTGCTGTCTGATTTTAATGAAGTGCGGCTGATAATAAATAGTGAAAAATGCTCAAAGACCAGATATTCAATATTTGAGTTGTGTTCAACGGAGGAAGCATCAGTGTAACATTTTTGCAACTTTAAATACCATCATCATCTACTATGTCTCCAGCCTCTTACCTCCATCAAGTCATCCTGACTGCAAACATCTGTTCTTCAATTGTCTCATAAGAAATGTACTTTATATATACAAAGTGATCATTACCCTAAAGAGCCAAATGTCTTTTAAAAGCTAGTTGAAGCAAAATAAGCAAAAGAAACATACTGTCATTTGGACTTTTACATTTTAAAATATCAGGTCTTTGGAGTCCTTAAATATTACTAAAGCATTTCCCAGTCATACAATCACAAACTGGAAAGGCAGAAAGCAAAATCCAGACCTACCGATTCTATTATTTTATAGGTAGGGAAAACTAAGACACACAGGGATTTGGCCAATACCAAAAACTAAAATGTGGTCACCCATACCCACTCCCCCAGCCTACATTCAGTGGTCTCTCTCTATATATCATGAAATACACAAATCCACTTCCCATCTAAACAATGGCTGGCTCCAGTGCTAAAAGAATGAATAAATAGGGGATCCCTGGGTGGCGCAGCAGTTTAGCGCCTGCCTTTGGCCCAGGGCGCGATCCTGGAGACCCGGGATCGAATCCCACGTCGGGCTCCCGGTGCATGGAGCCTGCTTCTCCCTCTGCCTGTGTCTCTGCCTCTCTCTCTCTCACTGTGTGCCTATCATAAATAAATAAAAAATTTAAAAAAAAATTAAAAAAAAAGAATGAATAAATAAATCACTTAATATATTAATTTCCCGAGTTTGTTCTAATTGCAAAATTTAATGTACATTTTCAGCAACAGATAATTAAGGTTAAATGAGGTCATAAAAGTGGGACCGTAATCCAGTAAAGCTGGTGTCCCTATAAGAAGAGGAAGCAGCTCCATCAGGACACAGTGAGAAGACTTGCTTGGATTAAGATGTCTGTATTCCTGGCCTTCCTAGCTCTCAAGACTAGGGATTTTTGGGGATTTCTGGGTGGCTTAGTGGTTGAGCGTCTGCCTTTGACTCAGATCCCGGGGTCCTGGGATCAAGTCCCACATTGGGCTCCCTGTATGCAGCCTGCTTCTCCCTCTGCCTATATCTCTGCCTCTCTCTCTGTGTCTTTAATTAAAAAAAAAAAAAAAAAGACTAGGAATTTTTGTTTCTCAGTGATGGGCTGCATGAAATCCCACTACTTCTCTTTGATGATTCTATGTTGAAACCAGTTTTAAGATGGTTGAGTGCAACAGAGTCAAATACATAAACTTTGTTTTCTTTCTTTAAGATTATTTATTTATTTATTCATGAGAGACAGAGAGAGAGAGACGCAGAGACAAAAGCAAAGGAAGAAGCAGGCTCCATACAGGGAGCCGGACACGGGACTCGATCCCAGGACTCCAGGATCATGCCCTGGGCCGAAGGCAGGCGCTAAACTGCAGAGCCACCCAGGGATCCCCAATAAACTTTGTTTTCAATAGCAACACTCCCAACCAATTTGCCTTATTGGCCCAGAATGGATGCAATCACAAATGCACGGAATGAATGAATGAATGAATGAATGAATAAATAAATAAATAAATAAATAAATAAATAAATAAATAAATGATTTAAAAAGCTTGAGAATGTCTTCGAAATACTTTAGTTATATGCTGAATTTAGATTTGTAAAGGAATAATTTTTGTTGCCACTCAGATTTTGCTATTTGAAGGAACTGCAGTAATAATCTAAGGAACCATATATTCTCTGTGGGGGGTCTTTTAGAGAATAAGTAATAGTGATAAATGAAAAAACAAAGGGAGAAATAAATTCTCCCACCCTCCCCGCAAAATCCCACAAATAGCAGCCACAAGGTAATTTCAGATTTCCAGAAATGGCTACATTACTCATTAATTACAACTAAAAACTGCTACTCTGTCAAAACTGTGATTGATACCTCAACAAAATGCATTTTGTTGATAAAGTTTACCATGATGTAACCATTCAAAAATAATTTGTGTAAAAAAGAAATCCAAATGCATGTCTCATCTAGACAAAAGAAAGTCTGTCATTCAAATATCACCATTCTCATATTTTGTTTCTCAAATTGAAGGCCTATAAAATAATTTATTAGATGACTCCATCCATTCCTCTTGACTGTTTCCAGAAAAAGCTAAAAGGCAGCAACTATGTCAGTGAGGGGGAGAACAAGTTACTAGGCCTATCTATTTTGGTGAAAGTATCAGAATCTACCTACATATAAGGAGAAACCTCTTCATTTCAATATGTTTTGTTCATTTAGAACCAGTGGTAGCAAAATTGATTAGATAAACTCTTACCATCAAGACCTTAAATTAAGGCTCTAGTTTTACACAACATCTTTTGAGGTTAAGCGTTAGAGCAAGCAAGATAATACTAGAGACTTCCTTTTTCTAAAACATCATTCTCTGAGACAATTTTTTGATTTCTTACCCAAAAAGAGAAAATAGTAAGGAAAAGCATTAAATAAACAAGTCAAGGGACCAGCAGAGTTAACAGGTAGCAAACAGACTAAGTCCATACACTTGTCTCTGACACCCTGTGAGATTTCTTACTGAAGAAACTGCAGTCCTTAGGAGAAAAGTATGAAAATAAACTTGCAAGGTTGCCAGATCTAGGACCTTGTACAATGATTTTATGGGAGGGCAGTAAAAATGATGGCTAAGAATAAATAAAACAACATAACAGGAATCTACTGTGCAGTGTTCTTGAACAGGGTGGTTCTGAGTTTTCAGGACGGCAAACTTTCATTCAGCTAAAAGAATGCACTGCCAATGAAATAGAAATGATGAAAAGAACATCTTTAATAAATGAAGTATACACAAGCCATCTGCAGCGTTTCAGGAAGACAGAAGAATCCAAGTACCACCAGACATAAAGGAAAAGTACTGAAGGGAAATAAATGCCCTACACGCTTGAAAAGGTTTCTACCTTCTAACGAAAAAGATCTCCATTCACTGAGTGAGATAGTGTAAGAAAACAATGACAGTGTTTAAATGGGTGATCAAAGCCAACTTGTGGTAAGCTCCTTCTGAACTAGAGTCTGGGGAATTAGGAGGGGGAACCGATGAGTCCTCGTGTCCGAAAAGAAGCACACAAGCAAGCGAAGTGCTAGGTGAAAGGCTATGTGATTGCTCACTACTGTCTGTGTGCAGGATGGCTCAGCCGTCCACCTACTAGGTGCAAAAGATCCCACTCAGCTCCATCCTCACCAGTCAGTGGTGAGGGCATCTGTTTTTGCTGCCTATGCAGCTACCAAGGGAGTACCTTTAGGCAAGGATTTGATGTCATTTTTTCATTTCCCCAGGACCTGGCATAGAATCAGAGTCCAGTAAATAATCAGTGAGTAAAACTGAACAGAGGAACCTGGATCTGAACCTAATTTGTTGCAATTTTCACTTAAAATTTCAAATCCTGTGCTTTACTTCCCCATCTTTCCATTCTTCCATGCTAACTCTCCCACTAGATTATACTATCTTCTACACAATAATATGCTAAGTCACCTTCACTTTGAGCTAGCACAGAAATAAAATGAGTGGCATACCAAAGGATGGAAAATATATGCACAGATACTGTATTTAAATAATCCCATAAAAATAAGAGTGATTATTTCTAAAGAAGAGTCCATACTAGACTTAGAGAAGTGAAAACATGCATCCTAAGTGTCCGATACCCATTTGTTGATCACAAATAAGTGAATGACTACAGGAGAAATGTGGAAATTTAAAGAGTAAAAATGAAATGCACTAGTATGATAACGCACACTGACTCTCCTCATTACCAAAACTTCCAAACTTTAGAAGAAATAATAAATCCGATAATCACCAAATGCTGAAGTGTAAAAATCAGAATAAGAAAAAAAAAACTATAATATCTTAATCATCTGAAACTCCATTAAGCCCATTATGGAGATTCAGCTGAGACTTCATAATGGGCTTGAGAAGCAAGGCTATAATTTGAGCCAAAGGCTAAAGTCTATATAATGATCACCTGCTTAGCAAGGAATTAACTTACCTTGCAGACCACATAATATTCTTATGATTTCCATGAAGAGTTACACAGTGAATGAATGTAAACCGTATCATGCAACAAAACTTTCACCTGTACTAATCAGTAATAACATTCTGAATGAAAGTAGAGACAAACCAAGTTGAGTAAAACTAATAGTATTATCAAGCCTTAAAACAACTCTCTTGTAAAGTAGGATAAATGCTAAAAAATAATTGTTAAGAACTGCAATATGGGCAGCCCCGGTGGCACAGCGGTTTGGCACTGCCTGCAGCCTGGGATGTGGTCCTGGGGACCTGATCCAGTCCCACGTCAGGCTCCCTGAGAGGAGCCTGCTTCTCCCTCTGCCTGTGTCTCTGCCTCTCTCTCTCTCTCTGTCTCTCATGAATAAATAAATAAAATCTTTAAAAAAAAAAACTGCAATACATTGAACTCTATCCGTACTTAAGCAAATAATGCATTTTATTAACTGTAAAATAAGGATAGTTTTTCTTCTTCCTCATTCTCCTAACTTCACATTTAGAAAAGGCAAAAAAAAAAAGAAAAAAAAGTTTAAAGGGAAAAAATCTTTTTTTTTTTTTTTTTTAAGATTTTATTTATTTATTCACGAGAGACAGAGACATAGGCAGAGGGAGAAACAGTCTCCATGCAGGGAGCCCAATGTGGGACTCGATCCCAGAACTCCAGGATCACGCCCTGGGCCAAGGCAGATGCTCCACTGCTGAGCCATCCAGGCATCACGGGAAAAAATCTCTTGTAAAGTGGTGACTGACACTACAGCCAAAAAAACATCCAAAGGTCTTCTTTGATGCTTTGGAACAAATGTAAGCATAAGGATTACATTTATCCATGCCATAGTGTAATTCAGCAGTAAATTATGGCGTTAAATCCAGGTTAGGAGATGCCTATAATGATTAAAGTATTTTCCCATTTTCCTAACAATTAGCAACTCTAAGCAGAAATCAATTTAATTGAAAATGAGAGTGAATACTAAACCAATTACCAAAGTCAGGTGTAATAAAGATGAGCACTGTTACTTAATCTAGAAATTCTAGATGTTGTAATTTATGCATTTATATAGAAAAACAACTGAATTTATAGAGGAATAATCCTAATTCTCTTAATTACATGATTCTTAAATTCCATGATATACTTCCTGCAAATGTTTGCTAAAACAGATTTTTCAAAAAATTAATAATTCTTTAAAAATCTCTTGTCATTGCATGAAAGGATTTTTTGTTGTTATTTAATTTACATATTTGTGTTTCTGCATTTAAAACTAATTGGGTGAAATGTTCCAATACAATTTTTAAAACTGGTTGCCTAAGTAAGAGATCTGAATTGAACTAGTTCTAATGGATTTTAATTTAGTAAGTCTTTGTTAATGAGAAGGTAGGATAATTCCCATATTAAACTGCCTATGTTTCAGAAAAAGCATATAAAATATTTATCTGGACAATTCAGGAGCACTTGCTTGACTGTTATTTCAAATGCCTCAAATATTATAGAAGTCATGTGAGAAAGTGTAATGTGATTATCTGAGGCACCTAACTTTTACTGAACCCAAGAGTTTCTGATTCATTGTATGAAAAAAAGCAAAAATATACACTGGTTTATTACAGAGAATAACATACGATTAATATTATATTGGATATCTATGTTCAAAGAGTACCCTATTTTACTGGTGGTCAACAACACCATAAAATTCACCATCTTAATCTTTTTTAGGTATACAGCACAGTAATGTTAACTATACACACATGGTTGAGTAATCAGGTCTCTAGAAATTTTTCATCTTGCAAATCCAAAACTTCAGATCCACTGAATAATAATTCCCTTTTCCTCTCTTCCCCAAAAGTTCCTTTTTAAAAGTACTTAAGACTTAGAAGCTTTTAAAAAGGAAGTATCACAGATTTTTATTTAATAATCATCATTCCACAATAAACTGAGTGATATAAAAGATCTCATTCTAGTCAGCATTGAGTTGTCCTTTATATATAAAATCCTATATATGGCTGCTAGAATGTCTTTCAGTTTTAGAAGTCATATTGTTCAAAGACTTGCCAATCCTCAAAGGATATCTGAGTCATTAATATAAATTAGTGAGACAGATCATGGGTTAGCCATTTTTTCCTGAAAAGGGCCAAAGTGTAAATATTGCAGGCTTTGTAGGCCATATGGTTCCTCTTGCAAATATTCAACTCTGCAACACTGTAGCACAGAGCAGCTATAGATAACACATAAATAAATGAGCATGACAGTGTCAATAAAAATTTATTGAAAAAAAAAGGAAGAAAAACACATGACAGACTGGATTTCTCCTACGGGCCATAAGTTGCTACTCCCTGAAATAAAGAAGGGAATAGAGAGACAATGACAAGAGAAGGAGAGGGGCAGAGACAGGGAATAGGAAACAAAGAAAATTAAAAGAAAGTATTTATGGAGCATTACTACAGAGAACAAATAGGTACTAAACAATATATTAAAAAACATGTTCCAAAAAAAATAAAAAAATAAAAATAAAAAAAATAAAATAAAAATAAAAAACATGTTCCATTTTCTAGGGCTTTACGATCCAAGTTTGTCTATAAAACAAATACTATCAACTCCACTGTTTTGTTTGTTTGTTTGCTTATGGCTTGTTTCATCGTTGACCTACTGGCATTCAGTACATTAGCATAAACAATGAAAATACTGACTTTCGTAAGTACATAGGATTTGACTTACCTTAGCAATGGATGGAATATGACAGTAATATTTCTGGCTCCAGGTTTGCAGACAAATTTGGTTCCTCCACCTTCAATTAAGTTGTCATCAGGACCGCCTTTCAGGAAAAAGAAGAAAATTTAGCTTACTAGGACTTTTACAAAAAAATAAATCAAGGCTATTGAAATGAATGTTATACTATCATAAGAAGGACCAACTTTGAAAACAGTTGTCTTCAAATCTATAAAATTATTTTGAAAGACTGCATCCAGTCTCTTCATTGCGTAAACTATAGAGCAGCATTTTCACTCTGGATTGAGAACATGGAAGCTCAGTAAAAACAAATGGAGTTTTTAAAGAAATATTGTAGGGTAAAACCTAGTTAAACGGTTAGATCTGCAATGACCAGTGTCTATCTTAGTACAGCACGTGAAACTTTCCCAAAGAGAAAGTACCACTCAAGGTTGTCCGGGGCTATAAAGGTTGGAGCAGAGATCCATATAAACCTAACTGATCACACTTCATCAAATCTGAGACCCCACAAATTTTAAGATATGCTCCTATAACACTCAATGTTTTAAAAATTCTGCAAATGAAACTATACAATGCTTCTTTATTACTTAGAAGAGTTTTTTTCTCATTGAAAAGCTCCTTATGGTTGAAATACATATAAGTAGGTTATATAATTTCTAAGTAAATATTTAAGATTAAGGCTTTTAAAATAAATAGGTGTTTACCATAAATCTCTTGCATTTAATACAGAAATGTAAGAAAAATAAATTAAGGTGTTCTTACAACTACGTAATTTTCAGAATGCAGCTTTTCTTAATGACTCAGAGTTGCTAATACGCTTGTTTTATAAATGCTGTCACTAAGTGGGTTTCCTAAAGGAGTGAATCCAGTATTTTATTCCAGCTGCTAATACTAATTTTGCAAGGTTTAATGTTGATATGTACTTGATGTTATCAGAAGGTTTAAAGAGAAGGTCTATATCAGCTAAAACTCATACTCTTTCCTCAAACGGTCCTTAAGAGATCATCAATTGAAACATTGAAGGCTCACGGTATGAAGAATATCCGTTCAGTTTACACATACTGAGGCAAAAACAACTCATTCTGACTGTCTTCTGGTCTACAGCCACTATGATGCCATTGACCTAAGATATCATCCTAATTTCAGAGGGTCATGAAATATGTGTATCTTAGGATGTTGGGAGAAATGCTCCCCCTTCCACACACTACTCATGTTACCTACCAGTGAATGAAAATTTGTAATCCCCGCCTCCCTCTTTTATCCATTCTAGGGGAAGTGAAGTAACTCCCTTGGTGAAATTGAGAAGACAAAGCTGAGCATGCATGTCTCAGCAACCTCTTTATTGCACTTTAGAAACCAGAATGTCTGTAGGTGGTAAGTGTTGTCTCACAAAGTTGAAAAATAAAGGTCTTGCTTCGTCAGAGAAGGATGAAGTGGTGAGCAAATGTTTCTAACTTTGATGTTCAGTTAGCAAACTCATTTGGTTCTCAAAGTAGACTACACCTTCCAGTCTAGCGTCTGTCAGTATAAAGGTTGGTATTTCATCTTCCATCTACCTTATGTTATTTCTTAATACTTTCCGAAATCTGATAAAAAGATAGATGCCATTTTGTAGGCTTCCCTTCAAAATCCTAAAAATCTACACTTAAAATTTCTTTTTTCTGGGATCCCTGGGTGGCGCAGCGGTTTAGCGCCTGCCTTTGGCTCAGGGCGCGATCCTGGAGACCCAGGATCGAATCCCACGTCGGGCTCCCGGTGCATGGAGCCTGCTTCTCCCTCTGCCTATGTCTCTGCCTCTCTCTCTCTCTCTCTCTCTCTCTCTGTGTGTGACTATCATAAATTTAAAAAAAAAATTTTTTTTCTTTTTTTCTAAGTTAAATATTTTCTTTCTAATTAGAGTTCTTTGCATGATACCAAGCACAACTAAATCTCATTTGGGTTTATTATCTATCTTAATGGTCTCTGAGGTAACTTGGAGATTGACTGATAAAAACATGTAAAGCCTCAGAAATCCATACCCCTGGATCATCAAGACTTCCCAGAAGCATCAGAATGTAGGCAAGTCCCATTTGGATTAGTTGTTTCCACCAACTAATCACAGCACAGCTTTTCTTAAGGAAAACAGAAAATATAATGGTATGTACAGCTCCTGATTCAAAACCATGAGCTATTTTTTTCTCATTTGAAAAAAGAAATCCATCTTGTTTTACTATATTTGCACCAGAGATATCAGTGTTCTGCTAAGGCAGTGATTTTGCAAAAGGAGAACATCAAGACTATCATAAACACTACTCCTTTGACAAAACCCTCCTCTAAAGGTCACATGGTATGGTTACAAACACAAAGAACAGAATAAATATATCTTATCAATACTTCTCAAAGATCATCAGATGAAGTCAGTATTGAATTATCCAAAAACGTGTATGTGTGTAGCAAATAAACAGGTTATATTCTGCACTCCAGGCACAACAGAAATAACTTCCCATGAAGTAAATCTACACAACAATATAATGCATTCATTTACTGAATATAACTGAATATATAAGCATTTCTTTTAAAGACAAATGTGAGTTAGACTACAATGATCTCCAATGATTTCTAAAAATTTTTAGGTTTTATGATCTTAGGTACTCAATACTTATATAGAGACCAGATTAACCTAGCTCCAGGAGAACTAGTACCCTCATGCAACACCAAATGCACTAAATGTGCATGCACTGCCATGTCCTGGTCCACACCAGGCTTTCATTTAGTGGCCTGTGCCCCCTCCTACCATTCCTTTAGGCACCAAATCCAGCCTTCAACTATCGGATGGCCCTCTCCCAATTGTCCACAATTCCATTAGCAATGACTTTACATAAAATAACCTATATAACCTTAACACAGGTCACCTGTATTGTCATTTGTTTTCTAATGCTTACATAACATTTTCCTGACTGGAATGGAACTTCCTGGAAAGTAGTTATAAAAGCATACATCTGCTGAATGAAGAAAGAGACCCACCTTACCAGAATGTTATTGGACTTAGATGAAAAAGTATGTGTGCAAATCCTTTGTAAACTGTCAAAAACCTAACATAAGCAAGCCTATGTCCCCAGAGTATTACAGGGAACAGGTGTGCTTAATAAACATTTGTTGATGACAATCAGAGAACACAGATGATAAAAGATATAATACCAAAAATAAGGCCCACAGGCCACTAGAAATGTCAGTGAGAGGAAGATTTGGCTGTGAAAATGAAGGATGATGGCTAGCATTCAGCTGTAAACTAAATAATAGTTGCAATTGTTCCCTGTTAGCTGCAGAAAGATCATTACTGCTTTACAGAATAGAGTTAACTAAATAAAAAGTAAACTTTGGGCAGGACTAACTCAACCCCCAGCCAAAATTCCACCTACAGGAACTTCATCTATGCTTCCAGGCCCACTGCAAACCCTATCTATCCTGCATTTGATGTGATTTCCTCTTTCCTACAAGCCCAAACCCAACCTACTAAATTACCAAAAACAACACCAACCCAGTAAAAACATTCTTGAAAATACACAGGTAAAGAACCAGAAGTAAAGACTGTGGCCCAAGATCATATGGTCTGAGTGTCTAATCCTCTGAGATGTAGTCTAGCATTTCAATATTCTGAGTGAGAAACAAAACTGGCCTCTCTTTGCATGCCTTCCCGTAATCAGGTAATCTGGAAGTTGCTGTCATCAACGTTCTAAGGGAACATATTCAATCCCGAGAAAAGCACAAAAGGGCCAGAGCACCTCCTTCCCCTTCATTCATTATGCTTACAGTCTAATCCCAGCTGTCAGAGGCCGGGTAATAGGCACCACAGAAAATGCTGAATGATGATGGATGGTTGCAAAGAAAAGGAAACTGACAGTAGTATTACAAGTAGAATATATCTTGTGCAGAAAGGAGAGGAAATGCTCTACTCATATTTCAGTTTCAAACAATGAGGACAATGGTATGACAGGCTCTTGCAGACAACTGGCAGGAGGCACCAAGGCCACCCAGTGACTGCTGGCATGACAGCGTCTTAGGGCTCGCAGTCAAGGCCTTTCTTTTAGAATTCATTTACACAGAAGTAATTAGCTCCTAGGCTTATTTATTCCTTGATTCTTCCCACCTGGAATTTGAAGTCATTTATAATGAATATAGTCATTTTAATAAAACAGAAAAAGAAAACCCCAGCCTAAGAAATGGAAACAAATGTCCTCACTGACAGGATTATGGTACAGTGGGAAAACTCACTAAGATCCGTGTCACATCCCAGATGTGCTACTTAATACTCTAAGCGCGACAGAATTATTTAAATTTTCTGAGCCTTAGCTTTCCATTTATAAAATACATATTGAAATTAACTGTTTCAAAGACTTGTGGTGATAACGCACTCCTGGGGATTCAGTATGGTTTTGACACCTAGTATATCTCAAATAAATGGTCTACTTTTCTCATTAGAATTACCAAGCAGTTATGGATCTAGTTGATCACATACACACATACACACAAAACATCCCTGGAACATAAACTAAAAAATAAAAGATCCAATTTTAAAAAATATTATTCTTCCTACTTTAGGCAGCACTGTATGAGTCAATAGCATTAAAAGGACCAATTAGAATTATGTCTGTCTTACTTGGGGAGGGCATTGTTAATGCAGTGAAAGATTAGAAAATTGCTGAGAACACTTACGGCATGACAGAATAAAATTTATCTTTCTCTGCTCTTAATTTTTCAGTTAAAAATAACCAATATTGGGATGTCTGGGTGGCTCAGCAGTTGAGCATCTATCTTTGGCTCAGGGCATGATCCTGGAATCCCGGGATTGAGTCCCACCTCGGGCTCCCTGCATGGAGTCTGCTTCTCCCTTTGCTTGTGTCTTTGCCTCTCCGTGTCTCTCATGAATAAATAAATAAAATCTTTAAAAAAAAACAATGTTGAACATATAGATACAAAGATTATGGACTATCTGTGCCAAGTGCTTAGAGGAAACCAGTGGAGTCTGATGGTCAATTGAGTTGAGCCATAGAAAGCAGCCTTATCCGACATGTTTAATATGGCCTGGATTTCAAGTTGGCCTTTTCCACACTGAAAAAGAACCACAGTGAAGAGGAGTTCTTTTTCTTTTTTACAGCAAATACTTTGCTTCATAAACTTTCAAAAGATTATGAAAATGCATTCTGATTGCAACAATATACGGGGTCTTTAATTGGCTCTAAGAGCCTGCTAAATGGTCTAAGAATTCCCTGAATTCATAGCAGTCCCTTAGTTCTTTTAGATTAAGTTCTTTGCCAAGTACCCATTCAAAAGCACAGACTAGGGGTGCCTGGGTGCCTCAGTCGTTTGGGTGTCTGCCTTTGGCTCAGGTCATGATCTGGAGTCCTGGGTCCTGGGATCAAGCCCCACATGGGGCTCCTTGCTCAGCATGGAGTCTGCTTCTCCCTCTCCCTCTGCCCCTCCCCACTGTGTTTTCTCTCTCTCTCTCTCTCTCACTCTCTTTCTCTCATACATACACACACACACACTCCCTCTCTCTCTCTCTCTCTCTCTCTCAAGTAAATAAATAAAATCTTAAAAAAAAATCAACAGACTCAAAAGCACAGAATATCATTAGGACTTCATGCTGTCACTGCTGCTGCTGCCACCAATGCCCAACTTGTGACTAGGGACTATCTATGATCTTGGGGTCTGGTACTAGATTAGGAAGAAAAGAGAAGTACAATACTTATTCTTACCCTTGAATAACTTACTATTACAGTCAAGTCAAGCAAATCAGTATTGCTGGTAACATTCTACTGCTCATGGTAAATTATTGTCAGACCTGAGAAGGAAATCTTGGCAATAAATACCTTGAAGGAAAGAATCATCTTTTGGACTCAATTTGAACCAAGTCTATAATTATTAACAACAGTACAATTTTGTTCAAGGATGGATCTCCTATGCTTAGAATGGTTTCTGGGACATGATAAGCAGTAAGTATTTATGGAATGAATATATGAATAAAAAAACAAACAAAAAAATTATAATGTCTCTTTTAGATCAAGTGAATTCTAAGTATGAACCACCTAGGAACAAACAGCAGTTGTGTTTTGCATAAAGTATGCTAAGTAAGTAATGCATGTTTCAGCAAAATGCTGAAAAATTATAATAAGATATTATTTGTAGAAAACAATCTCTCAAGTAGAAACAAATTAGTTATCCCCACCATTAGAGGAGTAAATGCCTTGTCTGTAATTCTCTGCTCAATTATATTTTGTTCCTGGGTAGCTCTAACGTTGTGCTGTGTAGATAATTAAAACAGGTGTCAAGTATTACACAGAGTATGCAGGAAGAAGGTCAAGAGCTGGAAAGGGGATTCACGCTTATTAAACATTCACCAGGAAACAGGTACTGTGCTGGACCCATAACATAAAATATCTCACTTAATCCTAGTAATAGCCTATAATATTATTACCCAACACAGAGATGAAGAAATGGAGGCTCATGGGGGTGAGGGAAGAAGTACAGAGTCTTGCTCAAAATCAAAATCACACATGGTAGGTTCAGTATTTAAACTATTTTTTCCCAACTATATGTACACTACAATGCACTTAATATCACTTCATGCTCTGAGAAACTCATGAGTTGAAAAAAATAATACACATGATGGGTGAGATAGGAAAATTCTGAAACAGGGAGCAGTAAACCCTGATTTTATGGTGGTTTGACACATAAAATGTATTTTCTATGGAATCTACACTAAATACAACTGTTGGGTTATCCAAATCAATGCACAAGAAGCCTTTTTGATCAAAAATGTGAGTGAAGCCTGACAAAAACATTTTGTAGATAAAACCTACATAAACAATGGTTTGGTAGATAAAACCATATAAACAATGATTCTAGGGGAGGGGGGAACGACACTTAATGGTCCAACTGAGGCCAGAAAGAACACTTTCCTCTCTAAATATAGTCCCAGCAGCAAGGACCAGAATGAACTTTACATTTCCCCATCTCTCCTGACTAGCTAGTACAGAGTATAATGACCCCTTCAACTCCAAACTACTGGTTAGGGTTCTTTGGAGACCCAGAAACAGGCAGGTAGGTAGACAAGAAAGGGTCCAGCCCTTCAGGGAGGAAACTTTGGGGAGTTTACCTGTATCCATACCCAAAATACTGATAGAAGCCATTTTTTTTTCTGCTTCCCCTTTTAAAAAAAAAATTCCAATAGCTCTCCCTTGCTTTGTTTTTTTACTGTAACATCTGATGAAGGATTTCTTGATAATCCTTCCCTACTGTTGAGTGCACAGGTGAGGTGAAATTACTGCAATTTGTAGCAGCACCATATTATTATGGAATATTCTAGAGCAGAAATAAGAGTAGAGAAGAGAAACTCTGAGAGTTAGAGTTGAGGATTTACCAGCTGGTTATAGCAAAAGAACAAAGGGAAAAGGAGTCAAAGGTTCTGACAAAAAAGAAAGTCAGATGATTGACCACACATGGGTCAAGGCTTGGTAAGAAATAAATGAGACTTGGAAAAGACTAGATTGATGATAAGCAATGCAAGCTGACACATGGGGTTTTCTCTCAGATCAGAATCTTTATGGGGGAAGTCAGAGTGAGAGAAGATTGAAGAGGAATGGAGGTTGGTAGTTAGGGACAGGCTAAAATTGTATCTTTTCTCGCTTTCCTTGTTATCATCCCAGGAAGCCCTCCCCTGAGTTAAAAATGAAGTGGGCAGGAGCAGTAGGTTTGATGTTTGCTGGTAAGGAATCAGAGAGCAGCAAAGTTTGGAGGTGGGGTAAGAATGAGAAATGAAAGAAATAAAGGAAAGTCCAAGGACCTCAGCTCCTTTTGGCCTGTCTCTAGTGTCACTGGCAGGTATAAAACATAATGCACAGAAAGAGGTCTAAACTAGAGACTGCCTAATGATTGGTTATTATGAGACAAACAGTCCATGTTGTGAAGTATAAGGAGCAGTACAGCAGATGAATGTCCAAGATCTTATATCTGTTGGAATTTCAGTGTGAGCAGACTGCTAGGAAGCAAATCCCTCACCTGAGTTTTGCTTCAAGTAAGACCTTCTCTCCCAGATGTTTGGTTAAAGACCATGAAATAGGGATCCCTGGGTGGCGCAGCGGTATAGCGCCTGCCTTTGGCCCAGGGCGCGATCCTGGAGACCCGGGATCGAATCCCATGTCGGGCATGGAGCCTGCTTCTCCCTCTGCCTGTGTCTCTGCCTCTCTCTCTCTGTGTGACTATCATAAATAAATAAAAATTAAAAAAAAAAATAAAGACCATGAAATAATTATTTTTTGGTCACATAACAGTGTTGTTTTTATCATGAAATAATTATTATAAAGAAGTAAAAGTTATGGGCAGCCCCGGTGGCTCAGTGGTTTAGCGCCTGCCTTTGGCCTGGGACGTGATCCTGGAGTTCCAGGATCGGGTCCCACGTCCGGTTCCCTTCATGGAGCCTGCTTCTCCCTCTGGCTGTGTCTCTGCCTCTCTCTCTCTCTGTATCTCAAGAATAAATAAATAAAATCTTAAAAAAAAAAAGAGAAATAAAAGTTACATTCTTTTGTTGTTCAAAAATTGAATACATTCTAGCTCCCAAATAACAAATGAATTTTATATTAATTCTTTGGGGGTGGTGTCTTGTATTACAAAACAAGAAAAAAAAACCTTAATTATCTTCTTTTTTTTTTTAAAGATTTGTTTATTTATTTATGATAGACATAGAGAGAGAGAGAGAGAGAGAGAGAGGCAGAGACACAGGAGGAGGGAGAAGCAGGCTCCATGCAGGGAGCCCGACGTGGGACTCGATCCCGGGACCCCAGGATCCCGCCCTGGGCCAAAGGCAGGCGCTAAACCGCTGAGCCACCCAGGGATCCCCCCTTAATTATCTTCCTAACAATAAATTCAATGATGTTTTGCAAGATAGAGTGACGAGGAACCAAACAAACAAACAAAAAAGCCCAACAAATTTTAAGGTTAATAATAGCTCACTCTAAGCCATCAGTAAAACATGTTCACCTGGAGCTCTTCCATGAGCAGAAGTCAAAGGCAGCTCTATTAGTAACAGTACTGACTGTTTCTCTAATGGAGTCTGAAATGGCATGCTCTACAAAGAGCACAATGTAAGATATGAACCAATTACCAAAGGATCCACAGTCACTGCATGCATATTTTTAAATGGTTGATCAATAAGGCATAAGGGAACTTTGACCATTTCTAAGAAGCATTCCTATCTTAGTGACATTATCCTCCAACTCACTTTAAGGCTACATAAGGAGACTGCACTGATTCTTTCTTCTTCCACTGTTTGACTGATTCCCTAGTTTTAATTATCTTGAATCTACTAAATAGATTTTAGTGGCTAGTCGGCTATATCTAGCTCAAGGGTTCTGGTGTGTGTAAGGTGGAGTCCCCTCCCTTATCATGTGTGTGATTTCTTTCACTGAGCGCGTTCTCAAGCTCATAAATGTCATGGCATTTATCAGTACTTTATTTCTTTTTAAGGCTGATTAATATTATTAATATTCCAATGTATGTATACACCACAGTTATACATTGTATATGTATAACTCCAATGTATGTATATACACCACAGTTATACCAACTGATGCATGTTTGGGTATTTTCACTTTGGGCTATTATGAACAATGCTACTGCAAACACCCATGCATAAGTTCTGCATGGACATATGTTTCCAATTCTCTTCAATATATACGTAGAATTTGAATTGCTGGATCATATAGTAACTCTATGTTTAACATTTTGAGGACCTGGCAGGCTGTTTTCCAGTCTATTCTAATGTTTACTATTGTTATTATCTTTAATAAACTAATTATTTAGAAGAAAACTGGTAGCCGGGGGGTGCGGGGGGTGTTAATGTGTGATGAGCAGCACACAGAGGAAGTATGACTAGTCTGTTCTCCAAAAAAACCTTTCCCACCAGCCAGAGATCTCTCCCTGCCTCTTCTAGAGGTGGCCCTGTCTGTCTTGAAAGATCACCGAGGAAGCATTACTAGTGTAACAAGTGATGGCAGGACAGAAGCCTCTGGAAATTGGTACAACTGGGAAACGCTCTGTGCTATCTGTACTGTTTCAACTAAGTGTCTGTGCTGGTTCATCAACCATGATTAAAATGAGTATTCTCTCCTCACTCATGTTTCAGATTGCCGAAGATTTTACTGTTTGCTCAGTAGTTCTTGTGAAAATAAAGCCAAGAGTGATATGAAGGATTACAGAATGCAGTGACTTTCTCTAATCAGATGAGCCCATCTCAGTGCTGACCTAACATGTATGTTTGACTAGTCAGGAGTCTTCCGATGATGTCTTGCCGGCTGAGTGGTGGATTTAAGGTGCAGATAAGCATCAAGCTGAAAACAGACTGAGCCCATCAATCTTATTTTGGCTGTTAAATGGTCTATGATGGAGCCCAGGCCACTGGAAATGACGAATGCATACATGTACTGGTTCATATAGAAGAAATGGTGTCGTTAAATGCTGTCATTGTCTCCATCCTCAGAGATGTGCTTAAACCTAAGGATGCTAAATCTAAGGTAGAAAGAAATTATTTTGGAGGGCTTGTTGTGACAGGCAGAAAGTATAATAACCCCAAATGGCCATAAGAAATAAGACAGATAAAGGTCTCCTTAAAGACAAATTTTGAGTCAAAATACAAGTTGCAAAACACGGTAGCATTTAGCTTACTGACAAAGATAATGAGTGCTGGCATCCAAACAGAAACAGCATTATTTCATCGCTTCATTGGAAGCATCTGGATGACTAAGGCACAGGTGGCTTTAAATAACTTTACCACCAAACCCATAGCCACTCTTCAGGTTTAATCAGCAACAGTCAACTTTCCAGCCACTCTAGGCGACAACTCTTGGAATATTCTCATAGAATTAAAATTGGGTCTTCCAAGCCAGCTAAGCATGAGCCATGACAGGATCAACACACAAAATCACAGCTGGCAGGGGATTTTTTTTTTCTGCTTCTATATAAATAGAGCATAACATAGGATTGTGCATACCCTATGTTCAGCAAAAAACTGAATTAAAAAATAGCATTTTAATCTATCCAGACAGTCCTTCCCTGAAGCTCTCCAATGTCCAATACATTGTTTCTTGACCCAAACCAAACCAAAAACGTAGTGAATTTTTCCAGTCTTATTTCCTCCACATTTATCTGGCATGCTTATACCTTGCACTTCTCAAATTTTTTTTTCTATTTCATCAGTCATGATTGTTAAAAAGCAAATAACCTTCAAAGTTAACATTATATATACTACTTAACCCTATGATTCCAGTTCTTGGCATTTCCCACCCATCCCCAATAAGAAACACAATCATGAGTGACCTTAAGATTCAGCAACAAGAATGTTTACCATAGAACAGTGTCTTAAACTTTTAAAAAGTCACTTAAAATGCAAAAGAACAGAGAATTGATTATAAAGCTAAACACATATCAACATATACGTGATACAAACATGTATGTAGGTATGCATGTATGATTGGAATATGATACAGCCATTAAAAATATATAGACATTGCAATATGGCAAGAAAAAGACTTAATAGGCAGGAGTCATTATGGCAAAGAGTTATTAATTAATATTATTAGATAAGCCAATAGTATGTGTCTCATAACTGCAATACGGAATGTCTTTGCTGATTTGATTCTTTTGTCTTCTACCCCTGCTGAAGTTTGTTCCTGATCCTTTCTTCTATATGTGTCCTTTATCATATGTATCTGTGTATGTACTTGTGGGTATATGTACATTATATAAATTTATATTCCTTATAAATTTATCTGTAACAATTCTTGAAGACTGGTTTAAAGGTAGGTATCATCAGAAAACATTTGCAATAGCTTCTGCTAGAGAACACCTAAGAGAACTACCAACCTGGAACCCATTTTAAACTAAAATTTCCCTTTAAAAATTTCTCACATGAACCAGAGGATGTTTATTTCAGCAACAAACCTGGTTTTTCTAGGGATTTTTCCTGCCTTCAGCCTATGCCAAGGTGACCAATTTTCTTTCAGTCCCTTACAGGAGGTGGGAAGATTATGGGGAAAGGGACTGTATTTCTAGATGATCTATGTACTCTATATGGATTTGGGGGTAACTTTCTATTAGACTCCCAGGTTGTGTAGATTCTGGGCTTTGTTCCTATACTGCACCTTACAAGTTCATTTGAGTTTGGCAAGTATCTTCAAGGTAAAAACTGGCTTGGAAGTACATTCCTCCATATCCCTCTGCAGTCTTTTTTTTTTTTTTTCTTCCAGTAATTCTTTCTTTTCAGCTCATCATTGCAATTTAATACATTTTTAAGTATTTCACCCAACACTTTAAATGTTTTCATGGGAAGATCAACAAAGATTCCAGTTCATACTGCTAAGAAAGAGAAGTCTCCACACAAAGTACTCTTTACGGAACAGTCTAAAAACGATTTCCCCTCTGAATTCAATTATTCCAGTGAAAGCATCTTTAGATTGTATTCAGATATCCCTAATACTGTTTATTGTTTGTTTTTAATCAATTCTCATACTTATCCTAAGATAATCATTAGAAATACAAAAAAATAAACAGAATAAAAATCACATAGCATTTGCCTTAAATGTTATCAGTTCACTTGATATAGCAAAATAAACGATCTACAATGTAAAATGTAATTTGATACAGATTATAATCAAATGTTAAGAAATGAAGTTTTCTTTCTAACTCTGATATCAAGTCATTTTGTTGCAACAGGAAAGTTGCTTAACCTCTCTGAGACTTCTACTCTATTCTTACCAATAATATAAAGAGCCAGATAGTGTATTCTTGAGAAGCCTTTCCATCTATGAACTTTTATTTCCTAGATCATAAGATGTCCTTTGGAATATATTCTACTCATTGGTTTTATTTACATTTTTTGATACTGTAGAACATAATATAGTAGCACTTTTATCAAGTAGAACTTTATGCCAATTATTATAATCATTGAGGTACCATATGCAATAATTCTAATGGGATTTTAAATGGGAATGAACTGTATTTTTGCTTTGGGATATTAGTTATGCTTCAGGAAAAAATAATTAGTATCATTTGGGGCTGACATTTTTACACCATCTAATTATGATTATCGATGCTCTCTTTCTTTTATGGGAAGCATCTCAGATCCTGCCTTGATTATCACAAGAATTCCCTAATGCTGATAAGTAAAATGGGCAAAATTCATGGCATGCTTGCAATTTTAACCTAAAATGTTTCTGATTCACCCCAAACCAGGTATCAGAATTTTATACAAATCACTATAATCAATGGTTTTCAAAATAGCAATTCTGACAGAAATATATTTAATAGGAAAACACTTTAATTCAATCTAATAATTATCGAACCGAATCTAATAATTCGGCATCTTGGTGCTTTGAGTGGACTCATGATGATATAAGCCTAACAGACATAGTCCACGACCTCAAGAAGTTTGTTTTGATTGCAGTATAAAAAAGCACAAACCAGAAGTTAGAGACAAAGATATTATAAAATAGAGCAAAAGAATTAAAATACATCATTCCAAAAAGATAAAAGTACTACTCTTCAGTTTGAAAAACAACTTACATAAGCATAATACTACTCACAGAAGACATGTGAAGTTACAGTTGTTTGGCATGTGAAGTTACAGTTGTTTGGTAAAGAAAATAGGACATTGATCCTCTATCAAGTAGCCTGATTTTAATAATATAAGAAAACAGACTGACAAAAGTAACCTGTAATAAAGAATGCCTAATACAGGCATAATTGGTATTACTGATATCAGATCAATACTCCACTGGGCTGAGAAAAAACAGTGATTCAATCACATAACAAAGGATCTACTTATCAACATCTTCTAAATACATCATATAAAATTCTTGCTACAACTTTCTTCCTGGAAAAGTACATTTCTTTTGTATTTCTTCAAGGATCTGTGAACTTGCTTTTAAAGCATTGTTTTTCAAAAGACTAAAATATAAATAAGGCTTTTATTAAAATAAAATGCACAAAAGAATGACTTGCCAATTTAGCTGAAGAAGGACCAGAGAAAGGCAGAGGTTACTCACTAAAAGGCTCTGAAGATATAGACAGTGCAACTTAGACCTATAAAGTAATGGTCGATGGACACAGCCTCAGTGTAAACATTTTTTTAAATCTAAACAATCAATCACCACTCCAGCGATAGAGAACTAAGGGGGGACAGAACAAAAAGTCAAGAGGCAGGTTAAATTCAAATACATTCAACAAATATTCATTAGGTGCCAACCATGTATATAGGTTCTGCATGAGGTCGTGGCAGTAGTAAGAGCAACATCAACCTTTGATTGCTCATGTCTGCAACTCTAGACTCAACATCACTCTTCTCTTGTTCATGCCTCTTATCACATCCACCAGCAAATCCTATCAGTTCAACTTTCAAAACCCAGAGTCCAAGTATTTCTCAGGACCCTAACTGCAAACTACTTTCTAAGCCACCTCTCCTCATCATTTCTGGTCTAACTGGTCTCCTTGCCACCTTTCAGGGGATTCTCAAGATAGAAGACAGAGAAATCCTGCTAAAATACAAGTAAGAATGATCCAGTTACTCCTCTATCTAGAATGCTCTGCTTCTTACCTCATTTGGAGGAAAATCAAAGCTCCTTGCAATGACCTAGAACAGCCCATTCAATCCTATCC
Source organism: Canis aureus (assembly GCF_053574225.1). NCBI lineage: Eukaryota > Metazoa > Chordata > Mammalia > Carnivora > Canidae > Canis > Canis aureus. The sequence continues at coordinate 57,338,205 of NC_135628.1, read as the reverse complement.
TATAAATTTCTGAGTTCATCTTCTACTTCTCCTTCCCTGTCTCACTCTGTCCAGTTACATGAGCTTGTGCGCTCTTCTGTGAACACACCATACATGCGCCTGTTTTGGGGGGCCTCTATTCCTCCTATTCCCTCCACTTGTCAATATTCTTTCCCCAGTCTATGTGGCTTCCTCCCTTATCTCCTTCAAGTTCTCACTCAACTTGCGTCCTTCCCCTGGCATGCCAAACAAGAGTACAATAAGATAGAAATAAAATCATTTAAATAATAAATTTAGTCAGTAGCAACTATATATTTCTATATACTGGCAACTCTAAGTCTATAAAAAACTAAGTTTCTGAAGTCTGGCCAGGATGATATAATTCTAAAGAAGACATTACACAGAGATTATGTACTGAAACAACATGCATACCCACAAAACACTGAAACCACATGTATATATAAATGAGCCAGCTTTTTGCTCCTACCACTGTATTCTGGGTGTCTTCCCAAGTCATTAAATATTCTGTAAGAATATAATTATTAAAGATTGCATAATACTGTAGCAACCCATCAAAGATTCACCATTCAACAATATTAGCAAGGCTGCTGCATGCCAGGCAGTAGGGGAAAAGTAGTCAAAAGGACACAACCCATGCCCATCCAGAGTGGACCACATTTTATTGAAATAAGATATGAAGCTATCACAGAAATACATAATGACAAACTGTCTTCTGTGTTTGGAGTTTGGAACAGACTGGCAGGAGAGACCATGATACCTCTGTAAATATTTAACAATAATCTCTATAGTATCTACTAGGGACTAATTTACTCCAAAGACAGAAAACTTCTCTGAGGGAATGATACTAACACAGAGCCTGAAGGATAAGAAGGAAGTGGTCTGTCAAGAGTAGAGGCAGGAATGTTCTAGGCAAATGGAAGAGCACGTGTGAAGATCCTGAGGTAGTAAAGAGCGAGGCACATTGGAGGCACCAAAAAAAGGTCAGCGTTGGAAGGCTAGTGAGGAAGAAGAGTCAACTGGCAGGGGGATTAGGCAAAGTCAGGTCACAAAGGGTCTGGGAGGTCATGCTGGGGGAAATAGACTTTTTTTTAATCCTAAATATAACAGGAAGCTTTTAAATATCTGGGGCAGGGGAGTGATAGGATTTAATGCAAATATATGAAGATCATGTTTTAAAGACCCAGAGTGATCTCTAACACAACACTTTCCTTCCTTTTTATGCCAACATAAAGTCTTGCTTCAAAATGCCTCATGTGTCTTCTCCAAAGCAGTCTCTGGACTGCCTCCTTCAATTCTCTTTGCCAAGCAGCTTACAGAGTCCACAGCTTCTAGGACCACTATCAACCAGGCTAAAAGGGTAGTGCAACCCCTGGCCACTATGCCCAAAGCCTATCCATATCACTCATTCCTAGGTCATTGACCAATCAATCTCCTTGGATAGTAACTAACCACTCCTAGCCCATCATCATCATTCATTCTGAATTTCCTTGCTCCTTCCTGATTCAGATCCTACTTGTCTCCAATCTCCAAAACCCCTCACTATTTATTATCCCCTGGCTTTCTGCCATGAACATCATTTGTCCACCTGCCTCTAAACTACTGGTTACTTCCTCTCGCATAGGCAGGAGAACTGAAAATCTAGACTGTCTAGTATCCCAAAGCAGCTTCCAGACCACTGTACCTCCAGCACTTGAATAATAATATATATATATTTTAAGTTCTGATGCTTTGGGGCCCATCCCATTGTGCTGTGTCATCCTATCTTTTGCTACCACTTACTAACTTTGGCACCTGATTCACACAATCCAGTATCTAGCATGATGACCTCAACATTCATGCTTATGGCCCAAACATAGAAGCCTCTAAGGGCTTTGACATTCTCATTACCAATGACCTCCTTCATTCTACCTTGCCCCTGTGGTCAACACAGATATAAACTAACCAGTATACAGTCTCTAGCCATCAGTCTTCTAAGCATTTCAAATAGAGTTCCCTTAATCTAAAGCTAATATCTAAGAGTCCTAGAATACTTTTAAACTTATTACATGAATGAAAATTCAGCCCCACTCAAAAAACCAAAGGGAATTGATAGCATAGCACACATGAAACTCTGACATAAATTCAATATTATTTAATGAGGCATGACCATAAACTAGTAAAACTAATTCCTTACACCAAATTTGTTTTATCAAGATTTATTATTCTATTGTTTATGAAACTAAGTTCTAAACTTTTATTTTTGTAAAGATTTTATTTATTAAAAAAAGATTTTATTTATTCGTAAGAGAGACAGAGAGAGAGAGAGAGAGAGTGAGAGAGGCAGACACAGAGGAAGAAGCAGACTCCACGCAGGGAGACCGACGTGGGACTCGATCCTGGGACTCCAGGATCACGCCCTGGGCTGAAGGCAGGTGCTAAACCGCTGAGCCACCCGGGCTGCCCAAAGTTCTAAATTTTAAAACTTAAAAAGAATGAAAAAATTTATTAAGAGAAAAAAAAAAAAATTTATTAAGAGGTTATTAAGATACATACCATATGTGTTTGAAAGACAGAGATCTGCTTAGCTCTAAAATCTGTAAGATGTTTATTACATATTCATATAACACAGTCAGTTGATTCAACCTAAAGAAAGGTATCTTTGTCCAATGACATCTCAATAAAAGCCTTATCTCTCCAGAAAGGAAATATTAAAGTCAAATCATTTCTTTATTGAAGATTCTACCTCCAAATAATTTTCTGATGAATAATCTTCAGAGATGCAGATAATACAGCAATGGTTCTTCACCTCTGGAGAGGTCACAAAAGCCTTCAGAACCTGATCTAAACTATGGATCTTCTCAGAAAAATGTACCTATGCATGAAGACAAAATTTTACAAATAATTCCAGGAGTATACAGACAGCCTTCAGATGGGCAACTCCAGGTTTAACAGAATTACTAGAGTTTCTAAAGTCAGAAAGATCTGGATTCAAAGTCCAACTCCACTGCTTCTGTGTCTCTCCCTGGCCAAGGCATTTAGAATTTTCCAACCTCTATTTACTTGTCCATAAAAAGAATACTACTCTTCTGTGCCCTAAAAAATTGTAAGCAAATGAAAGTATGTGTGTGAAAGTTTTCATAAATTTTTTGTGAAGCACAATATAAATGATTATTATAACATGGAAACGGCTGTGTTTTGTTAATCCCCACAAGAAAGAAGCTCTAACAGTCAAATCCTCAGAGGACAGTAGAGTCAAGTCATCGTTTCATTCTCAGGCATAAAAATCAACAGGGTGGAAGCAATGAGAAATGTTTAGGTTGGAGAGATAGGAGTGTGGGGAGGAATAGGATTATTGTCTTCAGATATGTAAAGTGCAACATTATAAAAAGGAGTTAAGTTGCATTTTGTGGTATTAGGATGAACAGGTTGGGACTTTCAAAAAGGCAGATTTGGCTTTATAAAAGGGCATATTTACCAGGGATTGGAAGAACATGAAAAAGCAACAACTATTTTAGGAGATCATTTCTTCCTTGTAAGTGAAAGTCTTTGTTTTTTCGTAAGACAAGATGGTTACCCATTTGTTGTGGTACCTTAGAAAAGGTTTAAAGCAATGACTGAAAAGAAGCAATCCCAACAGTGAGATTCTGGCATTTCACAAAAAATGTCCCGGGATTAAACCCATAAATATAATTAAGTCAAAGACCATCACCAAGGATTTTGCAACAGTCAACTTCCCTCAGGAATTCACTATTATATTCTGTCACAGTTATGTAGGATCATAAAAAAGGAATTAAACTTATAACGTCTAGTTATATCTAGTTATGTTACTCGTACAAGAATAAAAGGGAATACTACACACGTTGAAGAGCAAATGATCACAAAGCAACGTGAACACTGTCTTTTTTTTTCCTTTTTTCTTTTTAAGGCTAAGAGTACAGAACAATAAAGCATCATTTGGCTCTCATTGTACAGGTAAAGTTTTTTTTTTAAGATTTTATTTATTTATTCATGAGAGACACAGAGAGAGAGAGGGAAAGAGAGGGAGAGACACAGGCAGAGGGAGAAGCAGGCTCCATGCAGGGAGCCCGAAGTGGGACTCAATTCCAGGTCTCCAGAATCAGGCCCTGGACTGAAGGTGGCACTAAACCGCTGAGCCACCAGGGCTGCCCACAGGTAAAGTTTTCAATGGATTATATCCAGTGCTGTGCTGGTAAATATTTAATCACCAGTTTCGGGAGGGGAACAGAAAGCCCTGATTTCTGTGAGGTAACTACTCCCATCAAGGCCAATTTTAACCTACCAACATGGTATCACTGAACACAGAGTAGGCTGGAAAAGTTCAGGGTCGAGATTTCCAGCAAGCCACTGTGAGAAGTGTACAACTATCCTTATGATTCTTACCATATAATTTTACTGCGACCCTACTGCCTCCCCACAAAACAAAACAAAACAAAACAAAAGGTAAAATAACGATATCTCTTCTTTACATATAGGATTTTCCCATTTTGGTTATAACTATGTTTTACACATATAAATTTATATTTATGTTTCAGTGTGAGAGCTGCAGTTTATAGGAAAATATTACCCCATTAATATTTCTCCTCAGCTGACTTCTATATACCCCCTGTGCTTATCACATGGAAGGAGAACAGAGTAATTGCTACAGTCCTATTATGAGTTAGTAATATCAGAAAATTTTTAGCTTCCAACTCATGGTAGGCACAGTACACGTGTAACTGGAATGTGCTAGATTCAAAAAAGCCAAAAATAATAATTTAGCATAGATATCCAAATCAAAATCTTGAATTGCAAGTTTAAGTTCAACTATAAGCTCAATTTAAGTACATAAAATAATATGAAGGGTTCCGTATTTTTATATTGGACTTCATATAACAATGAGGTAATCAAAGAAATTGTTAACCTAGGTATCTTTTAGGAATATAAGAGAAGATGTTCACTAGATTCATCCTCTTGATTTTTCCAAGAGAAAATAAATTTCCATTCCTGTTCTCCATTCATCCAAACGAAAAATAGTCCCAAATTCAGATTAAATTGTTCTATATTAAAGATCTAGGGCAGCCCCGGTGGCGCAGCGGTTTGGCGCCGCCTGCAGCCCGGGGTGTGATCCTGGAGACCCGGGATCGAGTCCCACATCGGGCTTCCTGCATGGAGCCTGCTTCTCCCTCTGCCTGTGTCTCTGCCTCTCTCTCGCTCTCTCTGAATGAATAAATAAATAAAACTTTTAAAAAATAAAAAAAATAAAAAATAAATAAAGATCTAGAATGTAGCTTAAAACAAAATCCAAGGAAAATTCTGCTATAAAACTTTGGACGTCCTCAAGTTGAAGCATATTCTATTAACAATGATTTATTAAAAAAAAAATCAAAGAAAAATTTTCTTCCTCCACTTATAACTACAAAAAGTCAATAAAAGATTTAAAATTACTTAATGATATCAATTTTTGCTTGCTTTTTCTCCCCCACATCTTCACAGCCATGCCTGTTTTACTTCCCAAAATCTATTATTGTACCTGAGATGTATTCAGTTTTCTACAATGGTCCACCTTATATCTGTCTGTGAACAAGAAATGATCATATAGCATACATTCCAAGCTTAAAGCAGGCTCACAAGCGCTAATGCAAATTTGTCCATTATAATAATTTGCATTTCTACTGTTAAGTGCTTCTGATGAGAAGCCTATAAAGTGATTATAGTCTTCTGATCTTCTTAAAGCACAATAGAGAAGGAAATATTAGAGTGATCACAGAATGCTTGTGGTAATACAATTTCTGATCTCTTTCATGTACAACTCTACAGAGATCTTGAAGGCTCTTCTTGGCACACTATAATTATTTATTTACTCAATTTCTGAGCCTGATACCATGCTATGGATTTCAATATTGTCATGCAGATGATGCTTAGGTACAATGTCCTTCTAATGCTGCCTTATCTGTTTTTACTCCCAATATTATCTTGTCTAAGATCCAACACCATATGCATTGAAATAAGTTGTTCTTCAATGTTTCAAAACCTGATTTATTAGTTGTTCACATTCCATCTGCCTCTGAAAACTGCCATGTTTTACTTCCACTGGCTGCACAAAAGGTTGAGGCTCGATTTTCCTTCACTTTTTCATCTGATCAGCATATCTGATACGTGTGTTAAGTTCTCCGTTCAACTATATAAACCACTTAAAATTCATGTTTGTTTGTTTGTTTGTTTGTTTTTAAGATCAGGTCAGTACAGCAGGAGCTTGACCAATGAATTTGTCATCTTCCATATTTACTAATGTTTCAGAAACCTGGCTTCAAAAACCTGTCCTTGCTATTGTAAAACGCAATGAGGCTGGGCTGAAACAAAGGCTTGCCCAAACTGGGAAAAACTATAATTAGCAAACATATATGGATGATCTACGGCTAGGAAAAAGACAAAACATTCCTAGGGTCTCAAAATAACTACAATAAGGAATAATAACAGATGGGATTATCTGAGGGGGTGGGACTTCTTAAGGAGAAGAGAAAATGGTCTGGAGGAGGCAAGGGAGACATCTATCACGTGTGTCTGTAGGAGGCAGAGAGAGCCACTATTTACAACAGCAGCAGGGGAAGCAGGCTCTTGAAGTGCTAATAGGTTTTAGTTCTAATTGCTCTTGGAACAAGGTTAAAGGAACATTCAATAAAGATGTTTGGGAGATAAGAGATCTATAATGATGAGGCAGGTAAATTCAGACAGAGGACCCGGTGGGAAATGGAGATGTAGCAGGCAGTATCGGGGACCAGGGGCCTCACAGTGTCGGCTAAGTGGGGAACTGTGGGTTCTGTATGGTAACTAATGTGGCTGAGATACAAGGCATGAGGATACAGAACAGACTGCAGATATGAGCCTGTAAGAGTTATGGGGGAATGAGGGCCATGAAATTGCTTAAGAATATATGTAGTTCAAGAACCCTCATGCTCACTTTGGATGGTGACTTGGAAGCTACCCTCTTAAAATGGTCTTAATGAACAATGCTCACACTCATCCTTCCCACTGGACTTAGCATCAACTGACAAAACCAACCAACAGTTTCTCTCTCTCTGTTTAAAAAAAAAAAAAAAAAAAAGATTTTATTTACTTATTTATGAGACACACACAGAGAGAGAGGCAGAGACACAGGCAGAGGGAGAAGCAGGCTCCATGCAGGGAGCCCAACGTGGGACTCGATCCCGGGTCTCCAGCATCAGGTCCTGGGCCGAAAGGCAGCACTAAACCGCTGAGCTACCTGGGCTACCCAAATAGTTCCTCTCTTAAGACATTTTCTTCACTTAGCTTCCAGAACCCTATAACCTCTTGATTCTCCACCTTGCTCCCTAGTCAGTCCTTCTCCATTTTCTTATTGATTCCTCCTCACCTTCCTGACCTTTTATCATTAAGTATCCCCATGCTCAACACTCAAACCCTTTCTTTGTTCTAGACACAAGCCACAGGAGATTCTAGTTAAATATTATCTACCTATGAATGATGACTCAGGTTTACATCTCCAAGCTAGAGCTCTCTCCTGAACTCTAGACTTGGATGTCCAGCTGACTACTCAGTATTTCCACTGAAACTCCAATAGGCATGACTCTAATTTAATATGTTCAATAACACACTCTGTTCTACCTCCCATTCCCTACTTGCTCCTCCCATAGTCTTCCTTGTATCAGTAAAAAGAGACAAAGTACTGACTCTTATTACACTATGGATGAACCTAGAAAACATGATGCTAAGTAACTGAAACCAGACCCAAAAGGTCACAGATAAGTTCATTTATATGAAATGTCCAGAATAGGCAAATCAATAGACTGAAAATAGATTAGTGGTTGCCAGGGGCTGGGGAAGGAGGAATGAGAGTGGCTGTCAGACACAGATTTCTTTTGGGGGTGATAAAAATCTTCTGGAATTAGATAGGGGTGATTGTCATATAACTCCGTGAACACACTTAAAATCAATGAACTGTACACTATATGGTGAACATTGTGGTATGTGAATTTTATCCCAATCACATTTAAAATTAAAATAATAAAAGATCATAAAACTTTGTTTGCCCTTGTATCTCAAACATCTTTAACAACATCTGACAACAGTGGCTACCCAAAACCTATTTGCAGGGATCCCTGGGTGGCGCAGCGGTTTGGCGCCTGCCTTTGGCCCAGGGCGTGATCCTGGAGACCCGGGATCGAATCCCACATCGGGCTCCCGGTGCATGGAGCCTGCTTCTCCCTCTGCCTATGTCTCTGCCTCTCTCTCTGTGACTATCATAAATTAAAAAATAAATAAATAAATAAATAAATAAATAAATCTATTTGCTGAACAACCGATAAATTAGCCTCCAAAGTTCATACATACATACACACATGCCTACTACTGTGTATATATTCTATGGTTCCCACTTCTTCATATATCATTACCTAATGACGGATGAAAGAGGAGGAGAGATAAGACCAAAAGTCCATTATTCTATCTTTTAATTAGCCCTAAAAATTAAAATAAATAGGAAAAAAAAGCTGAATAAGAAGTACCAAGTGTGTTCAGAACTCTCTGTGGAGATAAGTCGAAGTATTTGCATAACACTGCACTTAAGCTATAAAACGAAATTTGTAATTTAAATTGTGGTAGAGCACAAAGGGTAAATTCTAAATAAACCCATAAATAGGTATTATAAAGCATTTCTGTACGGTACAGTGGCAGAAAATAAAAAGTCTAAGATACAGTGCCCTACCCTCAAGGAATTTATAACCTACATGAGTAGAAAATAAATACCCAAGACCTAAAATTTCCAAAAATTAAAAGATGAGTAAGTATGGGCTACACATAGTGACATCCTTCCCCCAAAAGTACATACAGAGTGGACGAGGGAAAAGAGTAACTATGTAAGAGGAAGAACTGGACAAACCCGAGCTCAGCCAGATGATCAAGATTACTATCAACAGAAATAAATCATCTTGAGAACATGTGTCTTTGATATGAAGTGTTGTGAACTATATTTGCCCTCTGTGGTCTTCCTCTTCAAAAATACCTAACTCCAGGCTAATTATAAGAGACACTAACTACCAACTACAGAACATTCTACAAAATTCCTAAGTGGTACTCTTGAAATTTTTCAGGGTCATCATATAAATTCTAACTAAGAATATCCTAAGGAGATACCACTGCTAAATATAATAATGAAGTCTCCTGAATACAATCATAGAAAGGAAAAAGGTAAAACTAAGAAAATCGGGCGGGGGGGGGGTGGGGGCGGGGAACCATAGCTAATAATAGCATATCACATTGATTCATTAATTTTAATAAGTCATACTGATATGAGACTGTAATAAGACAGGAAACTAGATCTGAACTAATGTGAAATCCTGCACTATCTTTGCAAATTTAGAAATCCAAATCTATTTTAAAATAAAAAATGTATTGGGACCCCTGGGTGCTTGCTTTCAGTCCAGGGAGTGATCCTGGAGTCCTGGATGAGTCCCACCTCGGGCTCCCTGCATGGAACCTGCTTCTCTCTCTGCCTGTATCTCTGTCTCTCTGTGTCTCTCATGAACAAATAAATAAAATATTTTTTTAAGTATTAAGTCACCTGTTTATTTAAAAAGAAAAAATAGGGATCCCTGGGTGGCGCAACGGTTTAGCGCCTGCCTTTGGCCCAGGGCGCGATCCTGGAGACCCGGGATCGAATCCCACGTCAGGCTCCCGGTGCATGGAGCCTGCTTCTCCCTCTGCCTGTGTCTCTGCCTCTCTCTCTCTCTCTGTGTGTGTGACTATCATAAATAAATAAAAATTAAAAAAAATAAAATCTTTAAAAAAAAATAAATAAATAAAAAATAAAAAAATAAATAAAAAAAAAAATAGACCAGCAAGTAAAAGAATACAATTATGTATGATTTTAACTTGGTAGCACCTGAAAAAAAAATCTATCTAATATTCTTAATATTTTTAATCTGGCAGTTTTTCTTTCTACGTGGAAGAGAACTTTTCATTAACTGGGGTGGAGGTAGATATTCAACAACTGTTTTCGTTTAGATGACCCTAACTTCACAGTGTATCTTAAAACCTACAGAACCATAAACCTTTCACATACACACACACACTTTGTTTTCAACACCATAAAAAAGCAGCTGATTTTTCCCTCCTCATTGGCAGGCAAAGAAATCCCTCCTCAAAGCACAGGTTTCCCAAGTGTGTTGCTGCCTGGGGTGCTCATGCCAAGGCAAGAACACACACTATCAAGAAGAAAGGCCCAGCTGAAGCTGAAATATCCAGTTGCCTAGTTTTCACCCTGCCTCACCATATTCCTCAGCCTGTTCATCCATAATCTCTTTTGGATGGATTTCTCTTCTTTCTCATCATGGTAGTGTTGCTTTGTCTGAAATCCATTCACAAATGAATTGGACTTTGAAATATTCCCATTCTACTTCTGCAGTCACATCAGAAACCCTAGACCCCATGTTAATTTTGTTACTGCTTTTAGTTCTCACATTTCAATGGAAAAATCACCCTTCCCTCGAGAACGCCACTGCAATTGGCAAGAAGTACAAGGGGCTGCCACACAACTCAATCGCCAATAACAAGCGGGGAAACTCAATCCTCAGCAGACATTAGTAATCATGGGAGAACAGCCAGTACTTTAATCACAATTCTTTCGAAAACAGCCAGGGATTTCGAAATGTTGTTATTCTAGGATATGACCCTAATACAGTGCTTAATCAAAGCCACTGCCAGTACAAGAATAACCTGCAGACTTTAATAAAAACCAATTTCATAAAAGTCAGTGTGTCAGCATCATGCTGGACCCAATTTAGGAAAAGTCTAAAAAGTTTACATACATACACATTCTATAGATAAAGTTGGATACCATACAGCCGTTCTCTATTCAGAAGCATGTGTTTATACAAACACATACACATGCACGCAACATTCACACAGATGCTGCCATTTAGACATGTGGTCACACAATTGTGGTCAACAAAAGTCCTAGAAAATGTGAACCTGTCTAACTGGTGACCAGCTGGGTGGGCAGGTGCAGGATCTGGATTGGATTGCTCCTGTATCCCAGAGAGGATCTGGAGGCTTTCTTCAAAATAGAAATTTGGGATGAAGTGTTTTTGGTGCCAAGCCTCTTCTAGCAATAGACACAAGTCCCAGATGTTCAGGAAGCCATGAAGCTTAACTCTGCCATCGGTTCTATGTTTGGACCATGTCCTGGCGAAATGGCAAAGGCCATGGTCATACCTTAAGATTAAGCAGCTGCCACAACTGTTCGTGTAGCTGAAGAAGGCACAGTCAAGCTGTTCCCTGTCCTCAAGTAGAAGGAAAGAAAAGCAGAAAACTGCTAGGCCAACATCTCTGCTATACTCTCATTTACAGAGCTTTTCTCTCCTAAATAGGAGAACTGAGGAAAGTGACAGGGGGCAGAGGGGCACGGAGACCGAGGCCATTTTAAAATGTTTTATATATTTATAAAGATGACTTCCATCAGGGAATATATATAATATGTAATGGTGGGATAAACAATTCAGAATGATTTACAGCTTATGAGAATTGAAGGGGATGAGTTCGCACTTATTTCTTTAAAAATATATATGACCGTATATATGTGTGTACATATATACACATACATATATAGACACATACATACATAACTCCAAACATTTCAACAGACTGCTTTTTGGCCCCAAATATTTCCACCAGATCTTTCTGCTTATAAAAGAAATTCCTCTGAATACAAATAATGTGACTATAAATAAATAATAGTCATGAGTGAATATCCCAGTCCAATGACCCCAATAAACATCAAATAACTAAAAAGCCAATCAGTTTTTTTATCCTGTAAAACACCACCTCAATCACACAGAGGTCTACACAAAGAAAAAGAGAGAGAAAAGAATATGCCAAATAAACTATTTCTTAATTGTTGTTGTTTTAAAGTAGCATATAAACAAGTGAGACAGTGGGAAAGGGAGTCTGCATCTGTCACATTTCCATGCACTGCTGCCAGGACAATCTTTAAGAGATTATCCCCAGGATAGGTGAGTCACGGCAAACCTCCTTTCAAATGTCTATCGACAATATTTAATTGTGTGCTTTCCTGGCATAATTTGTATGCAGTTGATGCTTCTATAGAAGCTAATAAAGAGGCTATTTCTCAAATAGCCTATCTGACTAGACAAAGGTGTAAAATATTAAGAAAATAAGCCAACAATGCTTTAAGCTAGAACTCTTCACTGGTTAGAAACACAGATGCATATCTGTCCCACAATAGTCTGTAGGGGAACAAAGGGAGAAGATAGCAAAGTCGTAAAGTCTCGTATTTCTTCTGAATAAGACAATTTTGTTGTTTTTGATTCTAGAATTATGAGTTCTTTGAACATGAGAGAGATCCATATATATAAGTGAAAATGCTAAAATACTTTCTAAATGATTTTCTAATTGTCTGCCTTTTTGGAAACTGCACAACACTGATTCTCTCCATTAGTGCAAATATTAGGGGGTGCTCCACACCTAGCTAAGCTGGCAAGGGGGAAACTATGCAACCCTCCTTTCACTGAAGAAGAAAACAGGTCTACATCAATAATAACACCTTATGATAGATAATACAGCTACTGAACATCCAAATTGCTTTTGCAATTATCTGAGCCTCCCAGTACTGACGTAAATAAATAAGTGCTACTAAAACAACTGAGGAGGAAAAAAAATAAAGATATCAAAAGGTAAGCACCTTGCCTAAGAGCTAGACAGTGGGTTAGTACTTCAAAACAAATGAAAATGTTAAGGCAATGCGAGGAGCATTCAAATATCTCAAAAGTCAAAGGATTTGTCTAGCGTCCCACTACTTGCTTTATAATTAACTTCCAGTGTGATATTTAGGGGAAATAATGCCAAGTTGGACATGAATCTGTACTTTGTAGAACAAGAATCTTACCACTTCCCTCCAACTATCTCATCATTGATACTATAATAAATGAAATGATAAAAGGCAGGCTTTGGACACAAAACATTCCAACAACTTCAAGAAAAAGACTTACTCTGTGCTCACCAATCTCAGAAACAACCAATGTTCAGGATGAGTTTGAGCAGATGTGGAAGTTAATGCCAGAAAGGCTAATTTGGTATCTGGCACCAAAGCCACAACAATATACCATATACAGTGAAGTACAGCACAAGAGGATTACACAGCATGGTCATCTTCTGTCAAACAGCCATTAGACAGCAAGTCTTACCTGAGGTAAGGGAAGGCTAAAGGGACCTGAGGTAAGGGAAGGCCAAAGGGGAGCATCAGAAAGGGGCAGGACAATGTCAAGGAACAAGACTGGAACAAGAAAAGAAAGAACATAGTAGAACAGAGGTGAAGAGAACAGAATATAGTAGCATCCAGCAAGAACAACTGACAGAAAGATAAAACACAGCTCTCTCTACTCATCATGGAATTTCTGCTTCCTCCAAAAGCAGGAAATGTTAGCAAACCTCTTCATTTGCACATGGGGTCATGTCCTCAATTGAGAGGTAAGGCTTTCCAACGATGCTGACCAATGGAAATATGTGAGACACATGTCATTTAGAATTTTCCAGTAGCCACATTAAAGAAGTAAAAGAAAACCGGTATATTAATTTCATTACTATTTTAACTTAACCCCTAAACATCCAAAATATTTAAATGTGTAAACACATTTAAAAATGGATGTATCTTTTACCTTTTTTTATATTGCCTTTGAAATCCAGTTTGCATTTTATACTTAGAGCACAACTCAATCCAGATGTTAAATTTTCACCAAAAAAACCTGACCTGTATTAGGCTTCATAAAATTTCCAACTGGAAAAGTAGATTTCACACACTCACGCTGTTCCAGATAGAATTAAAAGTTTTCAGTAACTGAATTGGTCCAGTTTTTATTTAAATTAATTAAAATTAAATAAAATTTAAAATTTTGCTCTTCAGTTGCATTAGCCACATTTCAAGAGCTCAAGAGCCTTATGTAACTTATGCTACTATGCTGGACAGCACAACCATATACATTAAGTTCTATAGTCTCCAGAACATCAGGTATCATTTTGCCCGTATTGGCACAGCTTTCCAAAGGACAAATGGAGGTGAACAAAGCCCAAATACTAAATAATGGATCATCTGTTCACTAACAGCTTAGACTAGAAGGGTGTGGCAAAGACTTAGTTGTAGCCAATAATCACTCTGCCATACTAATAGCTCTACTGATTTTTAATTGAGCATCTTGAAATTCAGACTATTTCCGGCCCTCTCTCATAGTAAGGTGTGGCTCTATGACAAAGTTTGGCCAATGGGAAATAAGCAGAAGTGTTGTGTTGTAGCTTCTTAGAATACCCTTAAAAAACAGCTAGAACAAGCCCTTTGTCCCTTTTCTATTTTGTCTCTTTTTCATTCAGTGTTTGCAATGGCCGCCATCTTGGACTATGGTTCTGCCATAGAATGAGTTGGAAATCATTCCAGGACCATGAATTGAAGGAACTCAATCATTCAAAGAGTCTGTGGAACAAGACCATCATACATACCTGTACTACCTAATTCTGACTTCTAAGTAAGGGAGGAAAATATCTACTTTGTAGAAAAACAACAATCTTGTAGAAGCCATTGTTACTTTAGGTCTTCACGACTTACAACAGAACCTAAGCCACATTGACAGAGTGGGTATTCTAGTGGACATCAATTCACTGAACTTGGTCTGTATGATGTGACTGGTTAAAAGGATTTTCCACATATGTTGAAGAAGATAAAACTGATAATCTGGCTGGCTCCAAATTCACATCCCCATCCCCTCCCCCTCAGTTTCTGCCTTTCAAAAGAATTCTGATTTTTTTTTCCTGGACAGCAGCACGCTATATGGAAGGCTGACCCCAGTGCCCTTAAGGGTCTGGACTAGATTTAGACAAGGGTCTGTAATTCAGGCCAGTGAGATATGGCATCTTCTGAGAAAGGCCCTCTTGCTTTATACCGGAAATTCAAAGAAGAGGTGGGCCTTTGTTGCCTCCAGAATTCTTATGTGGATGTGACAGCCATGAAAGCTAAAGTTCTTGGGTGACTGGCACCATCTTGGTGCCAATGTGAAGATGAAGTCCACGCTTGGAAAAGGGAAACTCCATGAGAAGAGCAGAGAAACAAAGCAGGAGGCCCTCTGTACTACCCTACTGCAGGAGATTCTTGCTGAGCTGACTCGGAAGCCAATTTATTAAGGGGAAGAAGTGTCATGTCATTCTATTACTAATAGTCAAAGGCATATAAAATAACAATTTCTCCACAAAAGCATCTCATTTTTTCCAAGCTCCAAAACAAGCAAAAAACATGAAATTATAAACAACAACAAAAAAAATACACCACTGAGTTAGGGGAACAAAGGTATCGATGATGAAGGATGGAATTTAATAGCAGGAAAATCTGATTTTAAATAGTTCTCCTATTCATTTTGCAGATATGAACAATAGAATGTATATTTTCCCTATCTTTAAAAAAAAAGGTAAAAAAATAGAAAAAATACAACAAAGTTAATGTTATCTATTTTTGTCTTTTCTCCCAAACAAGGCAGCACATTAGGAAATTAAAAACAGACAGCCAGAAATCTCACAAAACTTTTCATATATCCATGGTACAATTTCTCTTTGCAATGTAAAATAAAAGAGCCAAAGAGCATTTCTGCTATTGCAGTTAAAGGACAAGAAAGAGATCCAGATTAGGTCAAGGATAAGAATGCCCAACAAATGGAGTAGCTACACTGTGGGATAAGGAAAAGACACAGCCCAGGGGTATGGGGGGAAAATGGACAACACATGGAGAAAACTAGGGGGTGAGAGCAAAGCTGGGGCAAGGCAAAGGATGGAGTGGAAGAAGTGGCCAGGGCCACTTGGAAGCCAGCTGTCATTAGCTACGACAAAGACAGAAATGCCAGAATCTGGGTTTTGACTCCTTAGGAGCCACAGAAGACAGAGGTCTGATGGGAAGGAATATGGGCAATCCCCAAATGCAGGACTCTCCATCAATTTCTTAGAAAAAAATCCAAGAGTTGAGAAGTTTGGTGAGAAAACACAGGAAGTGGGAGATGCAGGAGGAATTAATTGTTGGTGTTAGGCATGCTTTAAGAGTAGAAAGACCAAAGTTCAAAAAACAAGGTTCAGGGGCACCTGGGAGGCTCAGTGGTTGAGTGTCTTCCTTTGGCTCAGGTCGTGATCCCGGGGTCCTGGGATCGAGTCTCACATTGGGGTCCCTGCGGGGAGACTGCTTCTCCCTCTGCCTGTGTCTCTGCCTCTCTCTGTTTGTCTCCCATGAATAAGTAAATAAAATCTTTAAAACAAAAAAAAAAAGTTCAGGGCAGCCCTGGTGGCGCAGCAGTTTAGCATAGCCTGCAGCCCGGGGCGTGATCCTGGAGACCCTGGATCGAGTCCCATGTCAGGCTCTCTGCATGGAGCCTGCTTCTCCTTCTGCCTGTGTCTCTGCCTCTCATCCTTTCTCTGTGTCTCTATGAATAAATAAATAAAATCTTTAAAAAAAAAAAAAAGTTCAGTATTTGCTAGAAGAAATAGAGAAATGTCTTCAAATGGAAAACTTTTCTCATTCTTTTCCTACACTATCACTTATAACCAGCTTTTATCTTCTTCCCCTTTAGATTTTTACCATCTGTCTCACTTATCTACAAAGCCTCACACACTTTTCCCCTTTTGGTCTAAGGAAAGCAGCCTTTAACCTGAATCAAACTGGTTCCCCTTTAAGGTTTCTGGCAACTGTTAGATTCTAAAATCCCTGTCTGAGTTTAGAAAGGGATAGTATTTCCTCCATGACACCAAGAATAGTCAATAGAAATACCTCTGGTTTGAGGATAGTCTCTTCATTACTATGCCCCAATTTTACTCATTGGGAGAATATTACTTATTTTTATCTAACATACCACTAGGCGTCACGGGATTTTTTTTTTTGGAATGCATTTTAAAATATTATTAAGTTTTACTATGTCTTTATATAACCACATAAAATGTGCATTCTGATAGGAAATTAGAATGCATTTATTCTTGCTTTAATATTTAATAATTAATTTTAATATTTAGTAATTGGAAGGTTTCTTTTTGTTTGCTTAATAAATTATTTTGTATATTGTTTTTAAGATACATATTTTACTACATTTGCTCAAATATGCTTGCTCATCTATTATAGAAACACACTGTTACAAGCATTTTGGAAAAGTGAGGTGGAGGAGTTGTGACAACTGAATGTAACAACAACGACGACAAAGGACTATCCTTTAAAGCTAATCCTTCAATATGTGGAAAATACAGAACTGAAAAATCTAAAACCAGGAGGGATCTTCATAATTCAAGAGCTTCTATCCATAAAGATATACTATGATTATTGACTGTACAGATATGACAACTGGACTTCATCAGCTATTCTCAACCCAGAATCCCAAAGACAAACTGACTGCCACCCCCCCCTTTTTTTTCTGACTGCCCTTTTAAATTATATACACATTGCTAATTCGAGGAGCAAGAGGGCCTATGGCTTAAAGATTTCTAGCTGGATTATCTCCAGGTCTGAAGGTTATGCCTGCTAGGTAAGGATTAACAAAGTTAATTTCAGATAGTGAACTGGAGATAACAAGACTAATGAAGAAATGTCAGACTCTACAACCAGAGCAATAAAGCAGCATCCCCAATCTTGTCTAGACAAATCTCTCTTTGCCAGGATGTTATTCATTCTGTTTCACTTGTAAAAACAAAACAGCACCACAATATGTACCCAACCACAGATGTGGTGACTCTTCACGGTATTCTCTCCTCTGTTTCTTATCAAATGAAGCCTGAAAAGAATTAGTAACACCAAAATAGAAGAGTCTTCTGACTTTTTTGAAAATTTAAGCCCTTTGATTAATATCTATCAAAACTTAAGCCCTTTGAATCTATCAATTTGGTTGTGGATGGATCTTTTAAGGGCTCTCCAGCTAATCCCAGGTGTGACCATTCCCGTGTGCAATATAGTAGTCAAAAGGAATCCTTTCCAAAGGCTTCTAAGGTTGCAAGGAACTCAAATCCAGACTTTGCCATACTTTTGTCTGGCAAAGAATAATCACAGATTGGTGAATTTTAGAGTTCTGAATGGGAAAAATTACAAAAACTGGTCAGTCTCAACAGAGTCAAATTACATTCTCAGGAACGTGGCGCACAGCACTGGCCCAGGTCTGCATATCTGTATCTACCTCGCTGCCACTGCATGAGGCAAAAACAAACCAATTCTCAAACCTACATTCATTCAATCTCCCAAACCAAGTGTTACCTTTTGTAATCCAGTGAGCTGCCCATTCTATCCAGGAGGGTGCAAATCTAAAAGAAATCATTTCTGCAGACTAAGTGTTTAATAAGCCCCTTAGCAAATTCACATCAGCAACTGAGTTCCAGAATGTGTATTTTTTAACCAAATATATACAGTGTTAAAAAGAAGAAAAAAAAAAAAAAAGAAGAAGAAAAATAGGCAGTGTTGCTAGGAAATAAGATGATTCTATCTATCTATCTATCTATCTATCTCCCTCTCTATATATCTATATACAGAATGTATCCATTAATGATGTACCCATAAATTAAAATTGAATTACATCAAAACAGCTGAAAAGGGAGCAAAAAGTACTACACCTTCATTACTTTTTTTTTATTGGACATTTATATAAAATAGAAGATAGGGATCCCTGGGTGGCGCAGTGGTTTGGCGCCTGCCTTTGGCCCAGGGCGCGATCCTGGAGACCCGGGATCGAATCCCATGTCGGGCTCCCGCTGCATGGAGCCTGCTTCTCCCTCTGCCTGTGTCTCTGCCTCTCTCTCTCTCCATGTCTATCATAAATAAATAAATCTTTAAAAAAAAAAAAAAAAAAAAGAAGATAATGGCAAAAAGTCAACCTTTGTTACTATTTTATTTAATGGCTAATAAATTATTATCCTCCCCAACAGACAACAATAAATACACCAAAAATACTAAAACAAATGGCAAATCATTTGCTTTTAGGATGTTATTTAATATTTTCAAAGGGTGAAGTGGGGAGGGCCACGTGAAGAAGGAAACAGAAAAGGAAATCATTCATTTTGTGTACATGGTATTTAATTTCTTTTCTGGATAGAGTGGAGGATCTGGGTCTCATGAATCTAAATGTTGCCACATGGCTCAGTTCCTAATAATTGGTCTATTACACTATAGTTGGATTTATTTGAACAATTAAATGACTTGTCCAAAACAGAAGGCATTCCTGCCTTCCAGTTAGATAAAATATACAAATTCCCTGAGGGGTTGAATATGGGGCAGAAATATAAAGAAGTGTGTCTAACAATGGTAAAAATGTCAGGAAACAGAAAATGTCAAACCCCCAAGGGAAAAACAAACTCAAACTTTGGTTAGAGTTCAGGTACCACTTTTTTGTGTGATGAAATTATAGTCTACAGTCTCCCCTAAGGGAACAAAATGCTCGAACTAATCAAAGTGTAGTGTTTGCTGGGTTTTCTTTTTTCAAAGTTCAAAACAGAAGCAATAGCAACAACCTAGCTTTCATGTCATTCTTGGCAGGAAATTTACCTCTTCTCGGGATAACTTTTCTTTGGAAAAAAACGGAACCAGAAATAAGAGTTGCACATTCTGAGTTCCTCTCTCTGATTCCAATTTCCTGCCTGGTATGCTGGAAGCTCAAGCAATCCGGAGGACAAATTTAACGGTTAGTTACATATTCAAGCCATCGTGTGATTTTGCTGATGGGTTCAAACAATGATGTGTAAAACTTGGGCATCTTACTTGGTGATTTCTGTTCCATCTGAAAGGCAAATGTCTTTGTAAAAGACAAAAGGATCTGAATAAAATTGGCCGCGGGCTCCCCATCCTTCCAAGGCCAGTCAAATTCAGTTTGTGTGTGAGCACTGGAGTTGCACTTAGTTCTGAGCTTCGAGGCCCAGTTGTCACTATGAAATTCAAAGGCACCGCCATCTTCATTCAGTCTCCAAAGAACAATTAACAACTCCTACTGGAGGCAACTGGTCTGTATTCTTCTGGTTTTGAATTTGCAATCATAAGTGCCTGGCCCCAATAAAAATTAGAAGAAACAAGTATTAGATACTTAACTTTCCTGGAATTCCACCAACCTCTTCTCAGCTATGAGGGCCTGGCCTTTTCCACTATTTCCAGTTATATTTTGATATTCTATCCATTCCTTGTCAGGATGATGTATTTCCACTGTGGCGTTAAGTGGGGTGAGGAAAACAAAAAGCTGATACAAATCATCCCTCAGCATGAGGAGCCCATAATGGAGCTGAGGTCAAAGCTGAACATACTCACATCTAGACAACAGCATGTCACGGACTAAGTACTAAGAGTTTGTCACGTGTGTTTCACAATTCCTAACGAAGAAAACTCAGAGAGGCGTTCTCCATCTACCCTATTTGAAAATGTCAACCTTACCTCATGCCTCCTTTCCTGCTATAATTTTCTTCCTTAGCCCTTATCATTATTACAACATTATTTAAGATTTTTTATCCTGCCTATCATCCTATCTCTTCTATGTTCCATGATGGCAGGGATTTTTGTCCATTTTGTTCAGTGCTACATTCCTGCTGCTCAGAGCACTGTCAGGGCAGCTATTCATTGAATGAATGAATGAATGAAATGAGTAGGACACCTCAAAGGGACAGGGACCAGAAATATTAACTACCATGGTTCAATTTCACTTTTCTCTAAATTAATTTATCTATCCATGAGCCTCTTTCACAAATAAGGGATCTGAAATTGAGTCAAGTTGTTCAAAGTGACACAGATAATAGGTAGCTGATGAGGATTTGCACAAAACTGTTTATACAGCACCACACTGCCTCCTATTCAAAGAGGAAATGAGACCTGAATCTTTCATTTGGATCTGTGAGGAAGAGTGAAGGTAATGGAAACGGCCTAAGAAAACACAGACATGAAAACTTGCAAAGATCAAATACAGCAGAATGGCAAACCTCTAACATTTATGTGGAGATTTATGTAAAGAAAAAGAAATTAGACGTAGACTCTGGAGGGCCTTGGTTGCCAGGACCTGTACTTTTACAAAGGAACACTTTCAAAGTTTTTTTTTTTCTTCTACAGTAGAAGTTTTCTTCGTCATTAGAGAGCTTCTATAGAATTCTTGTATATTAAGTCAATAAAAAGTCTGAGAGAAACTTCTGAAGAGGATAGGTTAATAGAAGATGACAACAGACTAAAACCAAAGGCCTAAAAATAATAGCACAAGTGGAAAAGATAAGAAATGACAGGTTTGAAACATCCTGTAAAAGAAAAATATGAAAGAAGTTGGTGACAAATTAGGGAAAGGTAATGGCCAGAGAGGACTTGAAGTTTTGGACTCTAAGTACATTGTGAATGCTGCTATCTTGAGAGAACAGGGAAATTTAAGAAGAATGGGGTATTTAAGGGGAGATGATGGCTATGACTGTAGGTCAATGTGCTCTACTCCATACCCCCACCCCGGCCCTTTACGTGGGAGGCCCTGAGATTCTGTTCTCCAATTCTCTGCTCCTCTGCTGCCTCCCTGAAAGACTGAAGGCACCATTATGGTATCAACTCCCACCTGAATGCTAATAAAACCCTGCTAAGAGCGCCCTGACCTCTCTCCCAAACTCCAGATTTCACCTGAATATCTCAGACATTTCAATTTCAACAATCCAAACGCCTCATCTCTACAACTTGGGCTTCTTCCACCAAAAATGGACCCTCTAACCACCCAAGTCCCCGTGCCAGTAGTCATCTCAACACTCCTTCCTGGCCTTCCTACCTTTTTCTTCCCCCACCCGATTAATCAGTCAGAGGGAGCGAAGGAGTTTCAATTTTACTTTACTTCTTCCTGCACTGCTTGAATCTCTACATAACTTAAAATCTATAAACAGAAAATAAGCAGCGTTGGTGGGGCTGTGGAGAAATTGGAACCCATGAGCACTACCAGTAGGAATGAAAAATGGAAAACAGTATGGCAATTCCATTAAAAACAAAACAAAACAAAACAAGAATTACCATATGATACAGTAATTCCACTTCTGGGTTTAAAAGGAAATCAAAGCAGGATCTCCAAGAGATAACTACATATCCATATTCATAGGAGCAGTATGTACAACATCCATATATTATTACTTATATAGCCAAAAGCAGAAGGCAACTCCAATGTCCATCAGATGAATGGATGAACAAAATACAGTATTGCACACAATGTAATATCATGAAGCCTTAAAAAAGAAGAAAATTCTTTCTCTCCCTCTCAAAAAACAAGGGGTGGGGGAGCACCTGGGTGGCTCAATTGGAGAAGTGTCCGACTCTTGATTTGGGCTCATCAGGTCATGATCAGGGTTGTAAGATCGAGCCCCATGTCAGGCTTTGCAGTGGGTGTGGAGTCTGCTTAAGATTCTCTCACTCCCTCTCACTCCCTCTCCCTCCACTCCTCCTCGCCCCCCATCCTTCCCCCAAAGGAAGAGAGTTCTGATGCCTGCTACAACAGGAACAAACCCTGGGGGAATTATGTCAAGTGAAATATACCAGTCACAAAAAGACAAATGATTTCAGTTACAGGAGGTAACTAGACTAGTCAAATCATAGAGAAAGAAACTAGAGTGGTGATTGCCGGGGACGAGAGGCGGGGTAAATGGGGTGCTATTGTTTAATAGGTATGGCATTTCAGTTTGGGAGGATGAAAGATTTCTGGGGATGGATGGTGCTGAATGCTGCACATTGATTAAGGTGGTAAATCTTATGTGTGTGTTACCACAATTAAAAATAACCAAAAATTTAAAAGTCAATGAAGCAACTAAAAAACCCCTAACTAGGGCAGCCCCAGTGGCCCAGCGGTTTAGCACTGCCTTCAGCCCAGGGTGTGATCCTGGAGACCCGGGATCAAGTACCACATCGAGCTCCTTGCATGGAGCCTGCTTCTCCCTCTGCCTGTGTCTCTGCCTCTCTCTCTCTCCTCTCTGTGTATTCTCATGAATGAATAAATAAATAAAATCTCAAAAAAAAAAAAAAAAAAAAAGAACCCCTAACTACCTAATAAAGGTAAACAGTGTTTTCAAACAAACCAACAAGTGTATGCGGGCAACAAAAGATAATCATACCACGTCTGTACCCATTTCTTATCAAAAGAAATGATGCACTGCAAGGATAAACAAATCGTTTACTTCTGTCAGATACTACATTTTCATTTCCAAGACAAAAAGCCAATAGATTATACTTTATGTTAAAGTATTCCTTCACTGCTCATCAACTGTAAATGAAACTCTTTATGGATGACTAGAGACCTAAAACACAAGTATCAGTATACCATTAATATTTTAATTAAACCATGAATATTCACAGGCATTTATTTCTTTAAAGAACAAGGTAAGATAACTGAATTATTCTAATATGCAAATTTCAGCCCTGACAAGACATCTTCCCTTCATCTACATTACAAAAACCAATGCATTTTGGGCCCATTCATTATTTACATAATCCCAGAGTTTTTCAGGTTAACAAGAGCTACTGAGCAACAGTAACATTTTCTCAGATAGGGGCAGAGAACTGTGGTGTTCCAAAGTCATTTTGCCCCAGCCATCAGAGAGAGTTGTATTTTATCTTCTCATGATTCCAAACTAATTTCAAAACCACCCCCAACACCTGTTCTTCTCTGCAAGCCCAAGAGAACTAGGAAAATGCAATGCTATTAGAGATTTGTTTCTCAAAAAAAAAAAAAAAAAAAAAGAGAGAGAGAGAGATTTGTTTCTCTGCTTTTTCTTTTTTTTTTTTTTTTCCTCTGCTTTTTCTTTCAATGTCCCGGGACACTCTACCTCTTAACACTGCAAAAAATTTTAAGAACTTTGATAGCTTTGCCAACTGTTTATAAAACTAATTGTGCATTCCTTCAATTTCCAATTATAAATAAATTTATGCAAGTTGACTGACAGTCCCCCAAAGTGAAGCAGCACTTTTTGATGCAATGGCACAAATAACCTATTGAGTCAAGAAGCTATGCACAATACGTCACTACATTAGATTATATTTTAAATCATGTTAGTACTGCAGGTGAGTCATGGTGGTAGGAGATATAAGAGTTAAAGATTCTATGAGAAATGCTAATTCTCATTGATTTTGAGATACAAAAATATATCCTAAGTTAAAGGCCTTGTAACTTGAAAACAAGAGGCTGAAACTTTAATTGCTTAATAAACAGTCAGCAATCTGGGAACCACACTCAAGCTTCTGTAGCATCAAGTAAGGTAAAAAGATTCCTTTCCATGGACTAAGGATGGACAAGAGGCAAGTGTCCTCAGCAGGAACAAGGAGATGTAGGTTCTCTCTCTGGACTCTGTGACTTAATTTGTTGTGCAATCTCTGTTCAGACAACTGTTCTGGGGCCACAGTTATCCCTTCTATAAAACACACTATACATTTCCCAAGAGATTTTCTCACTTTATAATAATCATTGGAATCAAGGTGGGAGCAGTTATTTTAGGACGAATTATTACCAGAAAGAGAATGGAAAATGTCTACGATGGTGGTCCAGGAATTTATAAGGTGGCAGTTTCATAGCTCAAAATTTTTTCACGGAGAAAAAATACTATTAAATTGAAGGGGAAAGAAGACATGTGCAGGTTTGTTACTTCATCATATATTTGCTAGCTTCCTAAATGAAGTCTGACTATTGCAGTAAGTAAATATTTGAAGGCAAGTGGAGGTTACATATTTTGCTTTTCTAATCCAAAATATTATCCCAATTTTAACAAAGGTGCATCCCAGCTCCACCATTTGCATAATTCATTCTTTTTTATTATATGTATCTTTAAACTACATTGGAAAGGAGACTGCCAAGTCCAGCTCCTGTGCCTACAGGTAGGAACATCTTCTTCCACTTATCAAGAAATGAAAATATATATTCAAACTGAGCATATGCTCTTCTCTCTCCCTCATGCAGCACTCACATGCATACAATGAATAACAGAATTAGAAAAAAAAACCATACAAATTAATTTAAACTTAGCATCTTTTTATAAGCAGAGGAATAAATAACCATAATCACCATCACAGGAATTAGGTATTATAAGATTGGTATAAAATTCCAATGCTTTCACAAACGCCAAATTAATAATTATCAAAATCATGGATATTGGGAGCCCAGTGGTTCAGCGGTTTAGCGCTGCCTTCAGCCCAGTGTGTGATCCTGGAGACCTGGAATCAAGTCCCATGTCAGGTTCCTGCATGAAGCCTGCTTCTCCCTCTGCCTGTGTCTCTGTCTCTCTATCTCTCTGTGTCTCTCATGAATAAATAAATAAAATCTTTTTAAAAAATCGTGGATATTTTAAAGGTCATTCTATAATCTGTCATCACTGAAGTTAAACAGATAAATTAATTTCCCCTATATCTCAAGGACTTCTATCAAAACTTGCTGCATTATACAAGGGTTACAAGGGTGCAAAGGCCCCATGGTTATCTCTACAACAGCACACTGTAGCCCAATACCTTGTCTCTGAGAGAAACAAATGGTACCTTGAGATCCCATTTCTCACTTCTGGATTATTTTTCTACTGAGACTGCATGAGATCACCTCTAGCATTATCTGGATGGTGACTGTTACCCCCTTAAGAAACCATCTTTATAGATCTGGGATTATTGGGGTCCCCTCCTTTGCTCATTTTGACTTTGCTGGCTGCTACTAAATTGGCCAATGTGAGAGAATGTTTTAAATAATTCAAGCTCAACTAACAGATGCCCCCTATAAATGGGTTAAATAAGTTTTTTAAACATTCATAGTAATATACTACATAATGGTAATTTGACTGTGACGGAGACTGTGGATTAAAATGAAAGAGACAAGCCAACCAATCACTTTTCTTAAGGTGTGATCTGCCAATTATCTCAACCAACACAGATCCTAATATTATCATTCTAGGCCATATGTGTAATTCTCAGGCAAAAAATATATCTTTTAACAAGTCTGTAAGAGCTGTTGGCACCCATTCATGCCAGCCTGCACTAACATCTTGAGAATTTTGTCTATTCCAAAAAAATATATAATGAGAAGGGAGTGGAAGAGGTGGGAGAGAACCTACCATAAACGTGATTTAGTTATAGGTTCAAAAAAGATGTAAAGTGCCAAGCAATTCTTTTTAAATCTGCTGATAGATAATAACAAAAATGCTGGCAGTGCTCACCACTCGTGAGCTGAAGAAGTATGTGGAGGTCCAGAACACTTTCAATATTCACTGTGCCCATCTGTCAGCAACACAGTCACCGAACAGAACGAGCAATTACCAAAGCCCTTTTCAGATATAATCTGTCAACCACATCTAGTTCTCCTGCCAAAAGAAATCAGAACTGAGGAATGCAAAAACAGACTGGCCTTATGGGACCAAGAAGAGGTTCATTTAAGATGAACCTGGAGGTGAAGAAAGGAAACAGGAAAATTAGAGGACTGTTAAGAACACTCACTAGAATATATTTGAATTGAACACTGGGCATCAAAGAAGCATGAAAGGAGAGAGGCACTGCTATGATAGAAGCCCATTTTGCTCTACTGCACTTACTATAACTTTAAATTCAAGAAATTGTCTACTCATTCCCAGAACTGGTTCTTTCCAGACAGTGAACATACTGGACTGACCCCTCTACAGCCATCTCCTTCCCAGACTCTACCACCAAAACAGAATTTTTAAACAGAGGAAACTGTTTCAATTCTTCAAAAATGTATTA
Organism: Canis aureus; assembly: GCF_053574225.1. Lineage (NCBI taxonomy): Eukaryota > Metazoa > Chordata > Mammalia > Carnivora > Canidae > Canis > Canis aureus. The sequence continues at coordinate 57,311,489 of NC_135628.1, read as the reverse complement.
AATCTTCTCAACATCTTTTTTTTTAATATTTATTTATTTATGATAGTCACACACACAGAGAGAGAGAGGCAGAGACACAGGCAGAGGGAGAAGCAGGCTCCATGCACCGGGAGCCCGATGTGGGATTCGATCCCGGGTCTCCAGGATCACGCCCTGGGCCAAAGGCAGGCGCTAAACCGCTGCGCCACCCAGGGATCCCAAATCTTCTCAACATCTAAAGCAGTACTGCAGGTGCTATGGCTCTGCAATTTTCTTTTAAAGTGGGGAGAGCTCTTCCAAAGTTAATGCTGCACTACAACCAGCAGTTCCCCTGTCTACTTTGTGATCATGTCCAGAGCTTACACGAAACTAACGTGCCCTGAAGAGTACAGTGTACAGAAAGGATCAGAATTAAGAGAGAAAACATGAGGTGTATATAACTTGGTGTAAGGGGATTAAGACTTGAACACGGTGGTAGCAGTGAGATTAGGAGCTACAGGAGGTAAATCTAAAAGAGGAAATGACAAAATGTGAAAGGTCTAGGGGATGAAAGAAATGTGGTACCTCCAAAAGCACATGTGATGGATACATACTGACTTCCTTTAGGGGGGAGAATCTTTTTTAGCTGAGAATTAAGCACATCTCTTTCAACAGATCTGCATAATCACATATAATTATTTAATTATTGGCAAGCATGTCACTGATAGAGATAATATAAGAGTATGCTTAGTTTCATGAATAGTATCTATTTCAAGAATAGTATCATCTGGGGATCCCTGGGTGGCTCAGCGGTTTAGCACCTGCTTTTGGCCCAAGGCGCGATCCTGGAGTCCCAGGATAGAGTCCCACGTCGGGCCTCCGGCTTGGAGCCTACTTCTCCCTCCTCCTGTGTCTCTGCCTCTGTCTCTCTCTCTCTGTGTGTGTCTGTCATAAATAAATAAATAAATCTTTTTAAAAAAAGAATAGTATCATCTTTAGTACAATATTCCTTCCAAAAGGTTGAAAGTTTGGCTCTAACAGATTTATCATCACTACTGAAGATAAAGGACAATAATTTAACTCTTAAGAGGTTCCAAATCTTCACCAAATAGCATCTCTGCAGGTGACATCTTTCCAGATGCATTTGGGTACAAAGGGCAGAGGCAAAGCTGTAATGAAAAAAAGATGAAGAAAAGGAGAGCAGCCAGCATGAGATCAAAGTACAACAATATTAACAGGAGTGAGGATATTTACATTTCAGAGAAGCAATGGCTGTGCTGACCATGAACTTCATCTTTCATCCACGTGAAGAACACACACTGCAGGATAGAGGCAGTATCCAGGTGGCAGATCAGCGGCCCTTTAGAAAAACTGACTGATGGATGTACACACAGAGGCCTGACCTTAACTGTTCTTTAGAAAAAATGTCTACCATACTTGGTACTAAAATTGGGTCAATCAGCAAATATTTTTATTCAGTGTCTATTAAGTGAGAGATACAACAAGGTAATTTTAAAGATAACCACTCTCAAGAAGCTTACAATCTGGTATAAAAGCTTAAAATCTAGATTCATTCTAAGCCCTCCCTAAATACTTAAAGAAGTGTATATGTGTTGGTAACGGTAAATGATACATATTTATATAGATTTTACATACATGTATGTTATATGTATAATTATATATATGACTACATGGAATTATATATGTATACACACACACACACCTTGGTTCCACGCAAGAGCCAGAGCTCTCTACTCATTCCTGTCAGATGTTGATTATAAATTACAATGTAATTACCCAAACTATTAGTAAGAATCCAACTTAGTAGAAATCTTACCTACTAACCAACGATATTGAGATGGACTTAAAGAGCACAAAATGTTTTACATATACTAAATAATAACGGGAAATAATTATAACCAAAAGTACTTTGAATCTTTACAAGGCTGAAGAATCTCTCTGCACAGCAGAAATATCTTTGCTTTGTGCTTAACATAGAACATGCAACCCTTACAGCTTGCATTAAAATCCCAGGTTGGAAATTAAAAGCTCTAAGTCCATGAACTTCTGCAGGACTATATACTTTGGGGTGCATTACCACAAGCTTCCTAGGTCCTGGATTCCTCCCCAGTGTTGGAGTTGCCGCTTGGGACTCCATAGCTGGACCCAAGTAGAAGAGGAGAGGTGAAGACCTGCCAGAGGTTGAGGAGATTAAGGTACTATCTGTACTATCACTGAATCTGGTCCTTCCTCATTCTTAGAAGTGACTGATCTCTCTGGATTGGTGCCCAGAATACCCGGGCTCCTACTTGTCTACATGAATAACTCATTAATTCCTCTCCCTAGTTTTGTCACTCTGTAAAAATGGGGTTCCTTTCAGCTCTAATATTCTTTGTGAAGTGAGATGTATCATATGCATCACAGACTAACTAGTATTGGCTTTTTTTTTTTTTAATTAATCAGAAACATCAAAGTCAACCTGTCAAGATCTGACTGTTCATGTATCATCACAGCTATATAGGACCACACTCTTTTGTTTGTTTGTTTGTTTGTTTGTTTTCAATTTTTTTTAAGATTTTATTTATTTATTCATAGAGACACAGACTGAGAGAGAGAGAGGCAGAGACACAGGCAGAGGGAGAAGCAGGCTCCATTCAGGGAGCCTGACGTGGGACTTGATCCCAGGTCTCCAGGATCACACCCCGGGCTGCAGGCGGCGCTAAACCGCTATGCCACAGGGGCTGCCCGACCACACTCTTTTGTTCCAGAATTGGTATAGTTTCAGATTATCTATCTATATATATATATAGTAAGTGCTTTATCATATGGTCATATCCTCAAATGTTATCTTAGAATCTGGCTAGAGCTTCCTGGTAAGTGGAAGATATCTAATTGAAAAATTCAAAAATAGATTCTTTCCCAGTTTCCTCCTTCCCTCCAGCACTCTGAGGCTTCTGTGCTGCTCCTGTTTCAGGCTACCCAAAGTCACTGATCCACAGTAGACCCCTCTGTCTTTTTACCTCAACATCTCCGTCACTACTTGCCCATCTTATAAATCAAGCTGCTCAATCCTATCATATCTTAAAAAAAAAAAAAAAAAAAAAGCAGCCTTCCTTTGTTCTCTCCTTTTTACACCAAAATTCTAGAAGTTGTTGTCCACAGTCACCATTCCCAGCTCCTCAGCTCCCATTCATTCCCTAAACAGATTTCTGCTCTCAGCAGTTACCTACAGAGCTCACCCCAAGAGCATCAGGAACATATTTCCAGCCCTTTCCTGCTAGAAAAAAACACAAATCAAAACAAAAAAAAAAAAAAAAACCACCCTAAAACCAGAAACAAAACAAAACAAAAAAAAGAACAAATTCCCCCATTTTCATAATGGGGAAATGAGTTTATTAAACTGTAAAGTTTCTAGTAGTTATGAGTAGAAGACTGAGTCATAAGCCTTAAGTCATTATAGATCACCTTCAAATACCAGTATTCTTAGATTACTAATCAGCAATCAAGATCCTGCTCTTCTAGAGAGACAACATTTAGAGATGTCCCAAAAGCTTCCAGAATCCCAGAATCCCAGGAGCTCTTCAAATCAGTAACCTGTCTTCCCTAAAATTTATTATTTTATTTTGCTAATGTGATTTTGTTATAGCAGAAGGAATTCCTTTTATGTATCTTTTTGATTGTACTTCCTGTATTCTTCCATTACCTTTCAAATGCTAGAAATCTTTCATATACACAATCAAATTTTGCTTGTGTTGTTCAAAGTAAAATGATTATCCAAGCAATTGATTGTTCATTATTCTTGATTTATTGTTATTTTATAATGCGTAAGCTTTTTAAAGTTTTTTCCTAAGCTTATTGATTTTTCAAGTTCCAGTTTTCTTTTCCAGGCAGGTTCACGTTTTAGACTGCTCAAGTATTCAGTACTATGATTCTGATGTACTATTTACACTGCTACAAATTTGGAGAAATTTAGACAGCATTCTAAACAAGAGTTTAACCTGGAATGATGCAGAAACAAAAGAAAATAGATTGGAATGTTGCGTTAAAGTACCTCCAAGCACAAACAAGTAAGACCGTTCAAATAACTGCCGGGTTTCTTTAACGTCTGCTGACACTTAAATTCTTCCTTTGTAAACAATACTGCCTTTTCCTTTCTTTTTTCTTTAAAGATTTTTTTTTTTATTCATTTATGAAAGACAGAGAGAGAGAGACAGGCAGAGGCACAGGCAGAGGCACAGGCAGAGGGAGAAGAAGGCTCCATGCAGGAGCCTGATGCGGGACTCAATCCTGGGACTCCAGGATAACACCCTGGGCCAAAGGCAGGCGCTAAACCGCTGAGCCATCCAGGGATCCCCAATACTGCCTTTTCCATTGGATTCTCTCACCATCTTCCAGTTGATTTCCACCTGCTGACTCAGGAAAACATGAAATCTCTACATCTGCTTTCTCAGTGAATTCTAATTTTCATTAATCTTCCTTTTAGAGGATTCATTTTTATTAATAATTTCCACTCTCGGGGATCCCTGGGTGGCTCAGCGGTTTGGTGCCTGCCTTTGGCCCAGGGCGCCATCCTGGAGTCCCGGGATCGAGTCCCCCGTCAGGCTCCCGGCATGGAGCCTGCTTCTCCCTCTACCTGTGTCTCTGCCTCTCTCTCTATCATAAATAAATTTTTTAAAAATCTTTAAAAAAAAATAATTTCCACTCTCACTAGTTCCCTTCTGTCTGATGATATTTGGTCCACATGGGCCACCAAAGTGGCTTATTTAGGTCAACCACTCTGACTCACACTTGTCTGTCCTGTGAACTACTCTGTGACTGAGAGCCACACAAGCAATCATGGAATCATCACTTTAATATTATTCCTTGTTTATGGATTTAAGTTATATGTTTCACAAACCTATAAAGTTACATAAAGGCAGAGTTCCTAAGCAATTCTAAAGTCCAGTGGCAAAAAAGGAAAGACCACCCAGGATGCACAATAGGACAATGATTGGAAAGCATGGAAATACCAATACTTAAATTAGCATCTCTAGTCAGTTTCAAAATAAACTGTTGCTTACACCATTAGTTATCATAGTCTTATTTATTTTAAATGCCTATATAAAGGTGGCAAAACTTAATGCCTTAGCATAGTAAGTGTGTGTGTACCTATATACATATATACACATACATGTGAAATATAATCCACATATACTTTGGGGGGGGTTCTCCAGTATTGGGTCTTTTTCACTGTTTACTCTCTTAAAACATTGGGCTAATGCACATTTAACTGTAAAATTATGTATCTCTATTCTGCTTTAAAAACAATTCACTTTCATTTCCAATGGAAAATAACTACCTGCTGGTACCTGACACCAAATTTCATTTACTATTCTGTAAGTTATGCATTCCATCTTATATTCAAAACTTAGGCTGTTCTTTTTTGTTTTTTAATTTTTTTTCTGTCTCTGATCATTTCTGTCCTTTAGACTGTTCTAGCAGCTCTGCTGTCTACTTCATTCAGACTCTGCAGAGTGAATAAAAGTCTCTGCTTACTTTCAACTGTACCAAGTATTATACATTTCCCCACAGGATTAAGCTTCTTTTCCTTTATCACCTCCCAATTTATTCTGCCACCTTTCTAGTTACCTGAGCTCTTTTTAATTAATATTTGGGCCTTAAAAAAAAAACCTTAATTATTATTAGTTCTTTCTCAAAGGAGTTCCAAAATCATAAAGTTGGTATGTTACTATTCTTATACTATTATCTTCTCCTCCATCTTGAAAACTGGCTCTCAAATTTGTTTCCCCAGTTCTTTTTTTTCCTAGCTACAAAATATATCACTAGGGATGGCAGGCTTATAACTGAGTATCATATCATCAGTTAATCTATTCATACCACACATTCAACATCCTCATAACTCAGACTGTAACTGTTGTAAATCAATCTTTCAATCAGCATCTTATAAAACAAAAATTTTTTTTAATTTTTTATTTATTTATGATAGTCACAGAGAGAGAGAGAGAGGCAGAGACACAGGCAGAGGGAGAAGCAGGCTCCATGCACCGGGAGCCTGACGTGGGATTCGATCCCGGGTCTCCAGGATCGCACCCTGGGCCAAAGGCAGGCGCTACACCACTGCGCCACCCAGGGATCCCTAAAACAAAATTTTTTAAGACATTAATTGGTTCGAAAATTATTATGGGTCTGCATATTTCTTTACTATGAGTCCTGTCCTGTCTCACATACAGAAAGAATCAACCACTCTTTTTGCATTCCCAAACATCTCTACCATTGTACTTATTATGCTTGTGTTATTATTTGTATAATTTGTTTTGGAAATCCACCCGTTTCTTTCTTTTAATTTTTTTAAAGATTTTATTTATTTATTCATGAGAGACAGAGAGAGAAAGAGAGAGAGAGGCAGAGGCACAGGCAGAGGGAGAAGCAGGCTCCATGCTGGGAGCCCGACATGGGACTCGATCCCAGGTCTCCAGGATCACATCCTGGACCGAAGGCAACACTAAACCTCTGAGCCACCCAGGCTGCCCCATGGACCAAAGTTTCTTTTCTTTTCTTTTCTTTTTTTTATTTAAAAGATTTTATTTATTTTTTCATGAGAGAGAGGCAGAGACACAGGCAGAGGGAGAAGCAGGCTTCATGCAGGGAGCCCAATGCGGGACTCGATCCCAGGACTCCAGGATCATGCCCTGGGCCGAAGGCGGCACTAAACTGCTGAGCCACCCAGGCGTCCCATCCACCAAAGTTTCTTGCACATAAATGATACTCAATAAAAATCAGTTGAATCAGTGAGGTCACAAACAAAGCAAATCAAAGCAGAAGTCAAAGGATTTCCTCACACTTTATATTTGGATAATTTCCAAATGGACTAAAAATTTTAATGTAAGAAAATTAAAGTATAAAGGTAATGGAAGAAATAATGAGAAAATTCCTCATATTATAACCTCAGCCAGTGTAAGTCTTTTATAACTATGCCACAAGGAATCCATACAAGAAAAGCTTATTATACTTAAAGTAGAAATCAAACATTTCTGATAGCAAAAACTATGGTAAGGAAAGTCAAAAGATAAACAGGAAAAAAAATGAAAATTCGTATCTCTAAGTGCTCAATTACCTGTTAAAGAATTCCTACAAACCAACAAAAAAGAGGAAAAAATGACCCAATTCAAAATTACTCAAAATAATATAAATAGGTCACCAAAAAGGAAATAAAGTTGTTAAGTATATAATAAAAGTTGAATCCCAAAAGAAAAACACAAATTCAAACTAAAACAAAACACTGGTTTTTGTTACACATCTGAATGGCAATGAGTCAACAGCCAGGTAATATAATGTGTTGATAAGAATGCAAAGAATCAGTTTTAAACATAGTTTGGTGAAAGTATAAACTGGCACTACCACTATAGTGGGCAGTATAGCAGTGTCATCAAAATCACAAATGTCGGGATCCCTGGGTGGCGCAGCGGTTTGGCGCCTGCCTTTGGCCCAGGGCGCGATCCTGGAGACCCAGGATCGAATCCCACGTCGGGCTCCCGGTGCATGGAGCCTGCTTCTCCCTCTGCCTGTGTCTCTGCCTCTCTCTCTCTCTCACTGTGTGCCTATCATAAAAAAAAAAAAAAAAAAAAAAAAAAGAAAAATCACAAATGTCTGTAGACTCTACCTCCAGGAATTTATCTTTCATATCTATTAATATACATGCCAGGGCAGCCCTGGTGGCTCAGCAGTTTAGCGCTACTGGTAGTAGACCCAGTACTGAGTTTAAATATGCATCTTTAATCAATGCATATTGATCATGCATCATGAATAAATTATATTTCCTGATTTTAAAAACCCACAAAGTTTAAATATGTATCTTTAATCAATGCATACTGATCATGCATCATGAATTAATGAATTAATGATGTTTCTTGGTTAAAAAAAACAAACAAACTTAATTTAGAGGATTTATTTACAATGGGTTAAGAATTTACTCACCAGAGAGAAAATTTGAGTTTTATTAAATCCTAATCCTACGGAAACACTTAATACACACTAAGCCTTTACGGGTATATACTCGTATCTACTATGTTCCCAACCACCTTAGAAGGTGGGTACCATTATTATTTCCACTATACAGATGAAAACACTGAGGCTTGGCTGAGTTAAATACCATCCAACTCTAAAACTCATGAAATAACCACTCTCTTACACTGCCTCTTGTGTGCCTCCAGTTTCTGGTTTCCAAGTTACAGAAAGACTACAGATAAAAGTACAGATGAGTTTCAAGTCTGGCCCTTGGCCCTCTCACTCCAAACCCAAAATATCATTCCTGGCATTAGAAGACTATAAATCTAAAATTCATGAAAATGTGGCTAAATTAAAATCATGTTTAAAAAAAAAAAAAACGAAATCTATTACCTTCACACTTCGTTTAGGCCAATGCATTTACATACTTTCATGAGTCACAGTGAACTCATGTACTTTCAAAAAATTGTATTGCATACCTATAACCTCCCACTGAACTGTCCCTATTAGCCTGGTATCTCTGACATCCTTTGAACTTGCAGAGAACTTGATCTACAACTTGTGCTACAGTTATTTGAAAACAAAGGTTATCACAGTCCTTAGTTCCAAGTAGCTGCCAATACTGAGAGGTTCTCAAAGTGTGGCCCTGAAATGCCAGCACAAGCAGCTACTCAGAATGAACTGACAGGCAAATACCCAGGCCCACCCAAACTGGAGTTGCCAGGTTCAGCAAAAACAAAGCAAAAAGCAGGATGCCTGGTTAAGCTGAAATTTCAGATAAACAATGGACTTCTTTTATGGGGTAAATACAGTATCCCTCCTTGTCTAAGGTTTCATTTTGCCTAGTTTAGTCACCACAGTCAACTGTGGCCCAAAAATATTAAATGGAAAATTCCAAAAATAAACAATTCCTCTATTTTAAATTGTTCTGAGCAGCCTGATAAAACCTCACGTGATCCCGCTCCATCCAGCCCCAGATGTTAATCATCCCTTTGTCCAGCATATCTGTACTACATATGTTGCCAGCCTGTCAACCATGTATCATCAGTATGTATGCGCAGGAAAAAAACACCAGACCTAGGGTTCCATATTATCCACAGTCTCAGCCACCCAATGGGGTCTTAGATTAGGTGCGGGTAACAACCGTATGTTCCAAATTCTGCATGAGACATCATACTTTAGAAATTAGTTGCTTTTTATCTGCAAGTTAAATTTAACTATGTCACTCTACACCAGAATCAAAAGCCAGTCAAAAACCCTTAAGGTGCATCCCAGCAATCAGCTGTAACAGGTCCTTTAACAGGTCAAGGTTGTGTGTTGCATGCTTAAAGTTTGAGAACCCCTGGCTTAGACTCAGCTCCCTCCCTCAGCCTCCCAGCCTTCTAACCTAGTCTGTGTTAAGTTAAATCCTCTGAGTAACACTGTAATAGCCAACATATGTATTGAACATTCTCTATGGAGACGCCTGAGTGGCTCAGTGATTGGGCAACTGCCTTCAGCTCAGGGTGTGATCCCGGGATCCGGGATAGAGTCCCACATCGGGCTCCTTGTGGGGAGCCTGCTTCTCCCTCTGCCTGTGTCTCTGCCTCTGTGTGTGTATGTCTCTCATGAATAAATTTTAAGAAAAGAAAGGAAAGGAAAGGAAAGGAAAGGAAAGGAAAGGAAAGGAAAGGAAAGGAAAGGAAAGGAAAGGAAAGGAAAGGAAGAAAAAAAGAAAAGAAAAAAGAAAAGAAAAGAAAAGAAAAGAAAAAAGAAAAGAAAAGAAAAGAAAAGAAAAGAAAAGAAAAGAAAGAAAAAAGAAAGAAAAGAAAAGAGAAAAGAGAAAAGAAAAGAAAGAAAAGAAAAGAAAAGAAAGAAAAAAGAAAAGAAAAGAAAGAAAAGAAAAAAGAAAAGAAAAGAAAAGAAAAAAAAGAAAAGAAAAGAAAAGAAAAGAAAAGAAAAGAAAAGAAAAGAAAAGAAAAGAAAAGAAAAGAAAAGAAAAGAAAAGAAAAAGAACACTCTCTATGTGCCAGGCACCTTTTGAAGTACTCTCCATGGATTTTCTCTATGAATCACATAAACAACTCCACCAAGGAAACAATTATTATTAACTATTATTATTTCATAGATAAAAAAAACTCAGAATAAAAAAGGTTAAGTCCAGGATCCAGCATGCTGGACTACCAACCTGCAAGGCATGCTCCATCCTTGGGATTAGCTTCCCTTTGACTCCTAATTAGCTATGATTCCCAATCCATTTTGCTATGGTAATGAATGGGCAGTCTTTACCAATGCCACTGAGATTCTAATTCAAACTAAAAAGGGGACCCAAAACCACTAATCACCAAGTTAGAGGTTTCTAATGCAATTGCCTGGTCACCAGCTTAGAACCCTGGGTTATCTATCTATAGTTGGAGGGGTAAAGCTTGAGTCTACCTTAAACTCCTTCAATGCTACAAATTCAGTCAGCTGGACATGGTCTTAGCTCGACCTGCAGTTCTAGAACAATCTGTAGCTATGCCTGAGATTAGGACATAATCAATTTATATTGGTTTCCTTTCTGTCCTCATATGTCAAAGGCCTTACATATTATAAACCTTTAAAAAAAATACTAAGCAACTAGTGAAAATCTTAGCCTGTATCCTACTGGTCAGTCACCTAAATTTCAGCATTTTGACTGGTCCTAATCTTCAAAATTGATCATTAGAAGTTGGTTTAGTAAGGCAAGCTAAAAGTATGACATAAAGTAACTAAACCATATAATTTAGCTTCTTAATTGGAGAAAGAGGGCAAAAAGGTAAGAACTTGATTTGATCTGCAACTGAGTAGGCAAAACATGAGAATTCATATCAAGCAAATCATCTTTCCATAAAGCTCAACATGACTCATACCCATGTCAACAAAAATAAATTCTCAAGACCTTCATATTTTTCTCTAGAGTAACTCCATTCTACAAAATCATGCCCAAGTGGGTAACTCAGCAAGAAAACTCAGATGGACAAAGTAGCTGGTGTCAGAGAGTGGTCTCAACGTGTAATGAATTCAATTCCTGGCAATTGTGCCTAAACAAATTGCTATCATCATCCAATTTTACATTCATGTTGAAAGTGCAGGCAAGTATATTTGAATCACTGTTTTACGGCCCTATTTTGCAAGCTTTTCACCTAGTATTGGGCTTGTCTCATTTGTTCCAACTCATGCAACTTAGTTTTACCAAATCCATTTCCATGAAAACATAGACAGGAACCATGTATCAGACACTTCCCACTCCAACCACACAGAACTGGGCTACAGCTGGTACAGATTCAATTCAACCAGTAACAGGTGTTTGGAGGAAATGCTCTAACAGAGAAGTGCACTTGTCTTTAGGTTCTTAAAAATAAATGGAGCATCTTCATTTTTCTATACAAGCGAACCCATCTGACCCAGGCAACAGGAGATAAGAGGAAATCAAGTGACCTATAACGACAGGGAAGTAATGGAGAAATAAAGCTGGAAACCTCCCAGCTAACAGCAGCTGCAGGGCAATGAAACTCCATGCTTAGAGATGTTCCTGAGAGAGCTAATTTGCCCAATTTTGATTAACTTTTTAAAAATGTACACTTCTTCAGACTTCAGAAAAAAGCCCATTTAATTCTGGAAACTTTAGTAACTAAGAAACATGGTGACCCTTTCTTCTAACACCTCAGTCCCTTTCAATTTTGCAGGCCAATAGAAATAGCCATTAAAAATGACCACTCATGGCAGTGTGTGACAACCCACCAGTACAAATCAAACAAATGATATTTAACACTCAACCTCCCAAAAGCTGATCACAAATAGTCCTCCTTGGCCATATATAGCCATCTGAATTGTTCTGTTTTGTTTTTTTTTCCTTTTTCAAGTGGCACTGAAATGACCAGAAAAACTTCATCTTCTTTTCATGACTTTGAGTCACCAGCCTATCCCTGCAGACCAGTACATTCCTGATGAGTCTTTCTATTATTAAAATTAATGAGTACTCTGTTTGGCCACAGGGAGGCTAGCAACAGAGAAATTTGATGACTAACTCAGGAATTAAAATTAAAAGCTCTTATTAAGAGGCACAAGGATTACGAAGGACATATTAAGATCCTTTTATTTTAGATTTCAGAAGTAACAAGGCCCCAGTATGATACATGAGCCCCATAATGCATTAGTTGTATCATTAGACACTACAATGATTCAGTGCCCTCAATCTTTCTTTCAATTTGTTGCCTTGGTACAAAACAAGAATATTTCAGCTCTGCTTATCTGAAACTAATTGCAATTTTCCAGCTCTTCACACACTTGTGAGAACAGCTATGGTTAGGCTAAAGCTAATATTTTTCCTAGGTAGGAAAGAACTCTATTTGTCAGGGGTATGCCATGACCACGGAAGCGGTAAGACCTAATAACAATGACAAGTCTGGAAGTGCCAGAGAATGAGATTTCAGAGAACCACAAGAACCAGAAACACAGGGCTGCAATTTCAGGAGGTGGAGGAACGTAGTAAAGCAGAACCCAAGAGTCAGAGAAGCACCAGGAGTCTAATGCAGAGGTCAGGCATGGCCTTGTGAAATCTGGCTCACTGTCTTTTCCTTTTTTTTTTAAGATTTTATTTATTTATTCATGAGAGACACAGAGAGGGAGAGAGAGAGAGAGGCAGAGACACAGGCAGAGGGAAAAGCAGGCTCCATGCAGGAAGCCTGATGCGGGATTCGATTCTCGGACTCCAGGATCAGGCCCTGGGCTGAAGGCAAGCGCTAAACCACTGAGCCACCCAGGGATCCCCTGTCTTTTCTATCATGGTAACAGAGACCAACCCCTGGGCCTGCATGGCCTGGACCAGGCAAGCAGAACTGAGAACAAGAGCACCCTTCCCAGAAGTTCAACTATTCTTTAATAGTAAAAAGCAAATGAACAAACCCAAACAGAGTCACCACTCCAACTAATGAGGAATGGCTAAGGCAATCCAGTCTTAATGAGTCAAAGAATGGCATTTAAAGCTGATGACAACCAAGTGTACATTATTTCTAGGGTTTCTAGGACTCTGTTCTGCATTGTACAGGTGGTAGCCAAGTAGAGAGAATGGCTTCTTAGAAACACTGGAGGGGGGAAAAATTGAGGACTTAATTAAGACGTATTGGGACATACCGGCTTAAGAAGATATAGAGGAACCTAATCACCTTTGGCACAGAACTGGATTTGTAACTGTTTAAAATATTTCCAGTGGTGATTTTTACCTTATGTGCAAAGACAGGTAGTATTGACTGGCTATCCACAACTGATCCAATCTCACTCACCATGATGAGACTAAAATGCCAAATATTGGCTTTGATCAACCTTATCTGCCAGAGTAGTGGTCAAGTGATCAGACATAAGCCAAGGTAGTCTGAAAAAGCTTTTCTTTTTCTGGCAACACGGGGATAAACTGACACATCCCATCCCTTACTCTCTTGTCTCAAACATGAATATAATGACTGCACTGGAGTAGCCATCTTATGACTACCACAGAAAAGCCAAAAGAACTATACAGACTAAGCTCTGACTCCACTGAGTCATTGAACCAACTGCCTATCTTCAGACTTTTTCAGTAAATAATAATAAACTCCTACTATCACTGGGTTTCCTGTTACTTACAATTGAATGCATTCCCAACCGATACAAGTACCATTTTGTTGTATCCTAAAATTCAACCCATCATGTACCTCAAAGTAATGTGTTATCTCTGAGTGGCAGGATTACAGGAAATTTTTTCTTCTTTTACTCACACGTGTTCTCTAAATTATTATTATTATTCCGTAAAGTTTTATTTGGCTAAAGAGAAATCACAAATGAATACTCATTTGACACTAATATGGCCATTTAAGATAGTTTAACATAAAAGATACATCGAAAAAAATGGAAAGTTATATACCGTGATTCTAGAAGGTAAGCTCAGAGAAAGAAGCCCATTCTCAGCTTATAAATCTATAAATTCAATATATTCTCATCCCCCCCAAAAAATGTGTAACAGAACTTGACATGCTACTTGTAAAATTCATCTGGAAGAGCAAATACCAGCCAGTAATATTAAAAAAATAATTAGAAAGTACTTGTCCTACTGGTTTCTGAAGACAAGAGCATTGAACTGGGACAGAGGTAAATAGCTAAATTATAACTTCTAGAGAGCCCAGAACCATACCCATGTATGTAAGGTAGTAAGGTAGGTGGGCATCTAAGAAGTATTAGCCTTTTACTGGTCACTGTACTTTTATCCATGTGGTTCTGGTTGGGGCTGCCTATGTTCTTACATGACTTCATTTCTAGGACACAGTCAAGGGCAGATGACTCAAACTGAAAATTTTAGACCAAAGAGCAAGACTCAGTCTCTTTCTGGTAGATGAAAAGCTCAGGAGCCATTTATACAGAGATAGTCTATAGTAAGAAGAATGAAGCTAATATGGTACAGATAAGATGATGAGAAATGGAGACAAAGAGAAAGAGAATGAAAACTTGATGGTATCCGAGTCCCTGGACAAAGTTGTTATCTCAGGGAAGGTTTAAGAAATGCTAAAGACAGAGAAGCTGTAGAGGAAGAAAAAGACAAGATTAATGGCACAAAATCTTAAACTTTTGCATAATGATAGATACTACAAATAAGGTTTAAAAAAAAAAAAGAGCAACAAACTGGGAGAAAATAATTTTTCCATATTTAACAATAAAGCATTTCCAGAAATCAGTAAGAAGTAGAGAAAATGGTCAAAGGATGAGAAATTTGACAATTTGGAAAGAAGAAAATAGAAATACATACGAAATGCAATCCAAAGTTGGGGGTAAGTGGTCGAACTGCTTGAAATCCGATAAGCAATTTACATAATTACTGTGTAGTATCATAGCTTTCTCTTCATATGCCCTCCCGTCTTAAAATAGTAATGAGCACTAATGTGGTCAGTCTTATGGTATCCAAGAAGGCTTCTCTTAGAGGCCACCAGTTATTATTCTCCATCTGGGCAACTGAGAGCTTAATAGATGATTTGAAGAAGTATCAGCAGCGTTAACTCTGAAACATCTTAAATGATCAGGATTCCATTAAATGCAATTTACATCTTTTCTCTCTTTAGTGAATACTTCTATGTGTATGGAGACTTTCAGAAAAACAGAAAATATTAATTCCTCTAAAAAAACTGAAAAAGGAAGAGGAAAGAGATTTAAAGAATATGTATAAACATTTGTTTGTAGTTTCTGAAATTATTGTTCTAACATTAAAAGCAGGGAGGTGTTAGCTTAAATACATTTTTCCCATTAAAATAGTTAATGTCTACACATCCATCCAAAAATGCCTGAGGTATTTTATGAACTTAAAACAATTAGTCATATATTTAACTGAAGAAATTGATTATGAAGTTATAGCTAATAAATGAATATAAAATAAAATATGTAATAACTCTTAATTTCAAGTTATACCTGAACAAGCCACAATTTTAACACTGTTATTAGGTTTCCCTTTTACAAATTTCCTGGGAATCACATTTATAACAGATTCCAGGACAAAAATGTTTTTACTAAAAAAAGAAAGAAGAGAACCAAAATGTCTGCTAACATTTCCTTTCAGGAAGCGTCTCACTGTGGGTGTTTTAACAGGCATATTCTGGCTTTGATCAAGGAATAAAAAGCAGATGAATTAACAAACATATGACACAGGTCAGAAACAACGCATGAGGGGAAAACAGTTATCATACTAATTCTCCATGCTTGTGCTCTTTTAAGTACAATGAAAAATGGACTGCTGGATTTGGGCAGTTAGTATCAGGAGAATTTTCTTTACTATTTAGAGCTCCGTAAGACTCATGCATGTTTTATGCACCACACACCTGTATCTCAACATCGCGACAGGTTCTAAGGGTATGAATCTAGTAACTATGTATTCAAAATGAAATTCTAATTTTTTCAAAGCTCATGAAAAATGAAGGCTTTGATTTTAAAACTAAATCATTAACACTAGGCTCATGAAATCCATTGGTCATTTATAGAATGCATGTGGCATGTATCAATTAACTGGTAGAGAATCAATATGCAACTTCAGGTTTTTGTTTGTTTTCTTGAGAAGGAAGAGAGGAGGCCAGGTGGTATTTAAGAATATGATACCTACAACAGTCTAATAAGCAAAATGGGTTGAATAAAAGCTGTATTATTTATGTTGAAGGGATGGACATCTCCTGGTCAAATACCCCAGTTAACTGCTCTAGGTCAGCTGCTGCTTTCTGAAGAGCTCAATGACCAACATGATGCTGACATGAGAGGCACACAAGTCTCCAAAGAAAGCCCACCCTCTACCTAACAACGCAATTTCTCTCTCTGACTTAACTTCACTCACGCTCACTCACTGCTGAAACACAGGGGAGCAGAAAGGGTCAATGAAAAATCTGGGGAGGAAACCCAATTCAGTCTTTGGATATGGGAAAGGTGCCCTTGCTTGCTTGACTTCTCATTTCACTTCTGCTTCACTTCAGATTACCTGGAAACAAAGTCCTTAGCCCTCTGCTCTTTTTTTTTTTTTTAGCCCTCTGCTCTTGAATCCACCATTTCAGCATTTCATTCATCATTTCCACCAATTCCCACCAAAACCACTCCATTAGTGTCATTTTTTAAAAGATTTTATTTATTTATTCGAAAGAGAGAGAGAGCATGAGAGAAGAGAGGGAGAAGCAGACTCCCCACTGGGCAGGGAGCCCCATGTGAGGTGGGGGGAGAAGGGGTGTGCTCAATCCCAGAACCCCAAGACCATGACCTGAGCCGAAGGCAGACTAGCTTAACCCATTGAGCTGCCCAGGTGCCCCTCCATTAATGTCTTCTTTTCCTCATATCCAAGAATTCCCAGAATTCTTTCCAAAGTGGTTAATTCTCTTAAGACTCCTTCTGTAGGTCTCAGGCATCTAGGCAGAAATGCTTATCTGAAACACCAAAATTCATCCCTATCCTGGAGCTTTTTATTTTTTTAAAAATCTGATGCAGTATATTCTATTAAATGTGAAGTGGGGAACCTGACTATTTTTTCTCTCTGGCCAGTGTGGGGGTCGTGAATCTGGCAGTGATGCAGGAACTGAAGATGGAGGGGAACACGAAGTTACTGGACACTAAAATCAAGCTCATCCTAACAAAATGAGGTGGGTAAAGTAGGGCAAGAAATCTCCTCTCAAAATATGAAGAATTAACTCTAGATTCCTATGGAAATTCTATTTAGGATAAGAATCAGCAACAGGAAACAGCCAGAAGGGACTATTTGTACTGAAATACAAGCCATTAACTTGATCCCAGCTAACAGCAAATGACTGCCGTGGCAACTGCTGGTTGCAGATAATTAGTTTAGAACCTATTTTAACATGAATATTTTATCATGCAGCACAAAAACTCGTTATGGAGAAGAATTAGAGAGCCAGGACGTCTGAAGGCTCTGGAGAGGTGATCTGTCAGCCCCCAATAAAGAGCCTTCTAGGAGAAAGCAGGTTTAGTGATTCAGCAAGACTGGATTTCATTAAAATTACGGCAATCCATTAGGAGCATATCTGGTGACACAGAGTACAGGCACCAGGCTACACCGCAACAATGTCACTATGGGCAGCACTTTACAGGGAATCAGTGGAAAAATCACCCCAAGTGGTCACAATTTTCTTGGGGATGCACACATCCTGTTTCTGTCACAAACAACCTAACACGCCTGGTCAACTCTACTGTAAAAGCATAACTACCCTATGTGCTCATGTATAAAAGGTGAAACATTCAAAATTTTGTAAATTAAAAAAAAAAACTGCATTTTTGCCTGCTATGGAGAAGTGTCATGCTGTTATTGTCACTTTGAAAACAGTTGCGTATTGCGTGTATGTTATCACAGCTAGCAGCCATCAGTGACAGTCTAATGTGTGTTATCTATTTATTCTCAGAATTACCCTATGAGGTAGGTACCACCCTTGTCTTATTTTGTAGATGACCAAAACAGCTAAGCGATGCTAAAGGCAATTGTCTAAACTCATGCAGCTCAAGGAGCAAAGACAAAATTTAAATGTAAATCCTGAGGTCTGATTCTGGAGTCTGGGTTCTTTCTACATGTATTTGAAGGAACCCGAGGGCTTCTGAATATAAACCTGGTTCATAGAAAAACAAAGTTACTGCCTTTAAATTTTATTTAAAAAATAAAATTAAAATAGGAGCGTTTAGGTTTTACTTTAAGAAAAAAAAAAGCTACTATTGTAAAGAAATAAATGTACCTAAAAAAATTATTATAGGTTATCTTTGAGGATGAGACATGAAAAGTCTTACCTGGGAAAAGAGTTAATACATAGCTTATGTACTATATTCTCAACGACTACATACCCAGTGACCAGCAAAGAAAAAAGGTATCTTAATTATTGCTTCTTTTTCAATCTATCTAGATGCCTTATGCCCTACACAGAATAGCCAAATCTCCACAGCTCCCTAGCCTGATGGGGCACTCAGTAAATATCTGTTCACTGTTATTTAGATAAATAACTTGCCTAGGCCATTCTGTGTTATAGGAATTAATCCAGACCCCAGGGGCATTACAGGCTACATTCATTTTTCCAATAACTTCTAATCTACTGCTTTCCCAAATATTTTCCATCCATAGCAATGTCTTGGAGGTTTCTACATATTTTCTGACACACTGCTACACTGAAAGGGAACTAGAAGATGAAGAATCTTCTGCTTGTTAACCTATCTTTTTTTAATTGAAGTATAATTAACATACAGTGTTACATTACTTCCAGGTGTAAAATACAATGATTCCACAATTCTATACATTTTTCAGTGTTCATCAAGATAAGTGTACTCTTAATCCTCCTTTATTCACCCCTCTCCACCACCACATCCCCTCTGGCAACCACCAGTTTGTCCAGTTAATCCACCTTTTGATTCCACAAACATTTACTGCATGTAAGTTGGAAGGCACAGGGTGATTTTTTTTTTAAAGATTTTATTTCTTTATTCATGAGAGACACGGAGACAAAGAGAGAGAGAGAGAGAGGCAGAGACACAGGTAAAGGGAGAAGCAGGCTCCATGCAGGGAGCCTGACGTGGGACTCGATCCTGGGTCTCCAGGATCACACCCTGGGCTGAAGGCAGCGCTAAACCGCTAAGCCACTGGGGCTGCCCATGCACAGGGTGATTAACAGAAAAAAATTAGTAAGCTAGGATTCTTGCCCATAAGGATCTCACAGTCAAATTTGGAAGACAAATGTATAAATAAAAAAAATTGTAAGGGAATGTGATGGTTGTCAATACATGAGGAACTACTGAAACAGGAAAGAGAAGACATTAAAGTCTAAGAGGGCAGGCAGGGCTCTACTGATGAAAAGTGATACAAAGAATGCTAGCCTGTAGCATGACAGGCAGGCCTGGGACAGAGCAGGCTCATGTAGAGTAATGAAGAAAAAAATGACAATGGAGACCAAGCCTAAAACCTGAAATGCACTCTGAGAGTAATAAAATTACCATGGATCAGAATCCTAGAGAAAAGTCTATTTGGCTGTATTATGAAGCACAGAACAGACAGAGGGGCAGAGACACCACCCTGGCGCTGGAAGAAGGTTGAAGGACAGAAGCAATGAGCTTCTCACCCTAGATCAATTTATTTTGAAATATACCAAAATGATAATAATTCTATTTTCAGTGTAGCTAGCTTAGAAACTTAGAATTTAAACGTATTTCAAGGGCAACCCTGTCCAGACCCCTCTCACTTTTAAGAGCTTTCTCTGTTTCTCTGCTTAATAAACCTCCATTGCTTTGCTTATCTACCTACCTACCTACCTATCTACTTACATAAAATAAATATTTCAAGATTCTTTTTACTCAAGACTTATTAGCAATAAAGACTTTACTGAAAGCTAAAGTTTAAAGTTTGATTAACAGTAATATAGTCTATTATGTTTACAGCTTTCAGGAAAAGGCCTGGGTTGCATTCCTATAGATATTAACACTAACATGGGATAAAGCATGACTTAAGCTGATACTCAGATATATAAATTTATAAAACAGATAAACAAGTGTTCCAATACACAACTGAATTTTCACTTTCAAGACAGCTTACCTCTCAACATATTTGCCAAGGAATTTACATTCTAAGATTTAAAATTTGTATTATATATATTTAATAAAATATTTAAAGATCCACATAAAAATCTACTTATTAGGTAAAACAAAGCTTAAGCACCATAGAATAGACATGAGTGGGGGCAGAAGGTGGTGGTGGTGACATGCTACATTTGAGTTAAAAACCTACCAGAGGGAAAAAAAAAACAAAACAAACAAAACACCTACCAGAGGCAGCCTGGGTGGCTCAGCGGTTTAGCACTGCCTTCAGCCCAGGGCCTGATCTTGGAGACCTAGGATCGAGTCCCACATCGGGCTTCCTGCATAGAGCCTGCTTCTCCCTCTGCCTGTGTCTCTGCCTGTGTCTCTGCCTCTCTCTCTCTCTCTCTGCCTCTCTCTCTCTCTGCCTCATTCTCTCTCTCTCTTTCTCTCTGTGTCTTTCATGAATAAATAAGTAAAATCTTTATATATATATATAAAAAAAAATCTACCAGAGCTTTAAATTTCCCAGCAGCAAAACAAACCCTGCGATCACCTCTCACCACATTGGGAACATAGAAAATCAAACTGGGCCCTAATGACTTCCCCAGGCTGTCACTTCTTATTGCTGGTTCCCATGACCTACTCCATTTCTATAAAAGAAAATTTGAGTCTGGTAAAGTAAGGAAGATACTTAAGGGCAGAAAATCGTATTTGAGATGGACTTTGCAAGATAGATTGTATTCAGTGGATACAAATTAAGTTTGTTTTTTTTTTTACAAATTAAGTTTAGAAGGGACAAAGGAAAAAAAAAAAAAAAAAGAAGGGACAAAGGATTCTAGGGAGAACTCATAGCACATGTAAAGCCCCCAGAGGTGGCAAGGATTAAGAGCCAGAATAATAAACAGTTCAGGGAGTGGATTGAGAGGAAGAAGTTTAAGACATAATGAAGTCTTGAGAAGGAAAGCAACATATTTGGAATATTATTTGAACACTACTCAATATATTCCATAAAAAACAGAGATAAGGGGATCCCTGGGTGGCTCAGTGGTTTAGCACCTGCTAAGGGCATGGCCCAGGGCGTGGTCCTGGAGTCCCGGGATCAAGTCTCTCGGGCTCCCTGCATGGGGCCTGCTTCTCCCTCTGCCTGTGTTTCTGCCTCTCTCTCTCTCTCTCTCTCTCTCTCTCTGGGTCTTTCATGAATAAATAAATAAAATCTTAAAAAAAAAAAACAGAGATAAGGAATTTCTTTAGAAGACAGATGTAATCCACATGTGAGGTAGCAAAAGGCCTGAATTAATTGGGGTAGTAGCAATGAGAAAAAAATAAATTAGACACACTGTGATTTAATAATATCTTTTAAATGTACATCATTTTTATAAAACATTTCATATCTATTATCATATTTGATTCTCATAATAATCCTGTAAAGTAGGGCATATAATACTGGCCCTACCTGAACAATGAAGAATCAGTGCCTGAGACCTGCCCAAAGCCACCAGCCCACTAGTAAATGGCAAGGGTAGTATCAAAGCTCAGTGCACATCAACTCAAGGATCCTTCAACTGTACAAAAATAGCAAACAGATCAGACATGAGGAAGGGTGGTTCTCTTCCTTCCTTTGCTATCTCAAACACATCTTGTTCAAAGATTTATTAATTTTTGAAAAAGGGAAATATGACATAATATGTGCCTTGATTTCATAAATGCTTAAATATGGAAAAATATGTTTTATTATCAAGAAAATATGGTGTTTAGCACTTTGCACCAGACACTGCCAGCTGCTATAAATACCATGGTGGATACATTTATGTGGTCTGAGTGGGCTGTGTTGATTAGATGCATACGATCGGTTCCATCACTAGTCCCAACTGGAGATATTCCTACCTCCAAGCCCATTCCAAGTCACTACTGAGTATCAGCAATAACTATTCAATTTGCCATATGCTCCTGGGGGTGGCTGTGATAGAAAAGAGTAATTCCTAGTGTATCTTGGCTTTTGAAATAACTTCAAATATCAATAATTATGCCTCAATTTCCCAAACACCTGGGTATCAATAAAATACACCCAGTTAAAAGTCTCAGATGTGTCCTAAACTATACAAAAGAAGTACCTTTTTTGTTTTTACATGACAACAGTAACACAGACATCTTCAATGATTTCTGCCCTATTAAAACACCTGCTTTGAAGAGAAGCTAAAACATTTCAGATGCAATGTAAAATAATGCCAGCTGACATATAAACCAATAACTCTGTCTGGAGCTTAGAGGAGCATTTTTATGAGGTCTGAAAACCAGGTTCAATGGAGTAATTTTTTTTTTCTGAAATCAAAGATTCTTAATGATATAAAACAACTGCAATATCATGAAGTCAGAATGCAACTAGTTTTATTACTTTTTACATTCAATCAAAATGCCAAATGCCATTCACAATACCATTATTCCTGAACCGTGAAAACATGCTTAAATTCATTATTATGTTTAAAGATGTCTAAAATGATCCAACTCTATCTTCTCATAAAGACTCAATAAAATAAAAAAATTAATATCCCTCCCCACTCCACAAGTCAGAAATGGATACACTGCTCCCCGCTGTTAATGAGATAATAGAAACACTACTGCTATAGCACTAATGCACTCCCTTAATGAATTATTCTTTTTTCTTGGTAATTATTATAATAATAATAACTCATCCCCAACTTCAGCATTTTAACACGAGCATATTATTTCCATCTCCATATTTAGTTTGCTTACCTCTTGGAAAAATTTAAATGAATGAAAATCAGCTAGATTACAGGTGGTAAGGACCCCAAAAGAAACACCATATGGAGATCCATATGCTTTGGCACTTTATCAGCATGTGACAAAATCCTGGACTATATCTTCAGAATAACTGACATCCTCTCTGTATCAATTCTCTGTACTGGTGCTCTAGAACATTCACATTTTCAACCTTATGCTAACATATCCTATGTCTAACTACTAAATACAGTAAATCAAAATGCACAGCAGTTACTTTCCTCCTTCCAAAAAAGTAAACAGAGCAATTTCAAAACAACTAAAATTACAAAAACAGTATCTCCCTATACTCTAGCCCAGAAAAAAAAAAAAAAATCGCAAGATGAAACTTTCTTTCTGAAGAAAAACCTGGATTTAAAAAAAATCAAATGTCAAAGCAGTGAGTAGCTACAGCACTGCAGTTTATGGCAGCTGTGTATCAGAAAGAAAGCATGCAGAATGGAAGCATCTCTAATAAGGGTCACACAGCAACTGGAACCATGCTTGGCATCACACTTTTCATTATAAGATCATCAGAAACCACCTATCTGAGGGGTAATTTATCAGTCATGGTTCAACCAGAGAAACAGTACCCGTAGGAGATAATGGTGAAGAGACTAGACGGAAGTCATTGGAGGCTGCCTGGCAACTCTGAAACCCACGGGGCAGTCTCGCAAAGAAGGCCAGGTGCTACCTCTCAGGCTCGAACTGAAGTTGCTGTCCACAGACAGAATTTCTTCTTCAAACAAGTGGCATCTCTGCTTTTAAGGCCTTTGGCTGGTGTAATCAGGCCCACCCATAGTAGGGATCTCCCCACACTTCAAGTCAGCTGATTTGGACTTTAATCACAGCCCCAAAATAACCTTCATAGCATCAGTTAGATGAGTGATTTATTGAATTAACTAAGAACTATAGCCTAATCAGGTTGGCACCTCAAAAAGACCATCACAGGTGATAATTCTGAAGCTAGCACCATTCTCTCATTTGTAGGGTTAAGGAGAGTGGACAACCTTCATGCAGTTCTATCTCAACTAAATTTGAATGCTTTCTGCTTTTTTAATCCATTAAAAATTGATCCTACAATATAAAAGGCCTTGTATTAATGATGCTGCTGGTACTAATAATGGGCGAGGCCATTACTGTTTAACAAAGCTGATGTCATTAAATACTAGAACTTTCTCAGAGATAGGGGTTTTACAGTCTTAATCAAGAAGCTCTGATTTTTTAAAAACCTTTATTATTTAAATTCACGCAGGAAAAATAACTATTATTGTAAATGACAACCAGAACTGTATAACAAAAGAAGTCTAAACAGAGTGTGGTTCTGAATACAGTACATTCTGCTATGGAAGGGTTGGGCTGTAGTAGATATCTTTCTCTAAAGAGTATACCCACTGTGTATCTGACATTCTGCTTGATACTGGCATCAGAGTAGTACACAAGGGAGATGTGGTACCTGCCCTCAAAGAGTTTATTTGGCCAATGGAACTCATTTACTACGTATCTTCTCTTCCCTACCAATGTAGGTTTAATACCTTAATGAAAGTGACCCGAGTTTCATAACAAAAACCATGGCTTCCATTCAAATACAGAGCTTCTTACAACATACTCCACAAAAATTTTGATTTGTAAGAAAAAAATCAGTTGAGAAACAAAATTCATTGGTTTCTTACCTCTTATGGTTAATGTAAAGTACTAGGCATATATATACACATTTCAAATATAAACCTGTCAGGGAAGAGAAATGACAGAGAGAAACGGGTTTTAATAAACAATGTACGGTATGATAGTTTCAAAGTCCCACCAGTGGGCAGAAGAGGTTAGACTATTATGTAATGGAAATGGCAGAATGAAAATTGCGCTCCAGTATTCCACCTGCCAAAGCTTCTTGTGTTGTCCTAGGTTAAAATAAATGAATAAATAGAAGTGGAGTAATATTCTTGGACATGTTGTGCCCAAGATTGCGAATCCGAGAAACCACCAAGGAGCCGACACAGATGCAAACACATGAGGGTTTATTTACAAGCTCGAGTTTGGGTCCAAAAGTATACCCGACACAGTGGAGCAGGGGCTTGGACCCCGAGACTAAGAGGCTTAGCAACATTATAGGGGCCAGTGGCCAATGGGATACGCAGAAAGTTGCACAGTCATGCTGGTCCACTCGCAGGTGGCCGATTGAGTTGCATTTTACCCTAAAGTATCCATTTGAACTGGCCTATCACTGAGCTGGATTTCCGGTTAGGGTATGCCCTGGATTTGACTAGGGTGGGGCAGTGCCCTAAGCAATAAGCAGGTCAACCTATCACTGAGCCAATTTCCAATTAAGGTGTGCCCTGGTCCTGACTAGGGTGGGGCAGTGCCCTAAGCAGGTCGGCACAAGGCGGGTACAGCACAAAATGGAGTCAGTCCTGCTCTGCTTGGCCAGGGGTAGGGGATTTTTGTTAAATTTTCTAGGTCCCACAGACAGATTAAAGCACAACACAAAAGGAGACTCGTAAGTGACTAAATGTCAACACAGAAAATGTTCTTAGTATCAAACTCTGTTCTTTGCTCATCTTTGGTCAGTCTTTTTTACTTTTTGACAACATAGGTGAAAAATAGAGCAAAAGTCCTATCAAGTTCATGCATGAGACTGGGAAGACAATACACACAATTAGGATTCCAGGAGATCATGACAATCTAGAGCTATCAATGCATCCAAGCAATGATGAAAGAAAAATTTAAAAGAATAAAGATTAAGTTCTACATTAAAGCAGAAAAATCAGCCATGTAAGAATACAAAAGTATCTAGAAAAGGCAAAGTTAAAACAACAGGAAAGGTGCCAGAGGCTGGGGGTAAGGAAAGAGAATAACTATAAAGGGGCACAAGGGAACTTTTGGGGGTGAAGAAAATGTTCTAGCTATCAGCTGTGTTGATGGTTACATGACTGTATACATTTGTCAAAACTCATCAAACTCTGCACCTGAAAGAGTGAATTTCGCAAAAATAAAAAATAAAAAAAATTAAAAAAAAGAGTGAATTTCGCTTTATGTGAATGAAATCTCAATAAACTTGATCTTAAAATTAAAGTGGACAAATCTGCTTTAAAATGACACGAATAAAGAACCCTAAAAAGTCAGGATCAATCAATAAAGTGTGTTATAAGATACATCTAGAGTAATATTAGATTAATTAAGAGATGTACAGTTTCTAGAGCAAGAAAAGTAAATCAGCCAGTTCTCCTCCAGACAGGTCAAATCATGTCTGTAATGAGCATTCATTTTCTAAGAGTGATTTGAACCAAGTGAAATGATCAAGAATATCCATTGGAATGTCAAGAGTACTGGAAACCCAGAAATATAAACTAGAACCAAGGGTTTTCATCTGGAAAAGAAGAGGCTCGGTGGGAACATGCTGGCCCCCTCATGAATCTCCAGGGTGGTCATGGGAGACTGAGATGAGCCTGTTCTCTGAAGCTAGTTGGGGCCCAACTAGGACCAGTGTGCTTAAGCAAAGATGTAGACTGGAAAACCAACAGAAGTAATGCAGAGTAAATTCAACTATTAGGAGAATAGTCAAACTAGGCAGCTTTTTAAATCCTTTAGCATCAAAAACAGTTCTAGTGAGTCATGTAAAGAATGTGAACTGGGAAACTGTAGCAAATATGGAAAGACAAGAAAACTATTTGGATATAAAATCTAAATGTTTTCATGAACATAAGAACATGAAGGTATCAGAGAAAGGAAAGTTGAATCAAGTTACGATATTCAATAGGAAAGAACAAAGAACCTAATGGCCCTCTGATATCAAGGGCTGTTCTAGGTATTTCATACAGGTTTAATCCTCAGAATGAAGCACTGATGTGGGCACTGTTACAAAATCATCTTTAGAAAAGAGGACATAAAAAAAAAAAAAAAAAGAGAGGACACTGAAGCTCAGAGAGGTCTGACAATTAGTTCAACTTCTAAAAACTGGGGGAGTTAGGATTCTTACTTGGATGTGACTCAAAAGCCCATACAGTGTCCACTGAACGCCAATGTGATTCCTAGTGGTAGGATTTAGTTATCTGGAAAATTACGTTTTGAGAGATACTTCATTCCTTAATGATACTAACAAATGAAGCATTACTATACTTTTTCTCCATAAAGCAAGAGTCTTGAACCTAACATGTTGGAGGGATAAAATATCTCCTTCAGGAGTATTTGGCTGAGAAAATGACAACCAAGCAAGAAAAAAAAATTGTTTAATCATTTTATCCCTTGCAAATTTTCAACCACCAAGCATATCCAAAGATCCCCCAGTTTTCAAAAAAACCAAACAAATGGAATTAGCAAAATAATCAGAACAAAAGGTGAAGACTTAACCTCCTACTCATTCAAGCCTTCTCTCTCTATTATTTGTAGATTTCCTTCCTTCTTTTTTCCTGGTCAGCAGGCTTCACAGAGATACAGCAACTGAGGCCTGGGGACCAGGAAAAAAGATGGAAGGAAATCTACAAAAGGAAGATAACAATGTTTTCTCCTCAGCCAATCAATCCAACACATCAATATCCTGTTGCTTTAGAAACAACACATAAAAGGTTACTACTTTAATTCCCTTGATTTGGTTAAACCTCAAATTTGACAAAATACCATCTAACAAACTTATTAGCATGGTCTTGGAGAACAAGAATAGAGAAAAGGGGAAAACATAACAGTGCTGAGGTTCTGAAATTTCATTTAAGATGCAGAAGAAAAAGGCATTAGACACTGTGAGGTGACCTAATTTAATTTGTTCTAGGAGTTGATAAAAATGGGTTCTGAAGTCCTTGATCCTGACTGACAAAGAAAAGACAATTTCAAAACAAAGATATCAGAACCACATGGAGAAGTAAGGTAAATCAGTTTCCTACTGGGAAAACAAATGAATGGCTGTAAGTTACTATAAAAGTCACTTTACCAGCAGGAATTGTACTAGATTTCAATTTAACTTGATCTTTAAATGATTAGAGGACTAGAAGGAAGACAGATAAAACATTAGTCCTCCACACGCTGAGATGATCAAGATTTAAAAATTTATTTTAGATCTGAAAAAAAAATCAAAGCACGATACCTGGTACAAATTCATCTTAAACATGTATTTTTCAGTCTATTTGAGTATAATTTTCAAGTTAGGTTGCAAGCAGAGTTGATGGAGAATCTTTTGTTCTCTTCAGGAAATATATGCTGAGATCTTAACACTTCCACTTTCCCAAAGCACCATTATTTGGTGCTAAAAGCTCAGCAAGAAATACATGTATATAATGATAATCAAAATGTAGCCCCTAGCCTTTACTATTTAACTTCGCTGAAAAAGGTATAATTCAAAATTTTCTAAGTAATGCTATTTCTTGGAGAAATAAGATAAACTTAATTTCATTTCTAGGCTAACTAAAGACTGAGGGCCCATTTATCATTTTTAAAACCTAGCCAGCAGATAAGATGAGTTTCTGTCACTCACGGCACTGTCAAGATGACTCAATATGATTGCAAAGTCGATTTTTATGGCCATATTTGAACAAATAATAAATGTTCCCATGGAGGCTTCAGTTTGAAGATCTCTAAGAATTTGACTGATATGTAGGATAAACGACGAGCGCACTTCCACCAGGAGGTTCATTTTATAATCTCATAGTACTATTCTCTAAAGAAAATCTAGGAGGAGCCACTAAAATTACTAAAGCCTGTATAGAAATAAAGGTTAAAGGAACTGCGATTATTGTAGCTGAAGAAAAGACAGCATAAGGATAACCTAATAATAGTTATTAAATATATGAAAACTTATTGTCTGAAAGATGGGTCAAGCTGAGCAACTCAAGCAAAAACAGAATTAAAGAATCAGGTAAAATGAAGAAAGGAACTTATCCACGGTATAATCATTATATATATATATATATATATATATATATATTTAATTATATTTATTTATTCATGAGTGACACAGAGAGAGAGAGAGAGAGACAGAGACACAGGCAGAGGGAGAAGCAGGCTCCATGCAGGGAGCCTGATGTGGGATTCAATCCCGGGACTCCAGGATCTCACCCTGAGCTGAAGGCAGGTGCTAAACCACTGAGCCACCCAGGGATCCCCTAGATATATATTTTTTTAAATATTTATTTATCTAAGAGAGGGAGAATGCACACATACACAAATGGGGAAGGGACAGAGGGAGAGAACCTCACAGCAAGCTCTCACTGAGGGGGAGCCCCATATGGGACTCGATCTCACAACCCTGAGATCATGACCTGAGTTGAAACCAAGAGTCAGGGCAGCCCCAGTGGCTCAGCAATTTAGCCACACCTTCGGCCTGAGGCGTGATCCTGGAGGCCTGGGACCAAGTCCCACATCTTGCTCCCTTCATGGAGCCTGCTTCTCCCTCTGCATGTGTCTCTGCCTCTCTGTGTGTCTCTCACGGATAAATAAATAAAATCTTAAAAAAAAAAAAAAAAAGAAAAAAGAAAAGAAAAGAACCAAGAGTCAGACATTAATGCACTAAGCCACCCGGTGCCCCTAAATATTGAGAGTACAAAAATACTCCTCTGAAACTCAACACTAGGAAATATCAACTGAACAACATACTGAAACTCCTAAGAAATAATGAAATAAATATAAATAGTAAATTAAATAGAAACATACAAATCTGTCTTAGGGAAAAATCTTAGGCTATAAAGAGATTATATTGGGATACTCAATCTACATGCAAAAGGAGTTTGGGAGAGTTCTAAAAAACCTGATTGCCTTCTTAAATCATTACGGAAGGGAACTAAATATCAAAAACCACACTGCAAAGCCAACAAAGAGTTTAGGGACAAATCTAAAAAGGTAAAGTTTCCAAAAACGCACAATCTATTACACTTCTGATCTAATGAAAATGAGCAAAAAGGGATCCCTGGATGGCGCAGCGGTTTGGCACCTGCCTTTGGCCCGGGGTGTGATCCTGGAGACCCAGGATCGAATCCCACATCGGGCTCCCGGTGCATGGAGCCTGTTTCTCCTTCTGCCTGTGTCTCTGCCTCTCTCTCTCTCTCTCTCTCTGTGTGTGTGACTATGATAAATAAATAAAAATAAAAAAAATAAGAAATAAAATTTAAAAAATGAGCAAAAAATTATTTGACAACTGTGGTCATCTGATAGCTCTCAATTGATGTATCTCCAGTCTAAATACACTTATTAATATTTTTAATCTCTAATTTTAATTCTGAATCCATCAGTTCGAAAAGAACAACACACATTTTCCTTAATACAAAGAAAAATAAAACTGGTACTGATAGGAAAATATAAAGTTAATGCCATTCACTAAATCAGTTTGAAACCATTTCAAACCACTTTTGTGAATACCTTTCAGTAGGCATTCTCTCACTCTAGTCAAGAAGACAAAAGATAACAAGTGTAAGCAAGTATGTGGAAATGAGAGAACACTTGTAAACCACTGGTGGTAATGTAGATTAGTATAGATACTATATAAAACAATATAGAGGTTCCTCAAAAAATTAAAAATAGAATTGTCATATGATCCAAAAATTCCACTTCTAGGTATATATCTAAAGAAAATGAAAACAGGATATCCAAGAGATACCTGTATTCCCATGTTTATTATAGCATTATTCATAATAGCTGAAATATGGGAACACCTGTGTGTCCACCAATGGATGAATGGATAATGATGTGGTGTGTGTGTGTGTGTGTGTGTGTGTGTATAGTGTATATATAGTGTGTGTACACACACACACACACAATGAAATATTATTCAACCGGGAGAGTGAAGGCCATTCTGCCATTTGTGACAACACAACTGGACAGTAAGGGCATTATGCTAAGTGAGATAAGTCAGTCAGAAAAAACAAATACTATATAATATCATTTATATGTAGAATCTGAAAAGGCTGAACTTGTGATTAGAAATGATGGTCATCAAGGGCTGAGGAGATGGGAAAATTGGAACAAGGGTACAAACTTGCCCACCAGTAGATAACTCCTGGAGACCTTATGCACAGCATGGTGGTCACAATCAACAATACTGTATTATAGACTTCAGAGGTGATAAAAGACTAGATATTAGTTATTTTCACCACAATAAATGAAATTATAATTATGTGATAGCGGTATTAGCTAATACCATGATGGCAATCACATGACAATATATAAATATATCAAATCAACATGTTATATAGACTTTAAACTTACTGTTGTATGTTAACTATATTACAAAAAGGAAAAAAGTGGGCATTTTCTGAGTGACATATGATTTCAAAATAATTTTTAAAGTAAGTTTATAAAATGGAGTTATACTGTATACTTAAAAAAAAAAAAAAGATAGGATCAAGAATCAAAAGTACACAACCACCAGAAGAGAGAATTAAGCCTCTGCCTTCATCACTGGTAAGGTAACTCCTCACATAATGCAAATATAGTGCCATGACAAAACTTCTTTTCCCTCATATTACTGTCTAGTTTGTTTATCACACTGCTCAAATATCCACCAAGTAAAGACCACAGAGAAGTCCACAGATAAGATTTTTCTTTAAAATACAAATATTCCTGTGTTGATGATTCACACCTAAAAGCACCATGCATTGTTATTCCCAAGTGTTAATGGCCAACATCCTTCAAAAGTATTCAGGGAGATGCCACCCAGAAGTGCCTAAGAATGGAGTAGGTAACATTCAAACACAGAAAATTAATCCAGGTGTCCTCTGGCATAGATTTTCAGAGATGGCATACCTAACATGTGCTTCCTGGGTAGTGTTCAAATTCTCAAATTGTTTGAAAGAAATGGGGAGGGTCATTTCCAATAAAAAAATAAAAGTAAATAAAGATGATGATTAGCCTAATTAAACTTAATTATTTCATAGAGACATAAAAAATTCACAAGATGGACCACGAATTTCTGTATTGTTACCTATCGCAATGTGAAATCTCTCATGGTCCTAATTGGTTTTTTTTTTTTTTTGGTTTTTTTTTTAAGATTTATTTATTTATTTATGAGAAACACACACACAGTGAGAGGCAGAGACACAGGCAGAGAGAGAAGCAGGCTCCATGCAGGGAGCCTGACGTGGGACTCGATCCCCGGTCTCCAGGATCACACCCTAGGCTGCAGGGGGCACTAAACCGCTGCGCCACCAGGGCTGCCCTCATGGTCCTAATTGTATTAAAAATACAATTGTGGGCAGCCCGGGTGACTCAGCGGTTTAGCGCTGCCTTAAGCCCAGGGCATGATCCTGGAGACCCAGGATCGAGTCCCACATCAGGCTCCCTGCGTGGAGCTTGCTTCTCCCTCTGCCTGTGTCTCTACTTCTCTGTCTCTCTCTCTCTACTCTCTGTGTCTCTCATGAATAAATAAATAAAATCTTTTAAAAAAAATACAATTGTTAGTAGTGTCAGAAAAAGAAAAATAACCGCAATCAGTGCTTTGATTCATTACGTAAAAATACCCCACACATCAAGGGATTCCGAATTTCAAAACAAAGTAGGTTTTTAAGAAGTTTTTTGATGGGAAGTGAACAGTGAATAACTCAAAGTATTTCTGCAAGAAAGCCCTTCTCTGCTTTACCGAAGGAAGCTATTAGCTGTGCAAGTGAAACTGGAAAAGTCTATCAGGTCAATACATTGTTCCATAACATACAAATTGATAACTGCTGGCAGGAATCCTTCAGAATAAGAGACCCACAGCTTTTGAAACAAGGAAGAAATGGCAATTCACCAGAAATACACACACACACACACACAATGAGCTATGCATTAGCAAATGAAAGCCACAGATTTGGAAATTATGTGTGTAAATTTGAAAGTAAATATAAAGGCAACTTAGCAATTTAGCAATTGGTTATAAAAATGAAGCCATGCATGGAAAGCTTATTAATGTTCTTTTAACAGTTTTCTGAGGTCATAGGAACTATGATGGGGGTAGTCAGTTGGGGTTATACTGGGTTTTAATATTCTTTCCATTCCTGGCACCAAGTAGCATATATTCCCAAGAAATTTCCATTAGGGGCTCACTGACAAATGGGGCAGAAACAGTATTCTTGGGCTGGAGTTTGAAGAAAAAGAAATCCAGCCGCAACATTTAGATGGTATGTGGTTTACCACAGATTACATAATGACAAAAAGTGGCCATCAGGAATAAAATTGCAGCTCCTGTAAGCAATTGCATTAGTAAGGCAGGTGGTACATAAGTGATAACAAGGAATGGCAACAGTTATAACAAAAAATGCCTCATATTTATCTAATGCCTTCCTTTGAAAGTACTCAAAAGTACCAACAGGAAATAGCTAACCATTCCTCCCAGGTTTTGGAGGTTGCTAGTGGTGATTTTTTTCACGTATCTGAATTACAGAATGCTTATCAAAGCATCATAAAGCAAGAAGGGATTCTGAGAGAGAATATCTACAGTGAACCCATTACCTTCTGGAGCAGATGTGCCCCTACAGCAGGCCTTACAATTTTCTGGGAGAAAAATCTACAAATTCTCAGATTGAGGGATTCCTAAATTTCATGGAGCAACGAACTTCTTCCAGAAGGACAACTAAAAATTCAGGAGATATCCTTGATGGAACTAGGGAAAGTTTTCATGCTTATGAAAACATATTATAATTTCCTCTCCTCTATTTGAAAACTGTGAAGTCGTCACAGAAAAAAAGAAAAAAAACTCCAAATTATTAAATCATTACAACCTACACAGATATTAGTTAGCTTTGAGAAGGAACCTATGCCTGAGACAAATGGCTTTTCTTGTTCCTGATTGACAGGTACTAAAAATAGCCTGTCTTCACTTACATCATCAAGAAATGAAGGCAACTGAGATCCAGAACTCTGTGAAGTCAGTCTTGCCAAAGAAAGCTGGTTCCTGAGTTCATAATTTGAGTTCATTTTAAAGTTCACACGTTGGCAATCATGCAAAATGGAAAAATACAGTCCAAGAGGTATAGTGAAGGACAAATGAGATACAGGAGAGAGAGCTATTTGCATCAGATTGTAGTTTACGACAATAAAGAAAAAAAAATCATACCTAATCAAAGCATCACAGTGCTTGAAGTAGAACAGAAGGAAGAATGACACTCTCCCCATCTCTGGGCAGGGGTAGGATATGCTGCCACCATCTTCTGTCCCACCCTTTGTAATTCTAAGATGATGAAGTGTGTTTCAGTGTAAATCTAAAATTGTTCTTTCTAGATGTAACAGGGTGAAATGGAGTCTTATGCATAGCACAGGTACAAGGTACCAGGGTAAAAGATAAAGACAATTAAGTACACGTTTCTGAAATAGAGGACAACAGAGCAGTATCAGTTTTAAAATCTGCAGCATAAAGAAAAGTAAAAGAGGGACACCTGGATGGCTCAGTGGTTTAGTGTCTACCTTCAGCTCAGGGCATGATTCCAGGATCCAGGGATCGAGTTCCACATTGGGCTCCCCACAGGGATCCTGCTTCTCCCTCCACCTGTGTCTCTCATGAATAAATAAAATCTTAAAAAAAAAAAAAAAAGAATAATAAAAGAAAGAAAGAAAGCCATAGACATGCAGCAATTACACCGAAACAGGTATGCCAATGTGACCCTTTCCTCATACACGCATTATATACCCCTAACGAGGTTTTATGCTCCTTGAGAGCATGGACATAATTTTAAATATATTTATTATAAATTCAATCCTAGAAGAAAAAGGAAAAGGACAACAGGTAAAAGATTTTAAAGAAGGAGAAGGAGAAGGAGATCTTTGTTAAGCTATGGATGAAAACTGTTTAACAGCAAATGAAGGTTACCAACCCTACTCCAGCTGAACATTCTGATAAAAATGGTGGTACTCCCATCAAGGATGGACCATCCATTCTGGAAAAGCAGCAACAGGAATTCTGAGAATTCACAGTCTGTGGTAAAAAAAAAAAATGCCCTGACTTTCCAGCTCATGTACCACAGTACAAAAGGAAGTGAATTTGGATTAGAAAAATCTCGATTTTAAATTTAAAAAAAAAAAAAAAAAAAGGGATCCCTGGGTGGCGCAGTGGTTTGGCGCCTGCCTTTGGCCCAGGGCGCGATCCTGGAGACCCAGGATCGAATCCCACATCAGGCTCCCGGTGCATGGGGCCTGCTTCTCCCTCTGCCTATGTCTCTGCCTCTCTCTCTATCATAAATTTAAAAAAAAAAAATAAAGAAAAAAGAAAAATCTCGATTTGAGGCTTAGGTCTGCCACTTACTAGTTACCCAAATTCTGCAACCAGTTATCTCTTTTATTAAAATAAAAATACTCTTACATAGCTCTCAATCACAATAAATAATGTGAAGAAAGCAGGGGGACTTGTAGTTGCTGCTACCCAAAAAAGGAAACATTTATAAAAGAAAACAAAAGGGGGCAGCCCTGGTGGCTCAGTGGGTCTAGCGCCGCCTCCAGCCCAGGGCGTGATCCCGAAGACCCGAGATCGAGGCCCACATCAGGCTCCCTGCATGGAGCCTGCTTCTCCCTCTGCCTGTGTCTCTGCCTCTCTCTCTATATATATATATGAATAAATAAATAAAATGTTTAAAAAAAAAAAAGAAAAGAAAATGAACTAAAAGTATGGGCTATTGTGATCAATACATAAAACTGTTTACAAGTGCATCTTCAATAGAGTTCATAATTACCCTTGACTACTGATACATCTTAAATGTGGACTATATTTCCACAGATGCTTTGATAGAAATAAACTGAAGAGTGCTATACCACCATTATTTTGGTGGAAGACAATCTTAAAATTCACATGTTGGACTACTTTCAGAGGAATGTGGAGAAAAATCCAACATGGTGTTCTGCTAGATTTGCCTGCTAAGTGTGCAGCCCATGACCATGGTAGCTGATTCACGCAGGAACAAAGAATTTGACTGATAGAGACTTTCTTCTTGGCCAAATGAATAAAATAGTGTATAGGTGATACTCCATTTCCATAGGTGGCATAGACTTAAAAAGATAAAGTGCGGTCCAATAAGTAAATAGGTGGCAACATAAATGGTATAAAAGAAAAGCATTTGATTTCCTGACGCTTTCAGGATATAGCACATTTCACATAAACCAACAAGGCAGCCACTGCTAATATTTGCCCTCATATATCCAGTCCCTCCTTCCCAGCATA
The DNA here is from genome assembly GCF_053574225.1 of Canis aureus. Classification (NCBI taxonomy): domain Eukaryota; kingdom Metazoa; phylum Chordata; class Mammalia; order Carnivora; family Canidae; genus Canis; species Canis aureus. The sequence goes on along the minus strand of NC_135628.1, from coordinate 57,275,611 downwards.
TGGATGACTGAAACACATCACTTTCCTGAGTGTTCCTTACAGCTAGTTCTGGCCAATGAAATATAAGAGGAATGTGGGCAGCTGCCAGAGAGAGGAGCACATGCCACTCTGCCCGTCTACTTGCTGCTGACTGCTATGTACATAATATGGCAACAGTTCAAGGATCCTTCTTGGACAAAGAGATCTTAAGAATGGAGCACACACGTGACAAAACATTAAGAAGAAAGAGACCCGGTCCCTGAGGACATCATGGATCAAGGCCACATAAAAGAACTTGACTACCAGACTTTAATGTGGGAAAATAACAAAATTCCATCTTGTTTCACCACCACTGAGTCTCTGTTGTTTACAACTACACCTACCCCACAGCCAAGTTCAAGATGTTTAATAGTAACTCTCGCAACCTGATCGGGAGAGTTTGAAAATGAATCGACAAGAGGAAAGAAACCACCTCAGATAAAACAGGCAACAGGGGAGACAACAGGTGTGACTGGGCAAAGTAGAATGAGGAAGACTGGACCCAGGAATATTTTTGCTGAAAAGTGAAGTCTGGTTAGAAACAACATTGATGAGACTATTTGTCTAATTGCTAATGACCACAGCATGGTCAAAGTAATCTTCCAAGTAGGTAAGTGTGATCTCTTAAGAATCACTAAAACTTTGGGGTTGTGAACAGAATGAGAAAGACAAAGTGAGTGGGAGAGATAGAAGGAGGGAAACCTAGTTAATCTAAGCAGCGAATACAGTAGCCATTTCTTTTTTCGTTGCCCTACTTAATCCTCATAGTAACCCAACGAATCCCTACTATTACAGATCAGGGTAATGTGGCTGGAAACTGCTCAGTAACTCAACCCATAAGGGGAGGAGCAAGAATCCTAATTCAGGGCTTTGTCTCAAAAGCCCATACTCTTCCCATTACAGGATGCTGCTGCCTCAAAGGAAAACTTCCCAGGCTCTAAATAGAAGCAAAGTAAAACATCCAGTCTGGCATAACAGACAAGAGTAATAAATGTGATAGCACTCTATTAATCTGAGCCATCAGAAAAGAAAGAGATAATGCGATAGTAAAAGAACTCTGGGAAGAAAATAAGTATGTTCATTCAGTTTAGAACAGCAGCATACTGTATGCTGGAAATACTTGACCAGGTACCCACTAGTCTTAGAAGAAAGGAAATGACAACAGGCTTCAAAGATATAATTCCAGGGCGAGAGTCGACAAAAGAATATAAAAATCAATAAGGCAAATGTTTTAATCAGATAAAAGAATTAATACTACCTTTTTTTAAAAAAAAGATTTTATTTACTTATTCCTGAGAGACACAGAGAGAGGCAGAGACCCAGGCAGAGGGAGAAGCAGGCCCCATGCAGGGAGCCCAATGTGGGACTCGATCCCGGGTCTCCAGGACCACATCCTGGGCCAAAGGCGGTGCTAAACTGCTGAACCACCCAGGGATCCCCCAGAATTGATACTACCTTAAAACCAGGCACAAAACTGGTTTCCATAAAATAGTACCAAAGTCCTGATCCCCATGCTGTCCTCATTAGTTTGAATGCAAATCCTATAATCCTCCCAGAAAATGTTGGTGTAGACTTTGGTAACATCCTTGCTTTCCCCAGTGTTCAGTTATCCTAAGTGAAGTTAGGATTCCCAATGGCTATGGTCATTCAGATATGACTATAAGCATCAAGGCAGGAGGAGTTTTTAAAAAACAGAAACCCCTGTCATCATTTTCTGGCATCATATTAACAAATCACAGAAGCAAGACAGCTGCTATGTGGTAAAAGGCAAAATCACCAGACCTGGAGTCAGAAAGACTTGTATGCAAGGCCCAGCTTTTATGTATGGATAGTGTGACTCTAGATGAGTCTCTTACCTACTCAGAACTTCATCAGCAAGATCAGAATGATACTCAGCTCCCAAAATAAAAATGCCATATCAAAGGTCAGGTACACTAAGACACTGGGTTTTACAGTGAACACTCAAAGTACAGTATTTGAGTTTAACTGATGCACCAAAAAGTTGTTTGTGAAAAATAAAATGTACTTGTTTCATGCGCTTGAGCAGAGATATTACATAATATGACCTCATTTCATCTCCAGATAAGGACAACCACGTCTTTGTCACTATTGTGCCTCACTAGCCCGAGAACCCAAATGTGCGTTAACACATCTGCAGAAGCATCACTGAGAAATAAGCGACCACGTGGGGTAATGTCAGCTCTGAATGTGAAATCTATCCCATGTGCCCCATAGTCTTTCAGTTTCTGTGCCCAAAGATAGTGTATTTTCAATCAAGCAGCTCTTCACCTGGGTACAAGTGACTCAATGTGACCAAGGACGAAGATGCTGTTTATGTCTTGAAATCACAAGAAAAGCCATCTTCAAAATCTATCCTTTCCTTCCTTTGTTTGAGTCAACCAGACTGACTTTGAACACTCATGTTACACTATTCCATGTATGTGTACGTAAACATATATACATGTTAATGTAATTCAATAGTACTAGTTTAAACTAAAGAGAAAACATTTCTCAGCCCTTGATTAAGGCCTGCATTAAACCATCAGACCCCATCACAAGCCTTGCTGATGAGTAGCTATTTGGACACACACAGAGCTGTGATTTCCATCCACTTTACTAATCAGCAAGTTCAGATTTGCTGCTAATGTGACATTGATGAACAGGAATGATGCTAATGTGACAGTGATGAGCAGAAATGACAGCTCAGGGTTGATTAAAATTAGCTGAGGTTCTTCAGCCCAGGACCAAAATGGAAGGGCTCTGAAAACAACTACAGCCAAATAGGCATCTCTAAAAGAGAAAGGAAACACCAAAAACATGTGTTTACTGATTACACATAAATTTGAGCAAATATACACCACAATGTGACACCCTTTAAAATGCAGGTGATCATTATTCAAATCCTGCACTAAATCAAAAATGGCAAATAAACGTGAATACACAGAAGCCAAGTGCCAAGCAAAACGCAATGTCAAAAGGTAGAGGATATGATTTGATGATGAAAACACTGGGCATGCTGGAATCACAAAGCAAGTGCTTATCCAAGCTGAAATAAAATTCTCCGATCTACGATCATGTAGGAAAAGCGTTCTCATCTGCCATGTGGACGTCTTGCATTTGTCACTATGAGAGACTGGAGTTAGAGATATTACCCCCAGGCTTCAGTACTCTCACCTCACCCTTTTATCTCCTCTTTCCTCTCCATCTACTCCCATGCTATCGTGACCAAGTTGGTATATTAATACGTGGGGAAACAAAAGAATCACTGAATCAGGTTGGTTAAGAGTTGAAATGTACTCCTGCCAAAACAAAAGAAGCTAGTAACATAGGTCTCCTTTTCTAACATAGTGTTCTTACTCTGTCCACCAACGTTTCTAGCAGCATAATCCAGTTTTGAAAAACCAAAAACCAGGGGCACCTGGGTGGCTCTGTGGTTGAGCATCTGCCTTTGGCTCAGGTTGTGATCCTGGGGTCCTGGATCGAGTTCCGCAACAGGCTCCCTACAGAGAGCCTGCTTCTCCCTCTGCCTATGTCTCTGCCTCTCTCGGTGTGTCTCTCATGAATAAATAAATAAATAACTTTCAAAAATTAAACAGAAACAAAATCTACACAGAAACGGCATAGTTGGCCATGCCATCAGCCATGCCACTGCCATAGCTTGTCAAGAAGCTGACCATACACAATACAGAGGGTACCGGCTACCTTCAGGACCAGGGAAAATAGAATATAGATGTGTTTGGTTTGTTTGTTGTTTTGTGTGTGTTTTTTTTTCATAAGTAAAAGTCCATTCATACATGCTGCCCCTGTTAAATTCTAAATAAAGTAACAGATTCTCATGTTGACAGTACTGAATTTAATTCTCAAAGACAGATTTACTCAAAACATCAGCTGTACCAGTGAATTATTTTAAAAGAGTTGGTATCCAAATGCTACAGTGTCCTGCCACAGGTTCTCATACTAGCACTGAATATCAGGATTTTAATATATTCATATACATGAGGTACTAGAAGAAGTAAGTACATTATGTGCCAAAAATATTGGTCATGGAATTCTAGCAAATTTTAATTCAGGTTCTATATAATGCCAATATTGCTATCAACTGAAATATTCTACTGGTAAACACTAAACAGAAATAGTTAAGTGGCCTTCTAAGAATCTAAAAATCTATAGATAGACCAGGCACATTTTACAAGCTTTACTGAAAGGAGGAAACAAAGGAGATCAAAGAATAAGATACACTGCTCAGAGCTTCTGTAATCAGATATTGAAAGTCAATCAACACAGGCAAATCTTCAATTACTGTATTCCCAGCGGCAATCATTGACAGGGCTGTTTCTGGGTCATACTCCATCCATGTAATTTTCACCCTGAAATCTCAGAAAACAGACTATTTTCAAAGAGAATCTCTTGTTCCGAACTCTAACATCTATAGTAAGCTAACTCTCTTTTTAGTAAATAATCTTTCCTCATGCATAATTGTCTAAATTATCCTTTATTAGAATTCCTTCACAAAAGTAAATTTACTGAAATTATCTGAACTACCTTATTGCTTCTAAATAATTATAGGAGCCTCTAAACAAATTTATATGGGAGTAAATAATTCATTTTGTGTGTGTGTATGTGCTCAAGTTCAAAATCTAATAACATGGTTTCCAAACTTAAGAACAAATGCAGCCAATTTATGACTTGGCCACATCAAACTTTTAGTCGCTTCTAAAAGAAAAAGGTAGTAGGGGATCCCTGGGTGGCTCAGCGGTTTAGCGCCTGCCTGCCTTTGGCCCAGTGTGCAGTCCTGGGGTCCCGGGATCGAGTTCTGCGTCGGGCTCCCGGCATGGAGCCTGCTTCTCCCTCTGCCTGTGTCTCTGCCTCTCTCTCTGTCTATCTATCGTGAATAAATAAATTTTAAAAAAAGAAAAAAAAAGGTAGCAAAAGAAGGGTTTCTTGTAGGTCAATGGTTGCTTTTAGCATTGCCCTTTGTGACATTAACTTACCACCACAGCACCACATATGAAAAGCACTCAGGTAAATAAATTACTTAAGTATCACCTCTTGGTTACTCTGCCCCTCTCTGATTACACAGAGGGAGGATGCAATTGATAATCATCTCCTAAGGGATTATTCACTTAAGCAATTTATTCTACTCTTCTCATTCTGAGCTCATCCCTTGCATCTGTCTAAAATACTTAATTTGGATCAGCCATATGCTGATGATGAACATGGTTAATGAGTCAAGTTCAGGCTAATGGAGAAAGAAAAAGTTCAATTTTTGGAAAGAAGTAGGCTCCCCAAAATTATAAACAGTGCATACTAGGTACCTGTAGTTCCACTAGGCCTCTATATTCAAAAACTGATTTCTAAAAACTATCCAATAGAAAATTAATTTTTAAAAAATCACATTATTTTTGGACAGATCCACTGCAAAGAAGCAGTACAACAGCATTCTCAACTGCACGAAGGATTTATGTTCCTAAGGACTACTAGAATGTTCACATAAAAATAATTTTTCATGTGTTTTTTTTTCTTATTGTGTTTGATAGACCTGCTCCCAAGCCTTCCCTGGGTCTCCATGGAGTGGCGGTGCCCCAGGCCCTGACTGTACATAGCCAAGTCTTTCTTGGTTTTATCACAGTGTTCCTTCTTCTCCCTCCAATTTTTCATTTACTTGTCAACATTTTACAAATGAATATAAATTCAGTTAATGAAGCAGGAGTTAGAAGCCAAGTGGACTACAGTCTAAGTCTAAAATGCTAAACATGAAATAGCTAATTATATCAAGACTATTTTAAAAAGCATGGATACTTTCCAACATGGATGGTTAGATTCCATACAACACTGAAGGCAGCTTCTGTGGGTCGGGAGTTAACCTAGGGAAGACCACATTCATTTATCTACCGTCAACAAAATAAAGATGCCTTCTCAAACAAAGAAAGTATCAGCTATACTTTAAAAGCTATGAATAATATTGGGTACTATACTACTAATTTTAATTACAATCTTTTCCTCACTAGAAATGTTACTTGTTCTTTTCCTACAGTGCTGTTTTGCTACAGAAAATATGTACATTAAGAAGTATGTGGATTTATACATATACCAAGAGATGTCTATTACTCCATCCATGTTTAATATTCAATCTGTACTAGGTCCTGCCTCCCCTGAATCTTGTCATGATGTCTCACAGAGCTTTAACCAGGGAAAAGAAGGGTTAGGGTAAGCCCCTCCACCATACTCAAGGTTATGCAATTAATATGCCAAAGCACCTGACATCATGTTCATTCTTCACATATGACTTAGAATGGAAAGTAAACTGACACATCCTTCACTTCCTTTTACCTTTGACAAAGCTGCCTAAGTACAAAACCCCTAGCCTTTCTCTGTCACCGTTTCTGACTTCTTTTAATTCTCAAAACCCCCAGCTCCTTCCATTTATACCCAGGCTAGAGTGACTTAGAATCAGGAGACCAACTTTCTTGGATTAATCAAAAGTATACAGAGTAAATTTACCCATACTTTAACTCTTCTTTATGAAATTTGTTTGAGGAGTGATAAATGTACATCTGCTTTTTTTTTTTTTTTTAAGAATCATTTATTTATTCATGAGAGACACAGAGAGAGAGAGAGAAAGGCAGAGGCACAGGCAGAAGGAGAAGCAGGCTCCATGCAGGGAGCCCGATGTGGGACTCGATCTCAGGACTCCAGGATCGTGCTCCAGGCCAAAGGCAGGTGCTAAACCACTGAGCCATCTAGGGATCCCATGTATCTCTATTTAAAAGATATTTTTATTTAGCTGATGGGAAAGGAAAAGGCCAGGTGTTCAAATAATTTAGGTCTTTTCTAGGCTACAGTATCACACCATTCTTGTGTTTTAACTGCCACTTCTTGGCAGTGTAGCATAGAGATTGAGTGTGAGCTCTGAAATCTGATAGCAGCTCTTGCCTGAACTTATTCTTGCAGGCTGTGTGAGCTTGGGCATATTACTCAACTCTGGATGCTATTTTCCACATGTATTCCTACACTTCCTAGAGAGTTAAATGAAATAATGCATGTATGTGGTTAACACATTGTTCTCTCCCAATAAATGTTAGTGAGGAGATTGAAATGTTTCTCTCTCCAATTACAAAGGAGACTCCAGACTGCTATTCTTGATCATCCCCGCTTATTTCATTTGCAAAGACAGAGTAATTCGCCAAATTGAAAAATGATGACCTAAATTTGCCTCTGAAATCTCCAGATAAAAGTGGTATTTTAAACACGATTTCTCTAATTGTCTTTTTGTTCTGAATAATCATGCCTCATAAGCAATGATTGCCACATGAAAAATGAACATGGACATGTAACTCATCAAAAGGTAACACAATAGGGATTAGAATCTGAAAGACACAGGTTGGAATCCCTGCTCCACAATCTACTGTGTTATTTGTTCTTTCTGATGTTCAGTGCCCCATCTACTAAATGGGATAATACTTACACGCCGCAGATTTATTACCACCATCAAATGAATATGAGTGAAACACCTGGCATAAATAAGGACTCAAATATAAGCTCCTTTCCTCAGTAAACATGATAAACTTAAATTAAACCCCTTCCCCAGCAAAGTTGCTTCTTATTCCAGAAGCAAGGGAACAGAGATATCTGGAAGATAGGGATTGACTTGTGGAAATCTGTTCTTAATACTGTTCTAGTTATATAAACAAGTGATATGTACAAATTACACTGGGGCTTTACTTTTTGAAATAAAAAGCATACCATACACCATAAACATAATAAGAAGGAGAAGAGGGTAACAGGGGAACAGCTGGTATAAACTGTGCACCTCATTCAAAGAGGCAATGGGGCCAATAGAGTTTTTCAATAAAAGCAAAGAGAACACTAGGTGGTAACGAAATAGATACTTCAGATCTTGGAAAGCAAAACATGTTCACTACTCTTTGGGATGCCAGGGGAGGCTTGGATAACATCTCCTGTCTTAATGAGCTATCCTCCATTCCCAGCTGTTCAGAACAATGACAGAGTTCAGTACAGCAGAGAATCCACATACAAAAACTCCTACAGCCAGAGGTGCAGGGCAAATGCTAAATCATACATCTGTTGGTGTTTGGATGTATAAATGAACAGAGATTTAAAACAAACAAAAACCTACCTTGCACATCCAGGATCTTTCATATCCAGACGAGATCGGGCACGTTCAGGGTGATATGGCCATAGGATCTTTCTTATCCAATAACTGTCAAACCTATGTATATTTTCTAATCCCTTTTCCTTTTGTTCAAACAAATGTTTTGGCTTTGAACACTTTTTTATAAAAATTAATCCTCTTCATTTTTTAGACTAGTTTTAGGTTTACAGAAAATTGAATAGTGCAGAGAGTACCCGTATGTGCTCTCATTCTGAGCACTTTTAGGGGTCCCCACTCATTTAAAATATTGAACAGTAAACAGAATTTGAATAAGCCAATAAATTCAGTGACCAAAGAAGAGAATTTTAAATCTGAGTCCCTATTTAGGTTTGCATAAACCAAATGACAGTAACAACAATCTGAATATGATACAATGATCAGCCACCAAAAAAAATCTCAACCAAACAAAAATGTGTAGCTGGTGGTTATCCAGGGTATCACTAAAGTCAAACTCAAACTCATAGTAACTGATGAAACATTAAAGTATGTTTGTAACAATCAGAATTCACACAGCCTATTAATGGCATTAAGCTCCATATCTGCTAAGACCAAAAGAAAACATTTCATAATGGATCAATCTCCAATCTAAAGAACTATGACTGTTCCTGAGATCAAGGCTCACAGCCCTGTGTTCATTAGACAGCCTCTTTTAACTATGGAATCGTGCCCTTTTGTTTTTAGTAAGATGAGGTAATCTAGTGGGTCATGAAGACACATTAAGCAAAAGATTAACAGGTAAGTCATCACTGCTGCTAGGAAATATTAATAATAATTAAGTGGATCATACAGTGCAGAGGTTCTCAAGGTGTGATACCTTACCTGTTAGAAATGCAAATTCTTATGTCCCAGTCCTGGCCTAAGAATGCATCAGAAATTGAGGGGGGAAAAGAAAGAAAGGAAAGAAAGAAAGGAAAGAGAGGAAGAAAGAGAGGAAGAGAGGAAGAAAGAAAGAAAGAAAGAAAGAAAGAAATTAATTAATTGAGGGGGGAGGGAGTGGTACCAGTCTGTATTTTAAGAAGCCCTGCAGATGATTCTGATGATTCTTTTTTTTTTTTTTTTTTTTTTTTTTGCTAAAAATAGGAAAGAATTTTGATTATTTTTAGAACAATGCTGCATTTCACTTGGGGATTTTGAAAACTGTTTTGTAGGGTTTCCTACAGTGGTCTACTGAATAAAATACTTTTCAACTGTTGCTATTTTTCTCAACTGGGTGCAATTCACATTTCTCATTGCATCACAAAATGAACTGAACCCTTTTGTTTCATCCATATACAATTTTCCCCTTCTCTACAATTTGAAAGCAATTCTAACCTGGATTTTTGACTACATTTTTTTTTCTTTAGTTTTACAGTGACTCTCCAGCTTTCCCAAACTACACTCCACCACACTGCCTACATCTCATTCCTCTGCCTAAGTCTCAGGGTATAATACAACAGACACACCCCAGGAATACCCTAGGTTCAGACAAATCAGGCAAAGGTCTCTGTAGCTCAAGCCCTTTACCAACATAAAAACAAACAAACAAAAAAAACCCACAACTACAGTATGACTTAAATACATAGACATTTATGAATATATATGTATATTTCAAACCAACTACAGATGCAAGAAAAATCCAACTAACAGAAGTGGTATCATGCGTAATGTCCCTATAATTTTGCTACCTTTTCTACTGTCACCTAAATCTATTTCCCACTAAGTCTCTGCAGTGAAATTAGTTATATTCTATGTGCCAATCCTCTCTGATGTGCCAAAAGAAGTGAAATGATTTTGTAAATTGATTTGCAAAACTAGATAGTCATGACTTATTTGTTTGCTGCAGGAAGCTTTATCCTGGGAAAATTCTCTCCTGAGAAACAGAATACAGGATCAATGGGAAAACTTTTATAGAATCTTAAGATCATGTATTTAAAAAAAAAGAATTCTCCTCAAATCAATTTGGTCTTTCTTCTTAGACCATTGAATAACTGGTTTACTTCAAATTCCTGATCCTATATCATATATTCCTAACCAGACATCAGCTTGGATAAAGGAGGAGTGGTCAACATTTATAAATGGGATTAACTTATTTTAGCAAATTGGAAAGAAAAGGCTTGGATATTTCTGTCAAACTGATTTATGCTTTGGTCTACACCATCCCAAAGAAATAAGAATTTCTCAACAGCTTGGGTAACAATATTGTATTGGCCTCTCAAGTAAAGAAAGAGCCAATTATTGGGGAAAGGAAAATAATGCAACAAACATACGTCTCTCCTGGCAGAAGACACTAAAGACACTGAAGCCTTAGCAGCATTATAGGACTCATCTGCTAAGGTTTAAGAAAGTTGGTCCTTCAGGAACAAAGGCAAATAACTTTCTTTCTAACTCAGGAATATTAGCGTAGGAAAAACACTGATAGGAAAGCAGGAATCCCTTTAGGAAAAGGCTTCTTAATCTGGGATCCATGGATAGAATTCAAGGAGTACATGACCTGGGATGGGAAAAAATTTATCTTTATACTACTACTGCTAATGGAAATTGAGCATTCCCTTCCATTAAGATCACAGGCAACAACAATAGCATTAACATACCTGCAACTTTGTCACCAACAGAAATCAACAATATTTTCATGTCCTATTACAGTTGTTTCAAGTGTCTCAAAATTGTGCTCAGAACTGCTTTGAAAATATAGTATCATCAGACTTGCCACTAAATCTTGTTACTTATAACTGTATTTCAATATAGTTGGTTCCTTTTTTACACCTGTGTATTTTTAATCCATTTAACATTATTCTGAGAAGTCAACGTGTTCATGATTCAAAAACTGTTAAGAACCCTACTTTAGAAAGAAAGAAGTAGAATGGAGAAAAGGAAATACTCCCAAACAGTCCCAGAATCTAGCATAGACCTCATTGTAAAGCATTTTCTACAAAAAATATAAGCACATTGTTCTCTTCTGAAATCCACAAACATATCAAGAAGTAACACCAGCTTACTATTCTTACTTGGAAACTACAATAAAACCTTTAGAAGGTTCAGATGTCTTATTTGGTCTCAACAGGAATAATTTTCAGCCATCAGTTTGACCTTGGAAAGATTAACGGAACAACAGTGAGTATTCTGGGAAAAGGAAAAGGCAGCTCAGAGATAATTTAGTAAACACATCGTCAGGAGCCACATTTTCCTCAGTCCAAAATACTAACTAAGGTACCACTGAAAGGACACTATGAGGCACACCAAGAACCAACAGCCCTTGCAAGCATCAAAGCAGCAACTAGCAAATAACCTGTGGTGGATAATTCAAATGGCTAAATGTCACACTTACAAGATGGAATAGGTCAAGAGCTCTCTGTAAAGAAAAGATTTCAAATGCCCTGACAACAGAATACCTTTGTGAAATTCCAGACAGGAGATGGAAACAATAACAAACCAATATCTGTAATTATCAGAAAGGCTTTGATGGTTCAATCTCTGTACATAGTGGGTATTCCTGAAATAATTGTTTATAAGTCAGATACTTTCAATGTGCTAAGAAAGAATGCATTATTATTGAAAGGACTCTTACAGTAAGGTTTGAGTTGTCTGGACCATGCTTTGAAAAAACATGTCCATAAACTATGATCTCAACATTACACAGATGTACCCAAACTAATTAAATATATATAAATCCTCATGGAATTTAATACGTAGTGTCTGCTTCAACAGAGGTATCTACTACCTAACTAGTCATCTGACATTTATGCTATGAGACTCTAAACTTACACTTTTCTTTCAGGCATGATCTTTTTATATCCTAAGCTATCACAAAAGTGGATAGTCTCAAGCAATCAATACATGAGAAGCTGTGCCATCGTATAGTTATTAGCTGGAAATGTAACTAAGGGTAAATAACAATTACCACTATAATGCCACTCTAGATACATTCCTTTGTGGTATCAGGGAAAAGCAAACACAAAGTGGAGAGTAAAACACTAGTAGGCTATTTGATTTGATTCAGGAGGGAAATGTTGCAGTGCCCTTCAGATGGGACAGTTTCTGAAAAGAGTTCGAAACAAAACAGTTGGCCATGGCTTTCAGATGGCCGTGTCACAGACCCTTGGGCAGATAGGCTTCAATTTCATTCTCATCGCCCCTACAATGAAACAATTTAAAATCATGTGTGTACAAGGATCTTACAAAGGGATATTTCTGAGACAGATTTCATGCATTTAAAATGCTCTGCAGCTGAAAAGAAACACTTTTTCCTTCTCTGAACAAAGAATTTTCTATTTTCCATAAAACTGTGCTATAAGCCATCTCAATTCTTTAAAACTCTGAACACACAATTATGATTCAGTTGAAAACAAAGATAGTGCCTCTATAATTGTGCCCAATGAGCCCAAAATATTAAACTTTTATTTTCAAGTATGGCTTTCATCACTCCCTTCTCTAATGTGGTATATATGATAATATATTATTTGTTATTCAGAAGAGGAAGAGTTCCATACAAAATGAGTGACTTCAATTGCCTTATAAATAAAACATGGATAAATGTCTTAGCAAAATAAATTAAAGGAGCATTTGTATTTGATCACTTCATCACATTACTGTCTTTATCTACAAGCAAAAGAAGCTGTTGTTGCCTATTTCCTGAAATTCATTACGTGTAAAGTCCATAATGGAGAAAAATTGCCACTAAGTTATGGCTGAAACTAAACAAATCATACATATTATGCACTTCAGAGACTCAAAACACATTAACGGCACAAAACTCAGAAAAGATAATGGTGGCCCACACCTGTAGTTTAGGAGTTTGCATGTTTGTTTTGGAAGGGCTTTTGCTAGCTTGGTGATTTTTAAAAATTAACACATTACTCAAGGTTGATATTAAACTCTATTGTCGCTTTTTAAAATTTACTAAAATGGATGAAGAGGACAAACATTAGTCTTGATGAAATATCTTTGCTGATTTTGATTTAATGAATCGAAGATAAACTACTTAAATCCATTTTTAAGGAAAGCTGAATCCATACCATTGTTTCCATATTCTTAAAGTTGCAAATACATATGAAACAAAATATTTATTACTGTGGGGGTATAGTTCTAGGTTATCTTTCATTTTTCTCCCATTATTAATTAAAATGCATTGGGGTGGATACAAATTTCAAAACCTATAGAAATAAGGCAACATATTATTATTTAACAGAAAGTATTTTTAAACAGAGATGGCTAAAATTATTTTCAGTGAGAAAATCATGGAAGGAAAAAACCTTTTTTCTCACAGGTTATGGCAGAGTGATTTACAAACCTAAAATCTTAATTACAGCCATCATTTAAGATTAGGTAAAATGAAAATCATCCAATTTCTAAGGATTTCAACTTTTCAAGAAGTGTTTCCCATAGTGTAAACAACTCTAGAAGAATATTAAAGTAACGATGGTAAGGATATTCAACGCAGTAAAAGTTAAAACCTGATACATACAAATGTCACTCTGCAAATTTATAAACACTGTCGTTTCCACTAGCCAACATTAAATTGGCTCAGGTACCATCCAAATCATGTAATTTGAATATAAAACTCCAAAGGGTCAATATTCCACGTAACATCCTCTTATTTTTCTTTACATCCCCAACAGTAGTCATTCTGCATGGGAAGCTTACTTCTCATCATGCTGGCATTATCTGAAACACATACTTCATTGATTCTTAGGGCCAAGGGGCAAGAGGCATAAATGGAACTTAGAAACTTCCCTTTCTCATTGAGCTTGTTGTGGTGAGGCAAAGAGGGCATGTCACAGGAAAAGAGGAAGGTGAGAGAGAGAGAGAGAGAGAAGGAGAGAGAGAGAGAGAGAGAAAGGTAAAGAAAGGAGATGAGTGAAATAAGACCAGAGGCATGAAGGTAGGGTTTTAGGAACTAAAAGAGAGAAAAATTAGCAAGGGCAGCAAAAGACCATTTATATAAACTAATAACCTACAATATGACTCTAACAGCCATTCTATTTTTTTTGTTGGAATATATATTTCATCTTTTCAAATATTTTACACCATAAGTCTATATTTATATAATAATTTGAGCATTTTTCTGCCCTTTACTCAAATCGGTATCATCAACTGAAATCCATTTGTAAGCATTTCACACCGCAGTAAAGCAAGGGTCTTAAATCTAATTCCATCATACTCAGACATTATGGAGTTCCTTCTATGGGCTAGATTTTGTGCTTGTCCCAAAAAAAATGCAAAAATGAATACAGTACTCCCACTGAGACAGGCAGAAAAAGAATACTTTTTTAAAAAACCACTGGAGTCAGTACATTAAGGAGATATGCACAGGTTTTATGGTGCACCCAAAAGAAACTTCTAAAAAAAGGTGGTTTGCCAGAGGGAAGGGGACCCAGGGGACAGGTAAAATGGCTGAAGAGGAGTGGGAGATACAGGCTTCCAGGTATGGAATGAATAAGTCATGGGATAAAAGGTGCAGTCTAGGGAAAATAGTCAATGGTATTTAATAGTGTTGTATGGTGATAGATGGCAGCTACACTTGTGGGGAGCAAAGTGTAAATGCAGAGTTTTAAGTCACTATGTAGTATACTCAAATATGTTTGTCAACTATACTTCAATTTTTAATTATTTCTTTCAATGAATTTTTTTTATTGAAGTTCGATTTGCCAACATATACTTCAATTTTTATTTTAAACTTTGGTACTTTTAAAATGTTCCCCAGGTGATTCCTTTTTTTTTTTTTTTAAGATTTTGTTTATTTATTCATGAGACACACAGAGAGAGAAAGAGACACAGGCAGAGGGAGAAGCAAGCTCCATGCAAGGAGCCCGATATGGGACTTGATCCCTGATCCCAGGATCAGGCCCTGAACCAAGGGCAGACACTCAACCGCTGAGCCACCCAGGCATCCCTATACTTCAATTTTTAAAAAAGAGGCTTGTATCTGCTAAGGACCTCAGTCTTTCTGCCATATTTGCTGCAATATGATTCAATTTATTTTTTACTTTTTAATTTTATGTTTTGATTATAAAGTTTTTATATTTTTTTAAAGATTTGTTTATTTATTTATTCATAGAGACACAGAGAGAGAGAGAGGCAGAGACACAGGCAGAGGGAGAAGCAGGCTCCATGCAGGAAGCCTGACACGGGACTCGATCCCGGGTCTCCAGGATCATGCCCTGGGCTGCAGGCGGAACTAAACTGCTGCGTCACCGGGGCTGCCCTGAAGTTTTTATATTTTTATGTAGCAATATTAAATTATCCTTTCCTTCAGTTTTTTAAAGTCTTTGCATATGCAAACACTTAATATTTACTTTTACTTTCTAATTTTTTATGTTTTGCTACTACTCTTCCAACCATCTGTAATCAGTTTTGTCTGATATTTCACAAATTAGATTTTTTCTAAATTATTCTAATACTGTTCAATGACCATATATCCATTCTATACTGGGTTATCATACACAGTAAGTTTTTATTTTTTTATTTTTTTTAAAGATTTTATTTATTTATTCATGAGAGACACAGAGAGAGAGAGAAGCAGAGACACAGGCAGAGGGAGAAGCAGGCTCCATGCAGGGAGCCTGACACGGGACTCGATCCCAGGTCTCCAGGATCACGCCCTGGTCGGAGGAGCAAGTGCCAAACCGCTGAGCCAACCAGGTGTCCCCACAGTAAGTTTTTAAAGAAAATAAGCAGTCTATTCATTCTCATGGTCTAGTGGTCTGTTTTCGATTAGAACTTCACCTTAAGGGCAGTCCAGGTGGCTCAGTGGTTTAGCACCGCCTTCAGCCCAGAGCGTGATCCTGGAGACCCGGGATCGAGCCCCATGTCAGACTCCCTGCATGGAGCCTGCTTCTCCCTCTGCCTGTGTCTCTGCCGCTCTCTCCTCTCTGTGTTTCTCATGAATAAATAAATAAAAAAATCTTAAAAAAAAAAAAAAAGAACTTCACCTTAAAACTGCTTCCTCATGCCGCAGATTGGCTAACATGACTTCCTATGCCTAACCTCTCTCAACTACCCACAATTCACATTTGGATATTACTCAGTTTGTAGTCAACTTCTATCCAACTTTTTTTGGTTGTTTATTTTCTATGAAGAAGTCTATATGGATTCCCCTCTGGCTTGGCTTTTCTGTCTTCTGATTATTTTTTCAAAAACTTCTCTCACAGTTCCAAAGGTAAACACAAGTCTGTTTTTATGTATTTATTTACATATTTGTACTATATAATTTTCAAAAATATTGTAACTATTTCTTATTAATTTAAATGTTTATGAGGGTATTAATATCTAATATTTCCTAAAATGTTGATGAAATACGCACTTACCCAGCCCCACGCCGGGTGTAGAGAGTACTTAAGAAATATGCACTTACCTACAATTTCTTTATTGTGAAGCATTTGGGTAGTTGTCACTATTTCACTGCTGTAGTGTGTAAATATATCTATATACACACATTGTATATATATACAATATATATACATAAATATATATATTTATATATGTATATAAAATATATATACATATATTTTAAAGATTTTTATTTATTTATTCGTGACACAGAGAGAGAGAGAAAGAGAGAGAGAGAGAGAGAGAGGCAGAGGGAGAAGCAGGCTTCTGTGCAGGGAGCCCGATGTGAGACTCGATCCCGGGTCTCCAGGATCACACCCTGGGCTGAAGGCGGTGCTAAACCGCTGAGCCACCAAGGCTACCCTATATAAATTTTTTTAATAAAATAATGAAGCAGGAGAGCCAGGTCCTTGTCTCATGAAGTCGAAGAATGAATCTCATGGACAAAGGAGAGTGAAAAAAGTGATAGAAGTTTATTAAGCAAGGATACAGAAAAAGCTCTCAGGAGTGACAGGGGTCCTGACAGGGTTGCCAATGGGGGTTGTAGGGTTGGTTGTTTATTGAAAGTCAACCAGGGAACCTAAATCCTTTTAACATATTTATGATAACACCCCTGAGTAAGGACTAGTGTTAACATCTTTAATGGTCCATTTTCCCTTTTAGAGTCCCGTAATTCCCTGTTGGTCACAAGGAGCTGTATAATATGACTCTACCTCTGACACCTAGGACAAAATGGTCTGGTTTGTTTATCTCTGGTTTCCTTTCATCTCCACATTTTTGGGATTTTTGAGAGCCTAATTCCGTGGCCCCCTGTCTATCTCTTCTTACCTACCCTCCCTGTCCCTTACTCAATAATACATAACATAAAATTTGCCATTTAACAATTCTTTTTTATTTATTTAAAGTAGGCTCCACAGCCACCATAGAGCCTAACATGGGGCTTAAAACTAGGATCATGAGATCAAGACCTGAGCCTGTAGTTCATGAGCTCAAGAGTCGGAGACTTAAGCCACTGAGCCCCACAGTCAACCCTAACAATTTTTAAGTGTACAGTTTAGTGACATTAAAGTACATTCACACTTGTTATGCAACTGCTACCACCATCCACCTCCAGAACTTTGTCATCTCAATGTATGGAACTCCTGTAACTGTGTGAAGCTCTCATTTCGTCATTCTTATCAAATATCAATCTCTTTATGGTTATAGTGTATCTCGTATTCCTTAGTTCGTAAGAAGGATATGTATGTAAGGATATGTGACTAGATATATGCATTTGGGGTAGAAAGAACAGACCTACGTGGATATCTGTGCAAATTGTAGTTAGTGAATGACCCATGTCATAAATGGGCAGGTTCACGCATTAGGAGAACAAAGGGTAAACAACTCACCTTGAAGATAATAACCTGAAGCAAAAATATCTTAAATGATTATTTTCTACTGTGAATGGTTCAAATTCTGTAAAAAAATAAACACATAGTTCGGCAATAAAACATAGTTCCCATATCTTCCAATCTTTCAACTTCCTGGTACATACATAAGCAAAATGAAGCTTGTGTCCACACAGAATCTTACACATGAATGTTTATGCCCTATTCATAGCCACCAAAAAGTGAAAATAACACCAATGTGGAAATAACCCCAAAAGTGAAAATAACCCAAATGTCCACCAACTAGTGAGTGGATAAATAAAATGGCTACATAATGGAATATTGTTCAGCAAGGTAAAGACACGAAGGAGCAATACTTGCTTTAATATGGATGAACCATGTGGATGAATAGAAGTAGGAAAAAAAGTCACAAAATGCGACATATTATATGATTCCATTTATATGAAATGTCCTGAAAAGAAAAATCTATAGAGAAGGAAAGTAGATTAGTAACTGCTGAGATCAGGGGAAAATGGGAGGAAATGAGGAATATTGTACAGGACTTCTCTTGGGGGTGATGAAAATGTCCTAATATAGATTGTGGTGATGGTTATACAACTCTGAATATCCTAAAAACCAATACACTATATAGATTAAATGGATGAATTGTATGGTTATGTGAATTTCAATAAAGCTAGATTTACTTTTTTAACTTTAAGTAAAAAAAAAAAAAAAAGCAATAAACAACACTGCCCCAAATTTTCTAGTGTTCATACAATTGCAGAGATAGTCATATGACCCAAACCAGAGACTGTATTTCCAACAATGATGCATCAAATTCCTTCCAGTTTTCTAAGGGCACCTGGGTAGCTCAGTCAATTAAGTGTCTGACTCTTGGTTTTGGCTCAGGCCATGATCTCATGGTACAACAGACTCCACACTCAACAGAGAGTCTGCTTGGGATTCTCTCCCTCTGCCCCTCATGTGCATGGTCCCCACCTCCCTCTCAAATAAATAAATGTTTTTAAAATGTTCCTTCTAGTACTTTTAAAGCACTGCCATTGAGCCACAATACAATTCAAAGATGTAGTGATGAGAGATCAATTAACATCAAAGACACGTTTTCTATTCAGATTGATGAAATCACAGTTACTGACAACAGGGCTCTTCAAGGGCATGTTTTCATTACCTTTCACTGCCATGTTTTCATTACCTTATAAATTGTAAGAAGACATGGTGTTGGCAAGTTCTTTAAGAAAGTGACTGTACTGGAACATTTGCTTTTGCTACAGTAAAAAACTGAGTTGATGACAAATAAATGTCATTGGAAACTTCAGTGTCCATGTTACTGGTGGATTGACCTTCAAGGTCATTAGATGGAAACATTTATATCCCACGTGAAGAAAGTACGCTCTGTAGTTCTTATAATACACTGTACTGTGCATCAATATTAACTAGTTGCAAAAAAAAAAATTAGTTCACTTCTTTATTACTCTCACAGTATAATAATTCAAATTAACAATAGTATAAAGTCATATCACCAAAAAATAAGCAACTAATAATCAAAGTCGACTACCTTGTAAAGACATGTACAATAAAACAATATGTTCTAAAAATTTTCTTTTGACATATTGTAAGAACAAGGGTTTAATACCTGGCTTATCAACCTGAACCTATGATAAATAATACGTAATAAACTGGTAGTGGCAACAAAAAGTTCAGACTATCCTTCTTCATCTAATGCATGAGAGAAAAATTTTCTTATATGCAGAGAATTTAGTGTAACAAACCAAATACTGGATCAAAAATAAACCATATCTCCATAGAACCCCAATTTTCTCATTTAAGTGCCTAGTACCAAGCACCCTTAAGTCTAAGCTCTGAGAGTTTCACTGTTATTTAACCAAATCAAAAACTCTAACATATTTTTGGTTACACGCTTTTGTATTTTCATTATTCTCCTTTTAACGACTTTGATGCTTCTTGCTACTTCTATGAACGGTCTCTAAATCTGGATTAGATAGCTTCTCATCAATAATTTACATACTGAAGATGTTATCTGACGCTGTACAGAGTACCTCTTTGTCAAATTTTCTGGAACATTCATTCCAGAGGTAGATTTATTAGAAATTACCCAGAGGAATTTCTATTTGTCATAAATATAGAGATGTTCCTAAGAGTTGAATATTAGAGCAAAATTAATCAAACTGAGTTGCTTAATAGTAACAAAATGTTATCACTATCATTAATACATGAAAATCACCCAGAACAATGTCTGGATAGAACACTCAAAAAATGTTAGGTATCACACTACATACATTAACAAGCATGATGTAGGGCCCTGAACCAGCCACAATTGTGCTAGAAAAATACCACTCAGTGGAACAACCAATTTTGTCCTCTGCCCAATTACCTTCCAGCAATTTGGACAGCAGACACAGCACACATACATTCAGCAATTTCCTGACTCTAGATAATAATAAAGAATTGAAAACAAAAAAGGCCTCTCAGGGGACAAGATGGATGTCAAAAATTTCATAAGCCTTACTACCCACCTCAGGTCTATTTACTTTTACTTTACACGGAGCAACACATTCTTCTATCCAATTTCTATGTCTAAAAGACAGAATGAAAACAAGATTACTAGAAGAAAGCTAAAAGCACAAGAAAATGCCTGAAAATAAGGAAACAAAGACATAAGAAATAAATAAAAAGTAAAAAGTAGAACCCAGAGAGCAAAAAGGATGCTAGATGATCTGAATCATGGACAAATGGACCTAAACTTTAGTATAGTGTACTGTTTCAAGTTCATAACAATGACTCCCAAGTTATCAATGAAAAGTTGTATTCTGTTTAAAATATTCTTTTTAAGAGAATAAGGAATATGTAAAATATCTCTAAGTTTTTTTTTCAAAAAATGGGTAAACCTTTAAAAAATAAAAATAGGGCAGCCCGGGTGGCTCAGCAGTTTAGCACCGCCTTCAGTCCAGGGTGTGATCCTGGAGACCCGGGATCAAGTCCCATGTTGGGCTTCCTGCATGGAGGCTGCTTTTCCCTCTGCCTGTCTCTGCCGCTCGCTCTCTCTCTCTGTGTCTCTCGTGAATAAATAAATAAAATCTTTTAAAAAAATTTTTAAAAAATAACATCAGACATAGGGCTAAAATTTTCAGATACTTTATCTTCAATTCTAGGTGTTTCCCTAAATAAAATACATATTTGCACACTGCCATTTAGAACTATAAAATATAAAATATAAAAACTCTATGAACCAAAACATCACCACTTGTGCATTACCAGAGGATCCTAACACAGTCACTACAGCTTCTGCTGTGATCTGTACCACTTTGTTCATAACGAACCTAACAAAGTATCATGACAATACTAATTAGTCATTTGCAAACCTGGGGGCCCCATTATCACCACCCACTGTGCATTATTGAAAATCACTGTAACGGTGTGATTTGTATTTAATGCACACTCTTAAAACACTTTTATTGCTTGTATGTCTCCAGCGTTTCGATTTCTCAGTAAACGATCTCTTAGAATATTTCATTTCATCCTCACAGAACTCCACAGAAGACTGTATCATCACCTTTTAGAGACAAGGAAATCACATTGTTCAGAGATGAACAGTTAGGTAATTTACCTTGGGTAACTAGACTCCAGGCATAGGAACTAAGGCTCAAAGCCAGGTGTGTCAAAGCCTTGGGGAGGAATGTTCACAGCAGCATTATTCCAAACAGACAAAAAACAAAAAACAAAAACAAAAAAACTATGAAAACCATCCAAATGACTGTCAAGCCAAATGAATAGAGAAGCAAAAGGTGGTACTTAGATATAATGGAATGCTTCTCATCAATAAAAAGTACTGATATATACAACACGAATGAACCTCACAATACAGATACAGCAGACCATGTAACTGTAGGATTCTATTTATATGAAATGTCCCAAAAGGCTAATGTATAAAGACAGAAAGTAGATCGGTGATGGTCTGAGGCTGGGGCGGGAACTCACTGTGAATGGCTCAAGGGATCACACTGGGCTGTCAAATTCATGCTAAAACTGGATTGTAGTAATGTTCAAACAACTCGGGAAAATTCACTAAAAATCACTGAATTGTACCCTTAAAATGGGTGAAGTGTGTTATTTTAATGATGCCTCAATAGGGTGGTCAAAAGTAAAACAGATGTATTTGACTCCAAACCATGCTATTTCACAAGGAAAGAAAGAATAAAAGGTATAGGATGAAATGGATGAAGCCCTAAGTGTGGAATCATTTTTCTAAGGTTTATTTGGGGTTGGGAGGCAGTGGATAAGTGCAAGCAAGAAGGGCCCGGTGAGAGAAAAGCTCAAGTAGACTCCACAACAAGCAGGGAGCCCAATGCTAAGCTTGATCTCAGGACCCTGACATCACAACCTGAGTCACAAACAAGAGTTGGATGCTTAACCCATTGCGCCACCCAGGTGCCCCATGTGTCGGATAATTTTTAATGAAATTACAGGGGCAGTGATGAACATCTCAAAGATTTGGAAGATATGTCCTTCTTTAAAAAAAGAAAATATAATCTTCAATATTAACAATTTAAAGGTCTGCTTATAGGTAACAGAAACCATACACAAACTGCATTTAAGACAAAGGCTTATTTCTCTCTCCAATCTGCAAATACACAGGCCAGGGCTGGAATGCTGACTCCGCATTCATCAGGGACTGGGGCTCCTCCTTGCTCTACAACATTACTGTTTGGCTTCCAATCTGAAGACAGCCTCACAGCCACAGTTGGCTGTTGAAATGTCAGCCATCACACCCAAATTCCAGGCCAAGAGAAGGAGGACAAGAGAGCTATAAAAGGTCACCTTCCAGCTGAGTCAGGCCTTGAAAGAATTTTCTCAAAGCCCTATCTCCAGCCACTTCAGGTCACCTTTAACTGCTAAGGACACTGGAACATTTATTCACTTAAAGCTGGGAACAGGGCAGCCCCGGGTGGCTCAGCGGCTTAGCGCCGCCTTCAGCCCAGGGCGTGATCCTGGAGAACGGGGATCGAGTCCCATGTCAGGCTCTCTGCATGGAGCCTGCTTCTCTCTGCCTGTGTCTCTGCGTGTGTGTGTGTGTGTGTGTGTGTGTGTGTGTGTCTCTTTCATGAATAAATAAATAAAATATTTTTAAAAAAGCTGGGAACATCACCACCTAGATATAATCAGAGGTGAAATAAAAAAGAAAAGTGGCTCAGTGGTTGAGGCTGAGCATCTGCCTTTGGCTCAAATCGTGATCCTGGAGTCCTGGGATAGAGCGTTGCATTGGGCTCCCCGCAGGAAGCCTGCATCTCCCTCTACCTATGTTTCCGCTTCTCTTTCTGTGTCTCTCATGAATAAATTTTTAAAATCTTAAAAAAAAAAATTAAGTCTCAAGTTTCTATTGGGATACCAATTTGGAAACTAGTCCTTCATCCTTCTAACATCCTAAACATTCTTCTCTCCAGTCTGTAACTGATGCATAAAAAAACAAATGAAGGAGACTTGAACGAACACACCCAATTACAGAGGCTGGCAATTGTTAATTTGTTACTATAGCTACAGGTTTTATGTCATTTTATAGGAATGTGTCTTTTCAAATTGCTCTAAGCCCAGGGGAAAAGGTATGAGGTTGATGATCTCTTAATGCACATGCATAATTCTATTAGGTTTGATCTCCAAGGGAAATAAGGTAATTCCTAAGTGCTATAGTGTAAAAGAGGCAACAGACACAGCTGGTCAGACACAACAGGACTATCCTGACCCAGCATCACCATTCTTCATTTTATTGCACCATTTAGAGCAGTGGTTCTCAAAGTGTGTTCCTGGATCAGCAGTATCAAGCATCATGTAAAAAACACGTCAGAAATGCAAATTCTCAGACCCGACCCTAGACCTAGTAAATCAGAAACTCAGGAAATGGAGTCCAGTCATCTATGTTTTCACAATACCCTCCAAGTATTCTCATGTGCTCTGAGGTTAGAAAACAATGTCTTGGGATATACATCATATTTCACATCTTCCACTGAAAAGGTTTTCAAGGACAAATAAGAAATGTCATTATACATTCAACTATGTGATTTACAGTCATAAATTAAAATAACTGTATATTTGTTAATTTTTTTATTTTTACAGGAGAGGACTTATAATGCCCTAATTTATAATTTATACCTCATCACTGACTGCTGGTAATGGAAAAAAAAAGTCAGCTAGTCATGCTAAAATTCTTCCAGCCATACTCAGCTATGGTCCTCAGTCAGGAAGTAATAATTTGTAGAGGTCTTGAGGAATAGAACACAAAAAGAATACCACACTTTCTATAGAAATACCACATGGTGGACCATGTATTGCTAGACAAGGTAACTATGCCCTGTATGCATGACAAATGCGCTTTATCTTGACAGCACATCTCAACAGACCGAGATGCTAATTTCTGGGTCTGCAGTGGTGCAACCCAGCAAGTTACTAAACCCCTGTTTCTCCTTCCTAAAAATTACAGCAGATACCTGTTCACAATCTATCCAGAAGAGATACTAAGATGATTATAGTATATAAAGCAGACTATTTTTAGAAGAAAAATTACAGTCAAGTTTCTACTTAGTAACTAAAGATTTAAAACATTAATTTAAAGATAATAAAATTTTGGAATTTTATGTTGATAGGAAAATTTTTAGACTGCTAAGTAAAACTAATTAACCATAGAAGCATAAATTAATTTCTAAGCTATCTACTCTGTTCCACTGATCTATGTGTCTGTTTCTGTGCCACTTCCGTACTATTTTGATACTACAGCTTGGTGGTACATCTTGAAATCTGGAATTGTAAAGCCTCCAGCTTTGTTGTTCTTTCTCGAGATTGCTTTGGCTATATCCAGGGATTTCTGTGATTGCATACAAATTTTACTATTATTTCTTCTAGCTCAGTGAAAAATGTTACTGGTATTTTGATAGGAATTGCATTGAATCTGTTGATTGCTTTGGGTAATATGGACATTTTAATAATATTAATTCTCCTAATCCATGAGCATGGGATTTCTTTGTGTCATCTTCAAATTCTTAATGTTTTGGGACACCTGGGTGGCTCAGTGGCTGAGTGTCTGCCTTCAGCTCAGGGCATAATCCTGGAGTCCTGGGATTGAGTCCCATTCCCTGCATGGAGCCTGCTTCTCCCTCTGCCTGTGTCTCTCTGCCTCTCTCTGTGTGTCTCTCATGAATAAATAAATAAAATCTTTAAAAAAAATTCTTAATGTTTTATAGCTTTCAAAATACAGGTCTTTTATCTCCTTGGTTAAGTTTACTCCTAGGTATTGTATTGTTTATAGTACAATTGTAAATGAAATTGTTTCTTAATTTTTCTTACTGCTACTTCATTACCAAAGAAGAAAAGAATATATAATGGGCAAAAGACCATTTCTTCAATGGAACCCACTGGACAGCTACATGCAAACAAATGAAAATAGACCTCTTCCTTACACCATACACAAAAATAAACTCAAAAAGAATTAAAGACCTAAATGCAAAACCTGAAATTATAAAACTCCTAGAAGAGAATATAGGCAGTAATTTCTTTGACATTGGCCAGAGCAACATTTTTCTAGAAATATCTCTTAAGGCAAGACAAATAAGAGCAAAAAATAAGCTACTAAGACTACATCTAAATAAAAAGCTGCCACACAATGAAGAAAACCACCAAAAAAAGGCAACCTATCAAATGGAAGGAAATATTTGTAAATGATATATCCAATAAGGAGTTAATATTCAAAATATTTAAAGAACTTATGCAACTCAACACCAAAAAAAGCAAGCAATCAGATTGAAAAATGGGCAGAGAACCTGAATAGACACGGTCCAAAAAACACATATAGATGGCCAATAAACACATGAAAGATGCTCAATATCACTCATCACCAGGGAAATGCAAATAAAAACCACAGTAAGATATTGCTTTTCACCTGCCAGAATGGCTAAAATTAAAAAGACAAGAAATATAACAAGTGGTAGTGAGGACATGGAGAAAAAGAAATCCTCGTACATTGCTAATGGGAATGAAAAATTGGTATAGCCATGATAGAAAACAATATGGAGGTTCCTCAAAAAATTAAAAATGCAAACAGACTACTAAGGAAGCTGACTTGCTCTTTGGACTAACTGAGGATATTAATTTTTCCCTAATTTTTAAGGTGAGAAACAAAATTTGTAAGAACTCTGAGAGGCTGGAGGATATTACCCAAGGAAAACTGCAATTTCTACTTAAGAAACTTTAAAATGTCTATCCATCCATCTGAAAGAAATCATACCAAAAACACTGCTAGTTTAATGGCTTTAAAATTACTTTTAGAAAAATATTATCCCACATCCCACTCAAATTAAATCTGATCAAAGGGTCAGACTGGGAAGGGGAAAAAAGTAATAATATATTTACATCAAGAACATATAAGAATATCTAAAAATCATTAAAAAGACCAACAAAAATACACAACCCCATAAAAAGTAGCAAAGGGGTAAATGATTAAATGGTTTTAGACTGTCATTCAATGAAAAAACTACAAAGGTCAAATAAATGCAAAAAAGATGCTAAACTGGCTAAATCAGGTATGCACTCAAAAAAATTTTTCTTTCTGAGAGAGAGAGAAAGAGCACACATGTGCACAAGTAGTATGGGGGAGGGACAGAGGGAAAGAGAAGAGAGAATCTTGAGGAGGCTCCATGCCCAGCACGGCAGGCACCCCACTTGGAGCTCCACCTCAGGACCCTGAGATCATGATGTGAGTCAAAATCAGTTGGACACTTTAACTGACTGAGTAACCCAGGCACCCCTCCGCTCGAAGTTCTTTAAAAAATGGATAATATCCAACAGTGTCAAGGATATAAAGAAATGGATGCTTTCACAGATTTTTGGAAAGAGTGTAAAACGGTAAAAAAATTTTGAAATGTAATTTGATAATCTAGTTAAATTCAAATTTTTGTATTCCAGTTTTGAACACGCTTATCCTCTTAACCAAGAATTCCTCTTCTAGACACTTATTTTAAGGGAGTATTCACAAATGTTCATGAAAATGTTCAGGGCAACATTTTTGAAAGAGCGACATTTGGAAAATGTGTGTATGTGAAATCATGTATAAGTGCATAGAACAGGAACTGGAAGGATGCACACCAGATTCCTTACAATGGATAGTCTGGGCAGAGGAACAAAAAAAGAGTGAGAAGTTGAAAAATTTTATTTAACTTTCAAAAAATTCATCAAACATGAACAATAATTTCATGTATAAAAGTAAAAAAAATAGGATTATGCAGAACACTTGAAAGAAAAAATCCTATACATTTATATACTGACAGTGATCATAGTGTAACATGTAGAGTTGTCCAATCACTATGTTGTACACTTGTAACTATTGTAACATTGTGTGCCACCCTACTTCAATTAAAAAAAAAAAATTTTATGTAAAGCCCATCATATCAAGCAGAACAATAAACTTCAGCCTCCCTGATTGAAGCTTCCAGAGGAGGACTAGGAATCTTGACTGGTCCATTTCTTTAACCTTTTTAGGGCTGTAAGAATTCTAGAGGATAAGTTCAGTTTTCAAACCACCAGATAATATGAACTCAGAAGATGCTTCCTAGTCCCACAGGAGAATATAATGTTTTTGATGCATTTAGTATCACTGAAATCCATCCAAATTTCAGTCACATACATGAGAGTACATCTGGATTTTAGACCACTGCCATGGAGTTTGACCTTCAACTTAATCAATCATACATCAATATTAAGAAATGTATCTTCCTAGCCATTTATATATTCTAGGACAAGCCGTCAGCCAACTCCCAAACATAATACAACTACCAAATAAGCCATCTGCTATGGAAAAAAAAGAGTAATTTTGAAAATATTTCTTCAGCATGTCTTCCATTTTAAAGAAACTCTAGTTGAGGAAGACCATTTCAAAGTATCTGTACATTCACTGAACACACAAGAAAGGGATTGTTCATTCATCCTGTACTAAATGCCTCTTAGGGACAATGCACAATGAGAAAGCAGGAGATCTCAGCAGTGGTTAATGGCAATTACGTTGAACACAACCACAAAATCATAGTAATTTAAGACTCCCAGAGAGAAATGTGGTTAGTCATCCAAGCAACTACTCATTTATAACTTTTTTTAATGTTATTTAAGAGAAACCAGCTATATAACATCAAGATTTTTTCCTTATACCATCAAGCTTTTGTTATTATACTATCAAGCAATTAGAAAGAAATCTGAAAACATTCATGTGATTTGCAATACTACTTAATGCTTAAAGGAATCAGAGGAAGTCTGGAGTCCTCTCAAGAACCTGAGAGGTCTTGCAGTCACCTGGGCCTCAAAGAAGGTTTATATAAGAGATGGAGAGAAATTCTCGGTGTTTTATTTAAAAAATTTTCATGGCTCTAGTTCATTTCATGTCATCAGAACAAGTTATTTCCATTGGGGCAAGATGCCATTAGCTAGTCACACATTGTTTTTCACTGACCATTTTCATCAACCATTTCACTGGCCATTTTGCACAAAAGCTGCAGAAGTCCTACAATTCTAACTCAGGAACTTGTATGTAGTCAAGAGCAAATTATTACACCACTTAAAAAAATCTTGGTTGGTGATGTTTGCGAAAGATAGCTTTAATATTTTTAGATATGCTTTAGATATACTGGGCTCACAAAGGTATAGTTATCAAAAGCAAACATCTGATAATACTTCTTGGGAACTACTGAGGTTTTTAAAAAGCTGAAGGTAGAAGACTTTCACACTTAAACATCTTAACTTCCACTTGCCTGCCCTCTCCCTAACTCACTGAAGATACCCAAGTTTTGTGAGGATTGAGGTGGTCAACCAAGGCTTAGTCTTAAGCTTCTCTCGGCATTTATCTTGACTTTAAAAGCTCAATGATCCCAGGGTTTCTATCCACCACACAGATGATGCATGGATTTCAACTCCTGACCTGAATCTCTCCCAAGTCCGGGCTTGAGACTCCAAGGTGTCAACCTTTCATTCCACTGGTCTCTACTGATCATTGCTCATAAAAGTCAGATTTCTTAAATTACATTGATCAAGATCCTAAAAAGGGGGGGGGGGGGCTCCTTTGTTCCTATACTATTTCATCTAGAATAAGACATCCTTATCAAATCAAGTATTTTAATGAGAAATGGGATTAAAGAAT
Organism: Canis aureus; assembly: GCF_053574225.1. Taxonomy (NCBI): domain Eukaryota; kingdom Metazoa; phylum Chordata; class Mammalia; order Carnivora; family Canidae; genus Canis; species Canis aureus. The sequence continues at coordinate 57,246,546 of NC_135628.1, read as the reverse complement.
AGAAGGCTTCAGGCATTCAATAACAATGTAATTTTCCAAGTACAAAATTCAATAAGAATTAAATATTTACCTGTATACTTAATAGTTAAATATCTGTATCTACACAGAAAGATATAATCATATAAACACACGAGTCAACCACAATCAAAGATTGACTATGTTCTACTTAAAAGTAAAAGCTATCTTTTCCAAACATTGCCAGCAAAGATTTTTCAATCTTAGCCTATGCCCAAGTCCATCATCCACCATGATATAAACTGAGCACACAGCAAAGCAAACAAAGCAGAAATGTTGCCAGTAGAACAGCTGACACGCTTACCCCACCACTGGGAATTTCAGATTGGAATAAAGTTATTAACAATTGTGAGCCTCTTAAAGCAAATCAAGTTCCTTAATTAATTATTTGATGAATTGAACTATATATCAAACTGTAGTTTTTAAAAACCTAACATTAAAGGAAGGGGAAAAAAAAAACCCTAGAATATGCTTGGTTTTTCCACTCCACTAAACAATAATCCTTGCTTTCCTTTAAAAGATTCATATTTAATTAGAATGCTTCTGATTAATTTTCCCAGTTTTGATAAATTCAATTATTTCTGTCTTTGACACTGAAATAAATATTTGAATATAAGTATGTCCATGCTTACTACAAAAGGGTATCATTTCATGTGCTTTTGTTGGAGTGGTTTTATTGTTTTCTTCTATAAATAGTAATGCTTTCACAGTTAGGAACTGTATTTATATACATACTTGTGAATCTATGTTTACATGTAATAACAGTACTCTGCTATTATCACTATTGCTAATAATAGCAATATTACTATTATTGATATTATTTTCTATTTCGAAAACTAGGCACCTTCTTTCCCTTTCTGCAACAAACCTAAATACAATGCTGGAGTTAGACTCCTGAAGGCCGTCCATGCACCATCCTTGTGCCCCCCCCCCCATGCATTATGAATCCTTAATTCATCAGCTTCAGCTTCCTATGTTGTATATCTGAAAATGTAGAAACATTTTCCAACAAAGAAAACACCTATAAACATAACCCTATAAATGCTTTTAGCAGATATATTTTGGATACCCAACAAGCATATAATCGTCAACATCTAAAAACATGAAGGCTAGCATTTGAGGTTGATGGCTACCAATCTAACAGGATCAACTCTCCAGCCCCTGATTGGCAGTTTTTCCTCCTCCTTGCCCCAAGATGAAACTGCAGCCAATTTTCGTCCAGCCAGTGATAGAAACTCTTCACCAACAAAGGAAAGGAGATTAAGCAAAACTGACAAATAAAGCTAAGAATCCACAGTGGGACTGCAAGAATGATCGACGAGATCAATGACTCTTGTTCCTAAATCAGAGATACTTTCAAGACAAAAATGCAAAGACAGAAATCACTGATTATATAGAGTCACCATAGGTCTCTTCCATTCATGCTTAGCATAGTCCAAAAACTGCTTATAAATCTGTTCCTTAAAATAACTCCCAAGATTCCAACAAAAGTTCCTACCCTTTAGATAAATAGAGGAGATCCAGGCTGGCAGAGCATTAGAAAAGCCAGATTCACAATCCCACTGCCACTGTAGGCCTAGGTAGAGTCATCACCTGCATTCCATCTTAGTACTGGATGCAAACAATTTCCCTGCTGTCAATACACAGGCAGTCCATAAATGTCCATATTGGCAGCTTTAGAGGTGCAGAGCACCATTGTGAGTGCAAAATAACAGGGCAGTGAAGAGCATGCCCAGAGTACTAACAAGAGAACTCCAAAGTACTAACAAGGTCCCTTTACCTAAAAATCTTAGAATCTAATCGGTAAAGAAAAAAAAAAAGATAAAAGTCTCACCCTAGCGGAATGAGCCAACATGAAAGATACATGCTTCTCTCTTTCCCAATCCAAATTAGATGTCTAAATTAAAAAAAGAAGGGATGAAAAATATTTTCCAGAACAAATGAATTTTCATTATGTTGGATTTCCTTAGGGAACACCAATTATGCTGATGCCAGAATACACTGCTTTAAAGGAGGTCTGGGGTTCATTGCTTCTTATCTCAGGCACCTAAGCTTGACAAAGGTCACTTATCATTAAGTGGTAATCTATGTCTTGAGATAACTTACTACCTAGATTATGTCCAATTGATTTAATATAATTAAAAACACCCCCCAATAAAGCAACAGAATAAATAGACTCCCAAAATAGCAAACCACCATTTAGGAAAAAAAAAAAAGGTTCCTTTGCCAATGAAAGAAATGTTGGCTTCTCTCCAAAGCATATAAACACTTTAAATATTTGTTCGGCAATTGAATACATAAACAAAATTTATTGGAGAAAAATTGAATAATAAGTAATAATGCAGGAACAAAAAAAATCACCATGCTTCTAAAACATATTCCAAGCAAACATTTACAACAGATACTTTGCATAGCAAATAAGGCCACTAAAGAATCAGGCATTTCAGATTCTTGCATTTTCAGACTTCTTGTTTTCTCTTCTCTGAATTTCCTACTGCCTTAATGGCAATCTCAGAATTAAAATCAAAAGATAAATTTTCTTTTTTACATATAAATTTCACACTCCCCCACCCCCGGTTCTCTGTCAAGTGTCTGACCCTGGTTTGATAATCTCATTTCCTGAGAATCAAAAAGCTGGAAATTTAAGCTTCCTAGAGTGTTAATTGCAGCCCTGCTCCATTGCTAATCAAAAAATTGGATGTTTTGCATGAAAATGCTTCTCTAATTAATTCTCAGTCATAAATCGCCCTGGTTTTAATAACCCCTCCTTGATTGGATAGCCTTTGAAGAGACAGTGCAGCTAATCCGCTAAACTAGAAAAAACACACGCAGAGGAAATAATAAGTGGGCTTACAAGGTATGAACTAGATGATTGCATTAATACTGTCAAACTAAAAAAAGTGAGTCTCCTTTCTGGGCTTTTCATGCCTCACCCTGCACCCCAGTAAAATAAACCATGAAACTAGGAATCATGAACAAAGTCAACTGTCACAGAGGCCATGCATCAAAAGTCAAATCTTTTCACCCTCCTTCCATAAAACAGCTATTCCTATCATTTTTTTTTTTAAAAAGGCTTCCCTTGGCATTTTTCCCCCTAAAAACTGGAGATCCAACAATGTCCACTTGTCACATTGTCTATTTTAATAAGACAGGGTTTCTGCTTCCCTCCTTCCCTCTGCTCTTGACTGACAATATATTATCATACATATCTCTAAGAGGTGCTGAACTGGATTTTCATTATCCAAAATGTCAAGATTCGTTTTTGTCATCACAGAACACAGCTGGTCTACACCAGCAGCCCTTTGATTAATTCAAATGGAACAAGTCACCTATACATAACTTCATTTTCCCCAGACTGGGTCTTGCATTCTGCAATTTTAATTTACAGCTTGTCAGTATGAGATACCATTTGCTGCCATGGTGGCACTCAAAGAAAAAAAGCAAGTCCTTAATTAGCAGCACTTTGCATTAATACTGTGATTACTAATAAGGCAACACTTGGGGATTTTTAGCTTCAGAGCAAGACTTATTTAGAATTTACTTACTACTGTTTAATAATATTGTACACACTTTCAGAAGATCCTAAAATAGGATCTGCAATTCCACTCCTAAGTATTCCCAAGAGAATTGAAAATTTATGTGCCATACCAAGACTTACTGGTATACGAATGTTTAGAGCAGCATTATTCACAATAACCAAAACCTGGAAATGACCCAAACATACATCAACAGCTGGAAGGATAAACAATGTGGTATATTATATTTGTACAGTAGTATATCCATACAACACAGTCCCAATGAACAATAAAAAAGGAACAGATTACTGATAGATGCAGTAATATGGGTAGATGTCAAACTCATTATTTCATTATTTCATCTCATTTCCTGAGAATCAAAGAAGCCACGTCACAAAACTGTATACTGCAGGAGTCTATTTATATAAAATTTAGAGATTGCAAGCTAAACTGTTGGGACAAATCATTTCAGTAGCTAACTAAGTCTGAGAATAGAGAAATCGTCCAAAAAAGGGCAGAAGGAAACTCTCCTTCTGAACCTGGGTGATGAAAATGCTCAGTATCGTGTCAGGTAAACACACCTATCAAAACCCAACAAACTGTTCATTTCAAATGAATATGGCTTATTGTACATAAATTATCTCAATAAAAGAGGAAAAATGCACAAGCTATTTCAAATGCATGTTATTTTGCAAACCCTATATAATAAATTCTGCAATATCAATTGTTCAGCTCTATCATTTATCAGTTGTGGGCCTTTGGTCAAGTTACTTAACCTCTATGAGCCATAGTTTTCTTAGCCATAAAAAAATTACAAAATAAGGCCTCCTTCACAAAATGATTACAAGAGTCAAGTGATAATTTATATGTACTCCAAAAAAAATGACATCTCAGTCACTTTACTCTCTTCTCTCAAATATTAGTTTCCCTCTACCGCCTTCCTAACTTTTTCCTTCCTTCTTCAAATATTGCTAGCATATTAGAAGAAGTTCTAAACTTAAAAAGACCTAACTTCTATCTAGTTCACCATTTGGTTAATGTGCAATATTGAACTTCTTTTCATTTGTAAAAAGCATTAATATTGATTGGGTGCTTACCAAAGATGCCAGACACTGTACAAGGAACTTGAGATGTAAGGTAAGCTCAACTGACACGATCCCTGCCAGCCTGGAATTTAGGATAAATATTGAACACCCATTTTGCACAAACAATAAGGAAATATTGAGTAATTATAAGCATGCCATGTGCTAGAAATCAGGGAGCTAACCTAATAGTCGGGCAGGGTGGGGAGGGATTTAAAAAAACAAAACAAAAAAAGTTTCCTCAAGGAAGTAATAGTTAAGAGAATAAAAGAAGACACTCTATGTAAAATTTTTTAGAATGCAGATTGACAAATGGTAAGTACTTAATAAGCATTATTTAAAAATCATACAAAGCAGAGAAGTACTTAAAGTTGACAACTAGTTATCAAGAAGAAAGAGAAGATGAGGTAAGCCAATTCCAGATAGAGAGAGCAGCACATAAGGAGGCCTGAATGAGCATGGCATGACCTGAGAAGCCCAATGTGACTGTGGTCCAAAAGGAGGCCACAAAGAGTCTATGTGCAAGTGGTGCCCAAATGAGGTACAACATTATTAGGCATATTAAGGACATGGCACTTGGTACTAAGAGATATTTTTTTTAAAAAATCACTGACTACTTTTAAATCACTCTGGTTCCAGCATAATGAATAGTTTGGAAGGATTCAAGGTAGAGGCAGGACCAAAAGATGGTTAGAACCTGGGTGGAGGCAAGTCACCTTTAAAAAATAAATAGTGGGTGGGTTTGTAACAGCAGATGGGTTAGGAAGCAAGATCAGTAGGATTCTTGGAATAAATTAATTGGGTACAGCAAAGGAGGAAGACAAGGGTGGCTTCCAGGTTTAGCAACTGATAAGTCAATAATGCCATCTAATGAAATCAAATACACTGAAAGAAGAACGAGTTCTGGCGTGGTGGAGAGAGTGGAGATTGTGTGTTTGATTTGGACATGTTCAGGGTCAGGTGCTCAAGAGACAACCCAGAGAGGTAAGAGAATCTGTACTGCTTTGCCTCAGAAAGCTATCATGATGGCAATGGTTTTGTATTGGTGTATATATAAGTTATTATAAATATTTTTAAACTGATATTTCCTACTGTAAAGTCTACAGAAATACAGAAAACTATTAGACCTTCATCCTTTCTCAAAGTCCATCTTGGCTTCCACATCAAAATCACAGAGAACTTGAAAGGAAGGAAGGAAGACTGACAGCTAGAATAAATTTGGTCTTCTCCTTGCTTAAAGTAAGAATTATTCTAGCAAGTTCTACCTGTTAGTTTGAGAGTCTCAGAGGGAAAATCATGGAGTATCAAGACTGGGTCATATATTAGTATGTTATTGACATGTAACAAGTTAACACCTTTAGCAGCTTAAAATGATACAAATTTACCTCACAATTTCTGTGTGTCAGACGTCCAGGCATGGGATCACTGCTTCCTAAGCCCAGGGTCTCACTAAAATCTAAAATCAAAGTGTCAACCAGGGCTGCAACCTTATCCCAAGCTCAAATTCCTCTTCCTAGCTCATTCAGGCTATTGCCAGAATTCAGTTCCTTTGGTTGTAGGACTGAGGTCCTTGTTTCCTGGCTGGCTGTTGGACAGGAGTTCCTCTTGGCTTCCAGAAACCACCCTCAGGTACCTACCACATAGTACACTCTTCTCTCAAGAATTATTTCCTAGAGGCCAGCATCTGCTATTGCATCTTGTCCCTCTTAAGGACTCACATCTCTATGTCAGGCCCACCAAGGATAATCTCCCTTTTGAATAACTTAAAGACCATCATTAGGGACTTTAATCACATCTGGAAAATCCCATGACAGTTGCCATATAATGTAACCTAATCATGGCAGTGATACTCCATCATATTCACACACAGGAGGAAGAATTATAAAGGTTGTGGGTGATTGGGATCACTTTAGAGTTCTGCCTACCACCAGCAGGAATATCAGTAAAATACATATAATAAAGACATAATTCAAAATAGAAAGCCATTGACCAAAAAATAGCAAAGAGGAAAGAGAGGAGATACCTTTATATACCACCTCAAAAGTTCTAACAAATTAATAAGTGATTTCTTACAAGAAAGGCCACCTAAGAATTCTGGGTAATAATGCATATACACAATCAGACCTTCCTAGGAAGAACACAAACAATAAGGTCATTCCTCTATAAAAAGCTATACTATAAATCAGTGAATTAGGATATAGCCTGTAAACTAAATAATTGTATCCAGAAACTCCTGTCAGACTGAGGGGAGGAGAAAGGCAGCACAATTAGGGAAAGCTCAGAGATTCTTTTTAAAAATAAAAACAATAGGGATGCCTGGGTTGCTTAGTGGTTAAGCATCTGTCTTAGGCTCAGGTCATGATCCCGGGGTCCTTGGCTCAAGTCCCATAACAGGCTCCCACAGGGAGCCTGATTCTCCCTCTGCCTATGTCTCTGCCTCTCTCTGTGTGTCTCTCATGAATAAATAAAATCTTTTTTAAAAAATATGAAAACAATAGGGGCATCTGGTGGTGCAGTTGGTTAAGCATCTGACTCTTGGTTTTGGCTTGGGTTGTGATCTCAGGGTTGTGAGATGGATCCCCACATTAGGGTCTGTGCTCAGTGCAGAGTCTACTTGAGATTCTCTCTACCTCTCAGCCTTTTTTTTTTTTTAATTTTTATTTATTTATGATAGTCACACACAGAGAGAGAAAGAGAGAGAGAGAGGCAGAGGGAGAAGCAGGCCCCATGCACCGGGAGCCCGACGTGGGATTCGATCCCAGATATCCAGGATCGCGGCCTGGGCCAAAGGCAGGCGCCAAACCACTGCACCACCCAGGGATCCCCCTCTCAGCCTTTTGTTTGTGTTCTGTCTCTTTCTCTCTCTCTCTAAGTTAAACAAATCTTAAAAAAACAAGCAAAAAACCATAAGGTAGACTACACATCCACCAGAATGGCAAAAACTAAGAGGCTGATAAAATCACATTTTAATGAGAATGTAGAACTGAAATTCTCAAGCAATTTCTTATTAATTTCTATAATTGAAGAATGCCTATTAGTATCTTCTAAAGCTAAACATATAACTATCTCATGATCCAGCAATTCCACTCCTAGGTATATCCCTAAAAGAAATGAGTGTTTATGTACAAAATTGTTTGCAGCAGATTTGTCACAGCCTCAAAGTAGAAATGATTAATATCTATTAACAGGAGAATGAATAAACTGTCCCATGTCATACGACAAAATATATAGCAAGAAAAACAAACTGATATGTACAATAACATGAATGAATCTCATGGGCATCATGTTGAGCAAAAACAGTTAGATACACAAGATGTTATATGATTCTATTTATACAGATTTAAAGAATAGGCAAAACTAAGTGACAGTATTATGAATCAGAAGAGCGGTTACCTTGAGGAAGTGGTACTGACCAGGAAGTGGCAGGAGAAAGCCTTCGAGGGGCTAGTTACATGGGGGTGTGTGTAAATATATATATTCAAAAAAAATTAGCTCTATATTTAAGGTAAGTGAACTTTATATACTTTATCATAGGTATATCCTACTTCAAGAAAAGAGAAATAATAAAATAGAATAATAAAATTAGGTAGGAAAAAGGAAGAGCATAAAGGATTCAGTTCATAAGTAAAGACAATTTCTGTTTATATGTTATATATTCTAAACGTAATTGAGACAGCTACAAATTTCAAAGTGTCAACAAACAATTATGACTAAAATCTCAACAAATACCATCTAAAACTGAGCGAATTATTCTCCTTGGTCATTATATTTGCCCAAAAATGTCCTAGAAGTGAAGGTATAAAAAGAACCATACTATCACTTAGGTAACAAAGGATTTCAATTTCTCAGGAAATAAGTCCAAATTCTATATGTCTTGAGGAAACTATAACCATTGAGTTCATCAAAATAAACAGTTTAAAATAATCAGAGACAACCATGAATTTAGATGCTAAATAACTCTTATGGCACAAGATCTTCTCGAGAAATTTTTAAAAAATGATTCAGTAAGGAATTCAAGGGGTCAGGATCATGGATTCCCAGTAAGAGTCACAGAATCTAGAAAGAGGAGGTAATCATGGATGAGTGGTGTGTCCCATCAACAGCCTCGCTTTTATCCATCCACCTCCTGCAACCACGCTGTGGGGAACAATGTTCATAAACAATTCACCGCTCACCTTCCCAGCCAAGTCAAAAATGTCCCTTGCAGATTAGCTGCCCTCTTTTTTAACTAGTTTGTCACACACGTTTTATTGTTTTTAAGAATTTATGTTGTTTTCAAAAGATCATTTCCCTTTATGATACTAAACTCTGATCTCTGCTAGTTCTAGGATTCTTTAGGTTAAGAGTTGTTAGCCCTCAGACTCCAATCTTTAGGAAGAGACCAAGTGCTAAGAATCAAGAACCTAGAGCTTTGGACTAAGGGTTGCAGAAATCATTTAACTTCTCTCTATAACTGAGAAAACCAGTTAAGTGACTTGCACAAAATTACAAAGCAAGCTGTTAAGCAAGATGAATTGTAGCTTGATTTCAGTAATAAAAATACAGGTCCATCTAGAAATTAAAAATAAAGAATTCATATTCTTCAGAGAGTTTAAGATGAGCATTCAAATTAATAGATCAACCAAAGCCTAAAAAGGAGAAAGTGGTATTTGCAATTTAAGAGGAGGAGGAGGAGAAGAAGGAAGAGGAAAAGGAGGAGGAAGGAAGGAAGACAACCCTGATTCCAACACCAGACTTTGGAAAAGGAATGGTGATAGGTAATCAAACACTGCTGAATGCCTTAAATATGAGGGAGTCGATGATAGATGAGACTAGATGTGGTTACATTAGACTGGATAGATTTAAACAAAACTAAAAGAGAAATATGAAAATATATGTTAAAAAAAAAAAAGGCGGGATCTTCACTCCTAACACTCCATAAAAACTACCCTCTTCTTGCATTTCCTATCTTAACAAATAACATCATTACCTACCCAAGTCACCAGATTGGAAAACAGAATCGGCCAAAATGCTTATCTTTCTTCAAACTCCACACAGAAGGAGTCATCATGCCCACTGCATTCTTCCTTGAAATTGGCTTTTGGACCTACTCCCCTTCTCCACACTCTCTGCTGTTATCTCCTAAAAGACTGGCATGCTCTATAAGCTCTCACCTGAAATAACAATACAAGTTACCTTACTATACTCAATTCATCCTCCACAGGGCCCCCGGAATACTTTTTTTCTAGAATGCATATTTGATTATGTCACTCTTCTACTTTAAACCCTTGGTGGGCTCCTTATCACCCAGAGGATAAAAACTATTGCTTCTTGCTGTTATACCAGGTCCTCTTAGACCTGCTTGCCTGCCTCCCTTTTCCAAACCCCATCTCTCCCAACATTCTCTGCTTCAAGCCCTAAATACCTACTATCCCATGAAGCTCTCATACATGGGGGTGTTGTTTCCATCTTCTCCCTATTCTCAGGGAGTGCCCTTCCCCAGGGGAAGTCTGGTTAACTCTCCTTTCCAATTACAGTACAAAGATTCCTCCTTTGTACACCATCTATGACTCCCCCTGGCAACGTTCAGTGTTTTCTCTTTCATACTTCCTATGGTACTTATAGTATTCATTAAAACTGTATCTGTTTCCAAGTCTTGTCTTCCATGGCACCTAGAATTCTCCTATATGCAGATGTTTCAGAAGCAGGCCTAGAGTACAGGTAGTTTAGACATGTTGACTACACATTGTCACCTCTGATACATCAACTGATACAACAACCCTAAGAAATAGGCAAGGTAAGTGTTGGTAACTTCATGATACAGATGAGCCACCCAGGGCTCCGAAAGGTAACGTGACTTGCCTGGTAAAAGCAAGATGAGTAATAGATACTCCTTCCACTAAACCACCATGCTCCCCAAGCTACTCAGAGCACAAACAGCTGCACCAATATTCCACATATGAACATCACTAACCAACTGAACAGGGATATGTAAATTAGTTAACTGGTGCTGAAATCAGACGTTAATGTGCAAACAAACAGGGACTTATTTGAGCTAAGTGGGCATGAATATGCAAATGAACTGGCTGCAATTCAGTAGATGTCATCACAATTCTAGGAATGAACATCCTATATTATGACTATTACAATATTCATGTAGCATTCATACATACTATCATATATTACTGTAATATGGGCTTTTTGAGTTTAAAATTGTGGTGAAGCCAAAAGTAACTTGATGCATATTTTCATCCACACAATTACAAGCGGGAAATCAGATGTGAGCACACAGAACACTGCAATCTCCATATATAACCAAGCTGCCATTCTCAGTCCAAGATGAACAAGGTACTCTGGAATTAGGTTAGGCTGGTCCCTCATAATCCAGCCCCTGCCAAGATCTCCAGCCAAATCTACCTTGCACAGTCTAAGACACTACAATACTTGCATTTACAACAGTTGTTTTTCCTACAGAAGTTTTAATAAAGGGGCATAACTATGGCATTTGAAAACCCCTCAGAAAATCCAATACATGGTTATGCTCAGTTTTTACTCAGGTATAATATGACTTTAATTTCCTATCATCACCAATTCTATCAATTCTTATCACCTATCATCACCAGTTCTATCATTTCTTAACCTCTTGTTATTACCAACAATGACCCAAGCCACTCTCAACAGCTTTGGTGTCCCTTCTATTATCTCTGGTTCCTGAAAGTAACAAATTATAATCAGTAAAGTCTGCACACAGAAACTGATTTCCTGGGGCACCCAGGTAGCTTAGTGGTAGATGGTCTGCCTTTGGCTCAGGCTCCTGTGATCAAGTCCCACATCGGGCTCCCTGCAAGGAGCCTGCTTCTCCCTCTGCCTAGGTCTCTGCCTCTCTCTCTGTTTCTCTCATGAATAAATAAATAAAATCTTTTTTAAAAAGAAGGAAGGGAGGGAAGGAGGGAGAAAGGAAGGAAGGAAAAGATTTCCTTAATAGAAAAAGTTAGGGGTGCCTGGGTGGCACAGTCAGTGTGCATCGGACTCTTGGCTTTGGCTCAGGTCATTATTTCAGGATCCTGGGATGGAGCCCAGTGTCAGGTTCCATGCTCAGGACAGTCTGCTTGAGACTCTCTCTCCTTTCCCTCTGCCCCTGCAATGCATTCCCTCTAAAATAAATACATCTTAAAAAAAAAAAAAAAAAAGCCTGTATCCTTCTAACTCATGTCATGAAACGAGAAAAGCCTACATGCGCACACTTCCATACATTCATCTCTGCCATGTCCACTGCCTGAAATGCCCACACCTTCTTTATCTGCAAAGTCTCTCTTCATCTTTTATGAGTAGCTAGAAACTTACTTAGGAAAGCATTCCTGCCATCCCAGCACTGTATACACACCTCAGTTACAGATCTACACAATTCCATCATACTGCGGGTCACAGTGCCGTGATCACACAGTTTGCATGTTGAATTCATCAGGATATAAGCAAGGCTGCAAGTAGCAGAGAACTAAAATACCACTGACTTGAACAAGACGGTTTATTCCTCCCTCATTGAGAAGTTTGGGATGGCACAGTGGCTCTAGTCATGAGAAGTCCGATGGCTGCACAGTATCCAACTCAAGCTGCTTTTATCTACCGCCTCATCCGCAAAGCCTGACAGCTCCCCACGTCATTCATGCTGTGTGTGAGAACACACTCACACATAACACTGGGCTGGGAGAAAAGGGACAGCCAGTTCCTTTCCTTTAAATATAAGACCTGAAGTTCTACACATGACTTTCACGCACATTTTACTGGCTCGAATTAAATGGTTGCTGCATGGAAAGCTGAGAAATGTTTGTATTTTGGATGGCCATGTGTCTGGCTAAAAATTAGGGGCTGTATTCACATGGAGGAGAGAGAACAAATGCCAGGGAACAAGTGCTGGTTTCTGGGACATGGTCATGGCCCCTTTCTGCTCTTTTGCTCTTCCAAGGCAAAATTTAGTTCTGTTCATTATTGTATCCTCAAGGCCCTGTCCAGGACAAGTAAATGTAATAAGTCTCTACACATTCAATAAATACACTGAAAGTCCTAGAAAACACAGGACACAAAGGAGAATAGCTGCTGACCTCACCTGACACTGGCTTCTGACGTGGTGGACAAGGCTGAGGGAGAAAAGGGGGCAGGGAAGTTGGCAGGGAGCACTTATACTCCTGAAGTATTTTAGGGTTGGTCTGAATTCAGAAGTAACTCACACCCATGTGACCTGGCAATGCTGGATCTGGCATTGCAATGGAATGGTGCAGGCCAAGAACTAATAAAAGACTTTCCTGCAGGAGCATTACATTACATATATGGCTAGGTCTCAGGAGACTTAAGAGGCCTTTTAAAAATTGTTATATTTGTACTTTTTATGAAATGTATAATATATGAATGTATAGGACATTTAGTACAGTTTTAAAACTACAACAGCATCTCCATCACTTAGCTTAAGCAATAGAACAGTATTATTCTTTGAAGCTCCATGTGCTTCTCTCTGATTATACCCTCTTCTATCCTTTCCCAAGCTGATCTCTTTCCTGAGTTTTATGTCCATGCTCCCTACCTTACCTTCTTCACATTTCATCACATTAAGATATATGCCTAATGATATTTCGATTCTGCTTTTGACCTTCATACAGATGGAATTCGACTATCTATAATCATCTATGATTGATTTTGAGAGCCAAGTTAATGTACAGTACAATTCATTCATTTTTGTTGCTATATAGTATTCTACTGCATGTCTATGCCACGATTTAGAAATCTATTCTCCTGTCTATGGCATTTGAGTTGTTTCCAGGTTTTTGTTATTCAAACAATTCTACTACGAACTCAAGCATCAATAGGTTTTGCCTTTCACATTCCAGTTCTCAATGCACCCAAAATTTATTTTCCTAAATGATACAAGTTTCAAATTCAACATCTTTTTTTTGTTTGTTTATGGTTAATCAATTGTCTGACCACCCATTATTGACTCGTCTGTCCCATTCCTACAAATCTATAATGTCATCTATCTCCTTATCAATTTTCCTCTGGATACAGCTCTGCTTCTGGGAGTCTTCAGTTTTATAATGGCGCCTCAGGTGATCCATAGACGAGAAGAGCAGATGGAGGGGGGTCTGGGCACATGGGGCTCTGAGTCCCAGACCCCACTTAATTAAACCATCTCCACCTCAGTCTGCTTTCTATACTCAACTCTGAAATAAAACATACAGAAAACAGGTTCTAGGACTAAAATAATAAGTCTGAAAAGTACTAGGTTATGAATTCCAAAGCACTTCCTACCATCAAAGTCTACTGTTTTATTTTCTAGGCCTCATACTATATGCACATGTATGTCAATTTTTTCTGAATTTTGATAACAGAGCACTTCACATAAGGTCATCTCTAACTATTAATGTTCCTAGGAGGACTCAATCTTCATTCTGAAAATGTAAAACTATCTTATGAATTCTGTTTTATTGGGACAATGATCAAGTTGCTCTTTGGCATTCTCATCTCATTACTTTCCCCACGACAGACTATAAATGTTCCTGGTTTTCTCTTTTTCTCTATTTTCTAAAATACCTCAAGTCAGAATTAATTGCACCATATAAACTACTAAATTTGGCAATAATATAATTTCCTGCAGTCCTAAGGAAAAATCTAAGGAA